>NW_006399783.1:5677811-5719270 GCF_000299155.1 Elephantulus edwardii | reverse complement strand
TCAGGATTTTCTGAGAAATTCAGTTCACAGAAGAAACAGTTGCAGAAATACAGCTGCGAGATTTTGGCTTAAGTTCTATCAAATTGAAAATATTTAAAAATTAACTTCCAGACTTAGCAAAACTGACTTCAATGAGCAGCAGAGTCACCGTTTGTTTTTTTGAGATATAAATCACATGGCAATCCAGTGGTTTTCATTATATCATACAGCCATCACTACGACCTATTTCTAGACCTTTTCTATCACCCACTTCATACTATTTTTCATACACACTTTATACCTATTAGCAGTGACTCTTTATACCTTCACCACTCTCCATTCTCTGGAAATCACGTCTCTTTTGTACTTCCTATTTACATGGAATGTCTAGAATATGCACTGTCTCTGTGGACTTGCCTATTCTAGATATTTCAAATAAATGAGATTATATAATAGTGGCCTTTTGTGTCTAGGTCCTTTCAGTCAGCATAATATTTTAAGGTTCACTCATGCTAGAGAATCTACTAGACTCATTGTTTTTTAATAGCTGAATAATATTATACTGTATCACATTTGTTTTTCTGTCTCAAATTGATAGACATTTGGATTGTTGCCAGCTTCTGGCTTTTGTGAACAATACTATTATGAATATCTGTGTACAAGTATTTGTCCGAGCATCCATTTTCAGTTCTTTTGGAACACATCTAGAAGTGGAATTGCTAGGTAAAGTGCAAACAGTATAATACATGGAGGAATTGTCAAGCTGTTTTTCACAGGGCTACTTCATTTCACCATCTCACTAGCAATGTATGAGGACTCTGATTTTTCCACACTTTCACCAACACTTGCTTTTGTCTGTCTTTTTTATTGTAGCTGTTTCAGTGGGTGTGAAATGATATCTCATTGTGAGGATATTTATCTTTTTTAAAAGAAACTTCATAGTTATATCAAGCATGATCATACCTGGGCATGAGATGGTGGAAGTCCTCTTCTTATGTAAACACCAAAGAGAGCATCCTTTCCAAGGGAAATGTTGAACTTTAAGAACTGGGGCTGACTGATGTGAATCTGTGACCTCCAAAACACCCCTGGTGGGACTTCTTGTGTCACTCGCCGACCAACTTCTGCTTCGCCACTGTCTATGCTGCTGTTTTTTAGTGACCAGGGCACTGGAAGACAAGAAGACACAGAAAGTCAATGACATTTGTATAAATTCATTAACTCTACATCTTGTTTAATTTTATGCCAATATACAATGAAATATTGTTGTTATGTGCTGTCATAGCAACCCTACCCTAAGCCATTCTCATTGTCCCTGGCATACCTGCACCCATTTCCACAGTTACTGTGTCAGTCCGTTTCATCCAGAGTCATCTTCTCTGTGCTGAACCTCCACTCTTCCAAGCATGATGCCCTTTTACAAGAACTGGTTCTTCCTTGCAATATGCCTAAAATGTGTGTGTGTGTGTGTGTGTGTGTGGTTGTGTATTTGTTGTGTACCATCAAGTTGCTCACCCTCCAGTGGGTTTTCCGAGGCAATTAATCTCATGGGAAAAGATTTTCCATCATTCTCACGTAGAGCAGTTGGTGGATTTGAACTGAGCACCTTTGGGATTGCAGCCTAGCTTCCTACCATAGGCACACACACACACACACACACACACACACACACACCCCAAATCGAAACCTTTCTTTAATCTTGCACCATCCTCCTCACAATCTCCACCATGTGCAAGACCACTGCTGCAGTCCCCATATCTCTCCATCTCATTTCGTCTCCTCTCTTTCACTGACTTTCTGCCTGGCCTTGTATGTAAACGAACTGCTGTCTAGTTAGAAGCCACTCACTAGGTCACATGACCAAAGTAAGTGTGTGTGTGTATGTGTGCGTGTGCATGTGTGTGTGTGTGCATGTTTGCGTATGTGTGTATTTGTTGTGAACCATCAAGTTGGAACTGATCCATCGCTGACCCCCACTGGATTTCTGAGGCTGTAAATCACATTGGGGGGGGGGGAACTGTTCATTTTTTTTCTCCTACAGGTTCATTAATGGATCTGAACCTTCAGAAAAGCTTGGCCTTTGGGTTAGCAAGGCAACTCCCTCTGGCCTTGACCACCAAAGTTCTTTTTCATATGTAAGTAATCAATCAACACAGTGTTTTCAAGCATATGGTACATAGATCAAACTCAACTCAAACTCTCTGCTGTCGAGTTGGAATCAACTTATAACTGACCCTGCATCACGTTTCTCCTGCCTGCCTTCCTCCCAGGGCACCTCTGTTGGACTGGAACCACCAGAGAGGCTCAGGCTTCAGGTTAACAGCACCGGTCCCTAAGGACTACTGTGCCATCGAAGCATGTGTATATGTATACACTAATTAATATTAGGATTGAATTTATGATAAATATCTCTTCAAGTCACAGCTTACCACATTTATGTTTTAAATAACAAAGCTATAAACTCATATCCCAGGGCATCTGAAATCTTGGCACAATGCTTTTTAAATATTCTGTGATTGCTCTTTCCTGATCAAATATAATAAGTGCTAAGAATTTGATAAATACATGTAAAGCTTCCAACCACCCAGAATGTGACTGGGATTTAAAAACTATCAGCAGGGGAGGGGAGGGTGGTATTAATTTGGCACCAAATTGAATTCTTGCAGGCTTTAATTATTCTTTCCAGCCACAAACAAGTCCAATATACTTTGACATTTTCATAAATTAAAAAAAGATAAAAAAGAAGAAGCTGCAACACTGAACAAAAATCAGCCTCGAGAAAAACAACTCAATAGAACACTGAGACTTAATCTTGGGTTGTGCCTAAAGCAATATTGAAGTGACCCTTCCTTGAGTTGGAGGGAGAGCTCTGAGAAAACCACACCTCTCTTGGTGAGGTTACAGCATCTGTGACTTGTAGGATATAAAATCTTTTTACGCGGAAACTATCAGCTGTCTATACTTAATAATAAGGGTTCTGAAAATATTTAAAAGTGATAATTTCTTAATAAGAGTAAACTAATACAAACAGATATGTCTTGGAGAAGATGCATTCAGAGTGTCCCTTGGAGGCAAAGATGATGAAGCTTCATCTCACATACTTTGGGCATGTTGTTAGAAGAGAGCATTCCTTGGAGAGGGACATCATCACGCTTTGAAGGGCGGTAAGGCATCTAAAGAGAGGAAGACTCTCAACCAGATGAACTGACGCAGTGACTGCAGCAATGGGCTGGTGTAAGTCAGAGAGTGTGCGGATGGCACAGGATAGGACAGGGTTCAGATCGGTTGTTCATAGGGTCACTGTGAGTCATACTCAACTTGATGGCACACAACAACAGCAACAACTAGTGTTTCCTACACTTTTTAGAAAGTTTTCTCTCTAAAGGAGATTAAGGAAAACCCACAAGCTACTAGGCGATGCATAAACAAAGCAAGCAAGATGATCTCTGTCAGCTTCATTTTCTGTATTTCTAAAATGGGAACTCGAAGGCACCTAATAACAACAAAAACAACAACAAAAAAACGGGAACAAAATCTAGAGTGAATCTAGTTTTATGAGGGTAATTTTTTATTCTTTCAGATGGATTCTAAACCTCACAAGAAATATTTCATCATGTCTTATTCATTCCCATATTTCTCCTGAGAACTTCTATGCCAACTGCATCCAAGTATGGGAGGGATCAAGGCTACATCTGTTTTGGGGGCTTTTTTACTCATGGAACAGTTGATTACGTTGGTGGTTCCATCATTTTCAGCAGGAAACAAGCTTCCTTCTGCATATGGCTGTGGGGGACTTTTCTGGGAAAATGTATCTATATTTGGTCACCCAACATCACAAAGAGGTTGAACAAAACGAAATTATAGAAGTGCCAAAGACAGGATCTGGCAATCAGAAGGCTTGGTTTTGCACTGCCTATTTATTCACTCAAGACAAGCCTCATAAGCTTCCTTGGCTCCATTTCCCACTGTTAAATGGATAGGTGTCGTTTTTTGGCCACCTGAATATTTTCCATAGCTAAATTATAAAAGAAAGTCACAGGGTGATTTGAAAGTGTGAAATTGTTTTACCTTTAACAAGGGAGGTGATGATTAATTTTTCTCCAACTCAAAAGAAGATCAAATAAAAAGTCAAAACAAGTTAACAATAGCTTAAAATAAAGAAGGCAGACTATAGGGTTAGACCTTACAAAGAACTCTTTGACTGTAGGATAATGGAACTTGGGAACCAGCTCTTCAGGGAAACTCAGAAACCTCCATCATGTAATGTCTTTGAGGAAGAAAAGCAAACAACTAGATGCACTGAGTGGTCCAGATCTTTAGACAGGGAGAGATTTCCCCTCTTAACATTTACTATGTTGCCTAGAGTTTCTAACAGAACAAAGTCTGGTGATCTACTTTCAAAAATCAATTAATAAAAACTCCATGCATCATAACGGTCCCATTTGCAAATGATGGTAGGGATAAAGCAGGACTAAGCAGCACTTTCTTGCATTGTACATGTTATATCTTGTGTTAGATGTTGACTTGAAAGAAGATTCCTTAAACATTGCTTTATTATTCATAGGAGTTGAGTTGCTAACTCAAAGAACACACTTCTCCGGCAGTTCGAATCTACCATCTCTTCCTTAGGAGAAAGGTGCGCAGTCTCCTTCCATGTGATTGAGAGCCTGTCAAAATCTGCAAATCCGTAAGGAGGGTTAACGACTAGTCCATTCGGACTTGGCAATGAGTTTATGGGTTTTTATTCTGCTTTGCTTTTGTTTTCATTTCATTTTATTTATTATTTATTTATTTGGTTTTCTGTCTAAATTCTTTCCCTAAAACATTTGCAAGTAAGTTAGAGACATAACTGCTCCCTTACATATAGCTACTTCAATGTGTTTCTCTTACAAACAAGGACATTGATTTTTAGATCCACAGTGCAGTTATCTAAAATTGTAAATTAACATTGATAGAGTGCTGTATCTAATTTATGAACCTCATTCAGATTTGCTGATTTTATCCCTAATGTTCTTGTGTTGTTGTTGTCGTTAAGTGTCGTCGAGTCACAGAAAGTTCTTATAGCAAAAGAAAAACATGAAGTTTTGTGTGTAAACACACAAAAAATGTTAGAAATGAACACGTGTAACTTCTGTACTTTAAAAACAAAGGACAAAAATGTACAAAATCCTCATGGTTTTAGAGGACAAAAGCAAAAGCAAATGCAGATGTGTTCTGCTGCCAGAGGAGAGCTACCCGCCTCAGTGCTTATACCACTGGAAGCTGAGTTCCTGAGCAGAGGGTCCAGGTTATTGCTGTAACTATTCTTAGTCACAGAGAGCAGCATGCCGGGTTGGCCTCTGACCCGGAAGAACTTGAATCTAGGCTCCATTCAACTGGGCCAATTGTTCTAGGACCATCAACATGGCTAGTCTCTAGCCAGACGCCAGTGAGAGAAGAGAGCAGAAAACCCAGTGATGAAGCTTTCTTTCTGAACACACACGGTGGATATTATATGAGAGAAGTGCCGCAACTGTGAGGAGGAAACCGACTTGCTATAAATTTGAATCCCTGCTCTTATAATTACTAGTTGTGTGGCTTTGTTTGGGTAGTCGTCACTCCTGTCAGGGTTTGTCTAGTCTTCCATTGAATGAAACGCCTCTGAGGATTTGACAGGGCAATGTGTCTATCTCTTTCTATCTTGTCTGTTGCGGTGCCACCAAACAACAGCTGTAATAATTTATCCAGAGGGCAAATTTGTGATGATCTAACTTGCACTGCCAACCCAAAGGTATGCAGTTCGAATCTGCCAGCTGCTTTTTGGAAGAAAAATGGGGAATCAACTCCCACGTGATATAATGCCTCTAAAAATTGGCTGGAGGGTCAGCTATGAGCCAGTTTTGATAAAAGTAGCAACAACTTAACATAAAGGAGTCTCTGGATGTGTTTGGCCATTAGCTGAAAAGTTGGTAGCTAGAACACAACCAGAGGTTTATCAATCTGATTCCAAAGGGTCAAAACAGTGAAAACCGATTGGAACACAATCCTAATCTGAGATACATGAGGTCAACATAAATTGGAATGGACTCAATGACAAGTAATTATATTATTGCTTTGTGTAGGCACAAACAGGGCCTTGGGGTAGAATGGGCCTAAATGAGTCATGGTGTTAGTTTCCAGTGTAGCAAAACTGATTACATTTGTCCATTTGTATGAACAAATACAGAGAGAGAGAAGTTGGCGTGTGCCATCTATACAAAGACGTTGATATCAGAGAAAACAGCCACGCGCAATTTGCTTGAAGTCATATGTGCTGACTTGGATTCTACCTTCTCCTCCTTTGGGCAACCATGTATAGCCAGCTTCGGTGAAGAACAACTGCGAGCTTAGCCATCCTGTCATACTTTCATGAAGCAAATGTATCTACTGTATATTAGGGAGTCTTGCGTATCTATCGTTGTTGAGTACCAGCAAGTCTGAACCGACCCATAGCTGACTCTCCAGCGGGTTTCCAGAGGCAGTTAATCACATGGGAGGAGATTGCTCATCCTTCTCCCATGGAGCAGCTGGTGGATTTGACCCGTGTGCCTTGAGAATTGCAGTGCAGATTCTTACCAGAAGGCCATTAGAGCTCCTTCTCAGGTATGTATATATAGTATCTACAGAACAGAGCAGGGGAAACACTGCATGGTTCAAAATCAGGAAAGGAATGCATCAGGGATGCATGCTGTCTCTATACCTTTTCAATCTATAAGCAGAACAGATCATTCAGGAAGCAGGGCTTTATGAGGAGGAATGTGGCATCAGGATTGGAGGGAGACTCATCAACAACCTATGATATGCCAATGATATGACCTTGCTTGCTGAAACTGAAGAAGATCTGAAGTGCTTGCTGCACAAGGTCAAGGACTATAGTCTTCAAGATGAATCGAAGTTCAACATCAAGAAGACAAAGATTCTCACCACTGAACCAACTGGCAGCACCGAGATAGATAGAGAAGAGATTGAGGTTGGTAACAGCTTGCTTGGCTCCCAATAAAAAACAGCAGTCAGGAAATCAAAAGACAAATTGCAATGGGAAAATCTGCTGTCAGAGACCTCTCCAGAGTGCTGAAAAACAATGTCAGTCTAGAGACTAAGGTGCACCTAATCCAGGGCATGGTCTTCGCAATAACTTGTCATGCTTCAGAAAGCTGCATAATGACTAAAGATGTCAGAAGAAAAATCAATGCCTTTGAGTTGTGGTGCTGGAAAAGAGTCTTGAACATACCATGGACTGCCAAGAAAACAAATAGGTCGGTCTTGGAGAGAGTGAAACCAAGTTTCTCCTTAGAGGCTAGGATTTTGAAGCTCTGTCTCACATACTTTGGGCACGTGGCCAGCAGAGACTGGCCCTTGGAGAAAGACCTCATGCTTGGAAGGGTGGAGGGACAGTACAGGAGAGGAAGACCTTGGATGAGATGGATTGATACAGTAACTGGGGCAATGGGGGTTTGTGTGATGGAATTAGTGAGACTGGCTCAGAACAGTTCAGAGCTGCTGTCACGGGTGACTCTACATCACATAACAACAACAACAACTGTATATTAGGGAATCTTGATCTGCATAAAAAGTAAGATGGCTGTATAGTCCCATCACCACTTATCTTTGCAGTCCAGCATCCATGGACATGGTTTGGGCTTGGATGGGGGCATCATGAGAGGCATCTAGCAACATCCTGTCTCAAATTGTCCAGAAGCAAGACAGCCACTACTGTGGGGGCCTACCAAGGGCAGGATAGTGTTAAGTTAAGCAGGACTGAGCCCAACCCATGTCTCCCAGAGCTGCAGCTTCCAGACAAACCTCCTAAATGCTCACTCCTCAGGCTGCACAGAGGTGACAAACATTTTTTCCCGAGAAGCAAATGCTTAAGACATAATAGTTCTGACTAGTTCATCTTCAGCTTAGAGATGAGATTTCTTGGTTTTCAGAAGCAACACTCTAATGATCAATTTTACAAGATAGTCCAAACTCCAACTCCACGGAAGATTGCTCATGTAAATGTGAAGCTATTGCCTATTTCAGAAGCATGTACCTAAAATTTCATCCTGTTAAATAAGATTGATGTTGAGCAAAACGACAGTCTTCCATAGCCACATTACGAACTAATCATTTCGGAAAATGTTGCCGTAATTCATTTATGGGAACAGCGAAACTATTCCCCAAACAAGTGATAAAGGAAATGGACTCGTCGCCAGGCCATGGGAATGAAGCCTCATATTAATACGTCCTCGACTTCACCCAACTCTAGAGGCACCTCAGCATAAATCTGCCTTGCAGATTATTCTGCCTCACATATTTTTATCTATCGCAAATAAAGTTGAATATGGAATAAAGCTTTAGTCATTACAACTCGTTTCCATTTATTCGAGAATCAGGACAACCATCTAAGGGTTCTATTTAACCAAGAGATAAGTGAAAAGATTCTCCTAAGGACCTCACATTCACTGGGTAGGAATATAGTGTATCTGTGCTGGAGCCTATCAGCTTCTGCCCTGCTGTCGGCTGGCTATTCTACAGGAACAGGGTCCCATCCCAAGAACTACTGAGCCTGTGATGATATTCCCAGCATTCCACGGAAACAAGTAACAGTTCTCCAGCTCTTGGGACTTAGCATGGTCTTCATATCTTTTTTTGAGACCTCATTTTATGGCCTCCTGTAGAAATAGTCAACCTTTTTCACTAAGAGGATTAGCAAATACTTATACATGGCAATATACTGAAATTGCCTCCAAATGAATACACAGTTCAGTTTAATACTATTAGTTTGAAAACAAAATCCTCAATGAAAATATTCTATTTGGTTTCCAAAAATGTAAACCTTTATGGGAGGAGATGGCATCTTTCTCCTTACATATGACTGATGGACTTGAACTACTAAACTTTCAGTTACTGGTCCAACACATTACACAACCAAGCCTATATAACTACCATTACTGAGAACAGTTAGAGTTTATTAACTCTAGTATGAGTTTGTTGACTGCTTTATTGACTGGATACTACATGCTATACAGTCTCTTGATGCCTTTATGATTTTTCCCACTTTGCAGATGAAAGCACTGAGGCTCACACAAGGAAGGCAACTTGCTTAAATGATAGATTGAAAATCTATGTTGGATGCACCCTGGAACCCACATATTTTACCACTACGCTGATTGCACTTTAGACCCTGTGCTAATTAAAAAGGATTCAGAGATACATGTATTTAAACTAGTATCAGAGTCCAGAAGATTGGGGGAAGGATGTTGACCTGTGCAAGTCAGATCTGAAAGAGAAGTGAGGTCAATGAGAGGAAGGGCTTATGAAGTGGGAGGGAAAGTGGATGCCATTTTCAGATCTCTACCAAACAACAACGATGTATGTACAATAGAAACCGCACAACTCTGGACAAATCTGGGAGTGGTAATCCGAAACCCCCCAAACTCCTATGTGACTCTAGTAAGTGATACAAATCTATATTCGTTTCCTTGAGCTGCTATAATAGAGCATCACAAGTAGGTTTAGAGAAGTCATTTAACAGCAGAAATCCATTGTTCTAGAGTTCTAGAGGCTACTCTCCTATTCAGTGTGGGTAACATTCCCTTCAAAATCTCAGGGAGAGATTCTTATGTATCTCTCCAACTAATGGTAGCGCCAGGTGTTCTCTCCCTCGCAGACACATCATTATATTGCTACTCTTCCTCTGTCTGTCTATCTGTGTCTCTTTTCTGTTTTTATAAAGTCAAGAGTTCATATTGGATTATGATTTTCCTTACTCCATTATGACCTCATGCTCACTGACAACATCTTCAAAGAACATACTTTCAAAGGTTATAGTCACAAATAACAAGGGTTAAAACTATAGATATCTTTTTTGGGGTGAGGGACACACAATTCAATCCCTAACACTATCTGTAACAATGGTGGAACAATATGGCCTCTAGAATGAGGGAACTGTTTCATTGGTGTGGAGGTTGTTGGTATATTTGCCAATAGACACAGTCTTTTCATGTATTGTGATGTTTGGCTCAAACATTATGACCCCTTGCCCTTCTGAGAACTTCATTGACTTTGAAAAAGCCCCATATAGGGAAGTGATCATTTTGAAACCATAGGCTATGTTCATCGAGAGGCTGACTGGAGCCAGAGGAGGAATTACCAACCTCCCTGCTAATCTGGCTCCCAGTACCATGCATTAAGCCAACTACTAAAAATCATTATGAAGTTTTTGCTGAAAGGGCAAGTGTAGAAAAACATGTTTCTAAACAGAATAATAGTCTTTGCCATTTTTTCCCCAACTTGCATACCATCTGGAAATTCCGATTTTTTTTTTTCAAAGGGTAGGAAAGAAATGTGCTCCAGGCACAAATAAATGTTTACAGCTGAGTTATAAACCGACAATGGTGGGGTTTAAAACAGACAGGCTGGCAGTGATGGAGCTCAAGCTGCAGCAAGACAAATAATGGTGTGGGAGCAGGCCAGCTAGCTCTGCACATTGCAATTACCAAATGTGGAATCCAAGTGAAACTGTCCACTGCAGATTAGCAAGCAAGCACAAGTGAGTCTGTGCTTACGTGTTTGCTGGGTACTCCATCCCTAGAAGGGACTGCACACTGAAGAGAGGTTTTGATTCTGCAGGAAGCTGCACTTGGGGTTAGCAAAGGGAAATACTGTCTATACTTAGAAGTAGAATCTTTGATACTGTAAAAAAAAAGTGACATTTCTCACTATAGACTATTAAGTGAGCACAAGTAAACCTGCGCTTACTTTGCTTACTGCTCAATCTGACACTGCCCTTGATCCCGTGAGTGAGAAGTCTTGCTCTCCACCGACCTCATTAAGCAAAGATTTGGAAAGAAATCCTCATACGGAATTTGCTTTCATTCTCAGAAGGTAAAACAAAAAGAGGAATGTTTATCTTGACATTCTGAAGGCAATCTTTGTCTTTGCAAAAAAAGAAAACAAACAAACAAAAAAACCCTAAAAAACCAAAACGGTATCTCATTAAAAATGGCAGCTCTTGGAAACTTGTTAGAGTGGACCAACTGAGAGGTGTCATTATGTCAGGATGACAACAGCAACAACTGATAGTCACAGATTGCTCACTAAGTGTTGATACCACACACAGTGTTTTAGAAGGACAACTTCATTCATTTTCAACAGCAAGCTTGTGAGGCAGCACCATTATGCAGATTTGGAGTCAGGCAAAGAGAGAAAAATGCTTAAAGTCACCTGGCTGTTAAATTATGATGCTAGCATTTGAATACAGCCAAACTCATTCTTGAGTCCTGTACTAAGAAGTTCTTTCAGCAATGAGTTAACAATGAGTTATAATCTGTACTTGGTCAAGAAGGAAAAAACTCATATATTGTGCGTTTGGATTCTCCTTAACTCCCACCAACCCTATTGCCATCAAGTTATTTGACCCATAATGACCCCAAATGACAAGGCAGAACTACCATTGAGGGTTTCTAAGACTGTAAATCTTTAGAAAAGCAGATGGCTACTTCATTTTTCTGCAGAGTGGATGGTGACTTTTCAGTGAACTAAGTCCTTAACTGTTGCTCCGCCAGGATTCCTCTTCTCTTTTCAATTGGCTGTAATTTGAATTGCTATAGGAAAGTTTGAGGGAGTTCTAGTGGCTCAGTGGGAAGGAATTGCACTGCCAATGCAAAGGTACATGGTTTGAATCACTAGTTGCTTCATGGAAAGATGGGCAATGTCCTCCCATCTGATTGATGCCTCTGAAAACCTGGTGGAGGGTCAACTATGGGTCGGTTCAGGTTTGATGATACACAACAGCAGCACAGAAAAATTCTAGGAAAGCACAAGTGTCTACGGGAATGATATAAAACTGCCAGAATTTTTTTTTCTGTAAAGGGTCTGATCATGAATATTTTCAGCTTTGTATGCCATGTCACATAATCTCTGTCACAAGTACAACTGGGCCACTATAGAATAAAGGCAGCCATATATACACAAGAGAGTGAGCACGGCTGTGTTCCAATAAATCTGTATTTGTTAAAATTGGTGCCCTTCCGATTCTGTCCATGGATCAGAGTTTGATGACTCCTTATGTAAAGAACACCATGAGTTTAAAATGAATGATACATTTAAAAAATGATCCATGAAATCCTATTGAGAGTTGACTCTTTCTTAAAACCTGAGCACACATTGGGTACGTATTACGCATTCTTGTATACTTTGCCCTCTGGAATCAACCAGTCAAATAGAATTCCCTTATGCTGTCTGAGCAGGTCAGAATCCTGTATTGAACCTTTGTTCTCAAGGCTTATCTAATCCAAAATCTGTAGAAAAAAGTGCTCCGAGCCACTGTAATGAAGATTTATGAGTTCATTCCTTTTAAAGTAGAAATACAAGCGAGATGGTGAGTGATTCTGGCATGTGTGTGCTCGATTTTCTTGATGTGAAACCCAACCACCTACCACGTGAAGGTTTAATTGAAAGAGCGAGAGGAGAAAAGAAGCCATGAACAACAAGAAATGGAAAAGGGAAAGGAAGACAAAGCCCAAAGAACACACTCTTTCAAACTAATTAATCAAGTGCTTTGTTTCCACTAACATCTCAGAGTGTGTAGGCTGCCCTGTCTATTAGACTCCTTTCCAAACCCGAGGAATGTAAACACTCCTAAAGACCCAGTAATGAAATCTCTATCGATGTGCTATCTTAGATGGGACTCACATGCTGGTGTTTTGCTTACATTTTAATTTGCTCCTGCAGGATGCTTACCCAGTAATTGCTTAATAAGATTAACCTCCCTGGCAATGTGTGGTGTATCTTGATTAAAACATTACCAGAATGAAGGATTATTGTCTACCACACTCACATACACACACACAAAAAGGAAGGGGATGTTATTTAATGAATTTATTGCCAATATACCTTGATTGCCTCTTTGAAACACTGGAAAAGGCAGTCGATTGGAAGTGATGCAGGTATAAAATTGTATAAAATTGGGGAGGTAGCAGGCAGTGGATAGCGGGAGGTCACTGAATAAATTAAACTTAAGATCACTTTCTCTGCAAAAGTTCAGTGTGTGGTGAGAAAACAAAACTCCTTCTAGGCCACTTTAGAACCTAAACTTAAAGCAACTTCAGAGATATGATGATATTTAGTCATCAGAAGTGCCCTAATTTGGAGTTCAGAAAAGAAATGTTTTGGGTTTTCCTTTTTAAGTCCTTCTCCTTATTATTTTTAACAATTTTAAGCCGTTCTCCTTATTTTGTGAGTATCCTATCAGCAAAATTCACCGGACAATGTCTTGGCAAGCATTTCTGTCAGTTTCATAACGCCTTTGGAAAATATCTGAACAGATGATGCTATGTGACTTACACAACATTTACAAAAGCATGTTGCATCTGTGGGGAAGAACTGAGGTCTTTTCAAAGATGCAATGGAAAGTGTTTCTTCATTTGTTAATTTAGAGACATGGTGCTCTTGGTTAAGACTTGTTCTCTGCTGGGAAGTTTCTTTTTGCTTCCCGCTCATGCTGGTGTGGGGTGCCAAACACAGGTGGGAGTTGAAACTGGAGCTTAATTCCTAATGGGAGGAGCGGCTGATCCCATTTATGGAGGTCAATGCATATCCTATCTTTGAAGGATGCTGTTGAAAAGATGTTTGGCTGTAATGCCAGAATATACACACATGTGAAATATACCACTGTAGTTGAAAATACAAACTCAGTGCCATCAAGTGGATTCTGCCTCACAGCAAGCCTGTGGGATGCAGAGGAACTGTTCCACAGCCTTTCCAAAGCTATCAATCTTTATAGAAGCAGACTGCCTTATCTTTCACCTGTGGAGCAGATGGTGGGGTTGAACCACTGACCTTTTGGTTAGCAGCCAGAGAACTTAATTACAGTGACACCAGCACTCTTGTGACTGATGATGGATTACGCATAATCACTTTCAAATGTGTACGCTCTAGTCTTCTGAAAGGATGGTATACTGACTTATAGATTAAAGGACATCTATGGATAAAACATAACAGAGATTCCCTAATGGGTTTCTCCTGAGCGGTGCTCCTGACATCTTAGATAGAACAATTCTTTGTTGTGGGCGCTGTGTCTTGTTGGATGTATAGCAGCTTCCCTAACTCGCATCCACTAGATGCCAGCAGCACCCCTACAACTGCAGCAATCAGACTGTCTCCAGAGATTGTCAAGTGTCCCCAGGGGTGGTGAAGCGACCCCTGACCGAATGCCACTTCTATGTAAGAAATGGAAAGAGCAGATGGTGGTAAGATCTAAAGGTGAACAGATTACTAACCTGAAATCAATAAATTTGGTTTCTGACTTTTTAGTCAGCTAAGGCAGAATATGGTCAGTGGAGGTAAAGTACAAACTTCCATTTTTATGTCTAGATTTTCTTACCTGATAATAGAAAGCATATAATTTCATCTTCAGATAAAACTCTTTCATGCTTACTTAAAGGTAATTTAGTGTTATGATTATGACAGATGAGTACCATGATTCTTAAGGAACAGGTAAAAAGACAAGAAAGTCAGACCTGAAGCATTAGGACAGCTCTAGGGAGAATAATTTCAGCAGTATTAGCATCTCATGATGACTAATGCACAACTCTAAGGGCAGGTGAATTCTGAGCAACTTTATAAAGAGGACACAGTGGGATGGAGTAGGAGCTGCCTGTCTCTATTAGTAACCAAAATGGTGAATCTAAGAAAAACCCCCAGCATCTTGCACAAAGACTACGGAACCACTCAGGGTTCAGAACAGAATTCAAATCCACACCTTGAACTGCAGTGATTCAGAGTTAAGTCTCTGATATGGTCTGTATCTTACTTTTGGGGGATGGGAGGTGATTTTCTTCCTTTTAGAGCTGTTGAAATTACACACAGTGTTAAGCCTGTTAAACTCGCTCTGTTGCTAATAAGTCCATTTCGATTCATGGCGACCCTGTTTGTTCAGAGGAGAACTGCCCCACCCGGTTTTCAAGGCTTTGACCTTTACGGAAGCACCTGTGGGTGGGTTCAAACTGACAAGCTTTCAGCTAAGAGTTCAGTGCCTAACAGTTCTCTCAACCCACCCAGGAACCTGCTGGCACAGAATATGCCAAATAAGTGTTATGTCTTTCCCCTGTTTAGAAATATCTTTACGGAGTGTCTTAAGAACGTGGCTGTGCACTATGCCAAGAGGGAGAATAGAATATTCAATTCTGAGAAACCCTTCTATGTATTCTCTCTTGTTGGTGACTTCCATCCGAGATGAAGTACACTCTGCTACATGCCAGACATCCAATCTACCATTGGCTGCTCTGGTCTTCTAATTGCTCCCTGTTCCCACCTCCCAAAGGTTCTGTTTTCTCTCCTCTTTCTCGGCACCTTGTTAGAACCTATTTTTCCCCCCTGGAAGAATACAGTTGCCTGACTGATTCAATAAACATTTCTATTGTCCCCTTTACTGTTCTGAGAAGAGAAGCTTTGTTCCCCAGTTGTCAAAACTCTTTTCTATTCTCTGCAAAAGCAGAACAGCACTGAGTCTTTCTCTTTCATGTCGTGCCAGGCGGTGCTGCCTCCCCGGGGAGGCTGCATCTCTCCTTGTGGGGAGAGAGGGCTCTAGTCGAGTGGCACGTGCTGCCTGCTGCTCTCTGCCTCCTGATTAGGCAGGACTTTGTCCTGCTGCTGCTGCTGCTGCCGCTCCAGCTGCTGCTGTTGCTGCTGTGGCTGCTGCCCCTGCCCAGGCCTTGGGAGCCTTTCAAGTAGCCCCAGTCCGTGCCAGTCACTGCAGATAGCATAGGTATGCACATTGCTCCAAGCGGGCACTGCGCCAGCTACGAGCCACTCCTGCCAAACGCAGCTAACAGACAGGAACAGCAAACAGCTTTTAACGGGGCACCTATGAAAGGCAAGGCCTTTTTTCTTTTCCCTCCCTTTCTTCTCCTTTTTTGCATACCTTCCAAGATTTGGATTTAGAAAACCTGAACCAGCTGGTGAGAGCTCTGAATTTTTCTGTGACCTCAAGAGGGCAAGCAGCAGCTGTAACCTCACCTTTGCCTCCAGATGGCATTGTTGCCACATCATCGTTTCCTGGTAAGCCGGTCCTTATCCCATTGTTAAAGGTGTGTCCATCTGCCGGCTGGAGTTGCCAATTGAGTCCGAGCAGATGCATTGCTGCAGGAGAGACAAAGTAATGAAAATATGAATAGATAATTCAGCAATGCAAATGTCAAGGGGGAGGGCCAGGTGCCTTTCCAAGCAATTGCCTTTTAAGGAAGCTGCAGTTCAAGAATGGCTTGCCCTGGGCCTCAGGGATTAGCTAAATACAGAAAGCATGTTGATCCATTAGGTTCCTCTTTTGGTGCTGCTGCCACAGCCTTAGGGGAAGAAGATCCCCATGGTGGACAGAGGACGGAATAGAATGCAAAGGCCAGAACCTCCAAACAGGGCCACCACCGAAGGGTAACGAATCTCTGAGGTCACAGTCACCTTAAGAGGACTGCCCAACCCTCGGCCCTAGAAACAGCCCTGAAACAACAGGGCTGTTTTCAGACTTGCCTTTTAGAGATATCAAACATGGACGGTTTTCTCCAAAACATAAATCCGTTTCCAAACACCCAAATGGTGCCAGGATACTAGTCTGACTGTACCTTCAGGGAAATACGAAGGGAATCGGCAGCATCTGCATTTGTATTGGCCCATCAAAAGCCCGCTTCCCAAACTATTTTAAACTTTAAAATATTTTTTCCTTTTCACTCCTTATTTGCTATAAGTTGACAGCATTCGAGGGGATGAAGTAAAAGCACATGGAGAAAAATGTCTCTTCTGAAAATATTATTTCCTTCCCTCTCAATCTCAAATTCTTCTTTCTCGCTCTCTCTCTCTACACACACACACTCTCTCTCTCTCTCTCTCTCTCTCTCTCTCAGGACATGTTGTTGTTAGCTGCTCTTGAGTCACTTCCTGACTCCTGGTGACCCTCAATACAATAATACTGGACTACTGTGATCTAATTGTTACACTGTGATCTAATTTTTATTTTAGAGGTAGACCACCAGGTCTTTCTTCCTATTTCTTCCTGAGTCTGCAAACTGCTGAAGTCTGTCAAACATCACAGCAGCATGCAAGCCTCCACTGACAGATGGGGGATGGCTGCATTTGAGGTACATTGTCCAGAAGTTGAATCTGAGTTTCCTGCACAGAAGGTGGGAATTCTACTAAATGAACTATTGTTATTTTGTTGTGCACCATTAAGTTGGAATCGACCCTTAGCGGACCCTGCAGTGAGTTTACAGAGGCAGTTAATGACACAGGAGAGATTACCCTTCTTTTTCCCTATGGAGAAGCTGGTGAATTAGAACTGTGGGCCTTTGAGATTGCAGTGCAGCTTCTTACCCCCAGACCACCAGACCTCCCTAATCAACCACTATTGTTACTTTATCAGTTTATGTTGTTGTTCGATATTGTTGTTGTTTTTTTTTTTTTTTTAATTTTGTGTACGTGTACCGTCAAATCAGATCTGACTGGTACAGGAGGATATTGCGCCTCCTTCTCCTGCAGAGCGTCTGGTGGATTAGAACCGTGTTCCTCTGGGATTGCAGTTCAGTTTCTTGCCACTAGGCCACCAGAGCTCCCCTTTGTTGTTCGATATTGTTGAGTCAGAATCAACTCATGACTGACCTAGCAGGTTTTCAGGCACTACGTCACACAGGAGGAGATTGCCCATCTTGTTCCCTCAGAGCAGATGGTGGATTTGAACCGTGTGCCTTTAAGTTGGCAGCACAGCTCCTTACCACTAGACTATGAGAGTGTACAGATAAAGGGTTCCAACCCGTTGCCTCTTTGCTAAGAAAACAATAATTTCTGCAGAATCTGCTTGATTTCCTTGTGAACATCTTCAAACATTAACTTTATGTGTATGTCTTCAAACATAAACTTTCTTCCTGGCTCTTCCCTGGTCATGTCTTCTGCACTTTAGTTTATCAAATGCAGTCCACAGTCTGTTGGTTCTTGGCAGGTTGTTCTTACCGAGCGGAATAAAAGGCAAATCCGAACACCTGTAGTCTTTTACAACCCTTCCTGTAAGACACACTTGGTGACTACATCTGGAGTTGATTTCCCGTCCAATAGTAATTGTCTGTGTCTGGAATTTCAGTGGGACACAGGTTGACACTGTTGCTATGTCTGCAGCACTGGGCTGTTGACAGGGAGAGGTCTGGAGTTTGATGCAGGGATGGGAGAAACAATTAACCACAGAAAAGGCAATTAACAATGCTTAGGAAATTGTTCACACACCAATTAATTCTGCATGCCCACCACCATTTAAAGTCAGGCAGCATTCTATTAAGGTTAAACCCCAATTTTCAAACAATGCAGCTCAGACTGAGGGCCTCAGATGAGGGTGGCTGGTGCATATAGGTGCAAATGCTGGTGTGGTATCTTTTTTTCTTTCACTTGCCCTGTCTTAAAACCATGAGTTCCTTCTATACATTTCTCTGAAGCATGAGTCTCACAGTTGCAACTGTTGGAGATGATAAATACTAATAAGTATAACTGACATTTACTGCACACTTTACCGTCAAAGTAACACCTCATTTTCTCCTGTAGTTTATCCATTATATGTAGGTCACTTACTTGAAGAGACCAGATTCTATTGCCTCAAATAATGACATATTTTCATTGCACAGAGGTCAGGAAATGAGAACTAATCGTGGCTGCTTCCAGGTAACGATAGCTTCTGATTTGTAATTACCAGGAGAAGGGAGCCAAGAAATTAGCTATTTTAAAATGGTAGGGGGATAAGATCCTACTGGGTTATCAGGGTCGGCCTGGAGCGGGCTGCTTCTGCTCTGGAGATGCCATTCTTTAGAGCAGAGTGTCTCTGAGACTTCAGGTAGATGCAGACAGGTATTACAGGTGCAGCTGGGGCCTGTGCCTAACAAAGCTTTGATTTTCACATCTCTACAAGGAAGCGGTGGGCCCATCAGCAAAGACGACAGCCTCCCCAATGCCCCATCGATGTGAAAACGCTTGTCAGAAATGCTCTCCTGTTCTAGTGCTCAATCTTGTCACTGCAAGGTGCAGAACATATTGCAATCGTCAGCTTTGGGAGAAGAGCAAGCAGCACACACTCTGATGTCACTGAACAGCAAGAGGACATTCATGAGACTGGATTCCCTCTGCTCCCTAACACGCCGCTTCTCCAGCCTCACTTTTTGTTTCGGGTTCTGGAAAATCTCTGTTAGGGAAAAAAGAGCCTTAAAAAACTACGACTGGACCAAAAGGATTGGGGTCAGAAGAGAGAACTCTCAGGAGGCAGGCAACTCCCAAGAGGGAAGAGGAAAACAGGAAAGGGAGCAGGAGGGGAGGGAAGGGGAAGAGCCAGGTGGGCTGGGCTCTGAGCGGAGGAAATGCAGCAGAAACAAAGCACAAGTTTGGGCACATTTTCTGTTGTCAAATTGAACTCGAAGTAAATAAGTGAGAATTTTATCAGGGATAGAACTACCTTCTCTTGGTTTTGGTGGAACATGCCTGAAACGGACTTTTCTTTACACTTTTTCTTTTTCTGATTTTCTTGACCCTTTCTCTTTTACTTGAATAAGAAAAATGAGGACACACACCACTTTGGCCTGCAGGATGGTCTTAAGTAACCTTAGGAGAAAGGCTCAGAGGAGGTGAGAGGGTCAATGAATTTCAACTGACTACAACTCTGTTGTATTTTTTATTCTGCTGCTGGTTTTATTCTACGGCTTGGGCTGCAAAAGAAGTCCCTCAATCAATTCCTCCCTTTACCTTTTGTAAAGGTTTCTCTTTATGTGTAAAATCATGGCTCCTTAAGGGCTAGAGAGATACTATATCTGAAATGCCTAGAGGATCTGGCATGTTGCTGCTAATATAGCAGGTAGTTTATAAATGTCTATCGGGGAGTTGGACTGTAGGACATTATAATCTTATAAATTAAAAATACAGAGGCATAAAGGGTTGAATAAAACAATGTTGACTGAAATATGGACTAGTCTGCTAAGAGGGCTATTTTGATCATTTGTCACTTTGCTGTACTGTGGAGGCTTACACACCACTATGATGCTGGAAGCTATGCTACTGGCATTTCAAATACCAGCAGGGTCACCCAAGACTAAGAATTCTAGGAAAGGCCTGGATTTTACTTCCAAAAATGATTCCATGTAAACCTCACAGGTCACGGCAGAAGTGAGCCTGACTCACTTGTTTTGAACATAAGCATCAGGAAGGGACAGTCTCTAGGAGCAGGATGCTGTGTTTGGTGACACTGAGGGCCAAAAAGGGAGAAGAAAGCCTCAGTGAGATGAACTGAAACATCAGCTGTAATAAGAAGGCTGAACCTTCTTGTGATTATGTAGATGATGGGCTGGGCAGTGTGTTGTTCTGTTGTGTCTAAGGTCATTGTGGGTGAGTGCTGACCTGATGTCAGCTGGTAACAGAAACATCATTATCTGCTGTCAGTCAATGAACCCATCTTATGGCCAGGTACTGTAGGTGAGATCCTGTAGAAATTACCTTAACTAAGATGTCTGGTTAAATTTGAAGTAGATGCTATTATAACCCCTATTTTACAGAAAATGTTGACTGACATTTGACAACAAGCTGGCTTCAGAGGTAGAGGAAGATAACAGTGGGAGATTATCTGCTTCCTATTTCATAGTGACCTGATTACAAGTCTTTGGGTTACAAATTGTATGGGCAACAGACTATCAGCAAAATCTTGTCTCTGTCTCAAAATAGGCAATAATCTCACTGTGGTAGATTTGATTGTCTGTCCCCTGTCAGTCTAGACACTAAGGTGCACCTAATCCAGGCCATGGTCTTTGTAATTACTTGGTATGCATCAGAGAGTTGGACAATGACTAAGGATGACAGAAGAAGAATCAATGCCTTCAGATTGTGGTGCTGGAGAAGAGTCATGAACATATCATGAACTGCCAAGGAAACAAACAGGCCTGTCTTAAAGAAGGTGAAGCCAAGTTTCTCCTTGGAGGCTAGGATTTTGAAGCTCCATCTCATATACTTTGGTCATGTGCCCAGGAGAGACCAGTCCTTGGAGAAGGACATCATACTCAGAATGGTGGAAGGACAGCGCAGGAGAGGAAGACCCTAGATGAGATGGATTGACACAGTAACTGGGGCGATGCGGGTTGGTGTGTAGTAATTATTGAGACTAGCTGAGGACAGGGCAGGGTTCAGAGCTGTGGTATATAGGGTCATTATGGGTCACAGGCGACTTTACAGCACATAACAACAACAAAAACAACAACTCTATGTTAGCCTCTCTGTAGAGGGCTCTTTCTCTTCATCCCTTGAATTTGGGTGTGGCTATGTCTTAACCCATATTTTGTTATAGTTTTTTTTCCTTTTGTTGTATAGTCAGCTTGAGTCTTGAGTAAAGATACAGTGCGTCAGAGTCACTGCTAACCAATGAAAGAAGAGAGAGTAAACATCACAGTTATGACTATTTGGAGTTCTTTGTTACAGCAGCATACCCAAGATGACCCTGACTGATAAGTTCACTTAGAAGAAAAATAGGAAAGTGCCTTTTTTATACAACAGGTCTCTGCTATTTATTTATATTTTATTGGGTGTGGGTCCTCTTTTAAGTTCAACCAAAAAATACATACATTTAGGAACAATGCATTTGTCAAAATGAACAACAGTGAAAAGCCCAGTTCTTTAAAAATTTTATATCACAGGACCTCCAATTTTGATGCATTTTTTCAGGGTCAGATGTAGAAAGTTGAAAAACCCTTGGAGCAATCAATGCTATTGCTTCTTCACCCTGAGATTTTGGGTAAACATTGGCACCATGGACTTGCATTTTACTGAAAAAGTGACCCTAGATACGGTCAGTGGTCCCATACTCTAGGAGCTCATCTCCAAAGGTCTGAATCAGACCATGTTAGGGTCAGAAGTGAAATGAGTTTGGG
This sequence comes from Elephantulus edwardii, assembly GCF_000299155.1. Lineage (NCBI taxonomy): Eukaryota > Metazoa > Chordata > Mammalia > Macroscelidea > Macroscelididae > Elephantulus > Elephantulus edwardii. The sequence goes on along the minus strand of NW_006399783.1, from coordinate 5,697,362 downwards.
AGGTCTGCTCTTTCATGTAACTCACCCCCCACAAGAGCCCCAAATGCACTATTTATCATGACGTGACAGCCTCCTCTCCACAGAGACTCCTGGCTAGCACAAGGGCACCCAAGGGGTCAGCTAGGATGGAATCAAGACAGGCCGGGAGTGGGAGCTGGTGTAAGCCAGGTGACGGCTAGGAAATTGGTCACTAAAACCTCAATAGGCAGCCAAGTCTGAATGTGTCTCCCTGGCTGATTGGAGAAAACTTCCACGGAATCCTGAAAATGAACTAAGGCAGGCTGGACAGACCGCGCACTGGTCTGAGATTTCAGCCAGAATGAGGAATGAACCCAACTGGAGTTAGGGGGATGTTTTCTTTATTGAAGTTACTTTGTTTTGGGGCCAGACGGGCTTTACAGGGAATTAAACTCCTCCTCAGAGGGAGGAGCCAGAGCCGGAGAAAGGGAGTGAGCTTGGGCGCAGGTAGCTAAGAATTGTCCCTCAATCCCAAGGACAGGGCGATGATGCGCCTTGAAAAGGGGCACGCTGGAAATGGGGGCTGTCTGCCATAGTAATGAGGGTAGGTGCGGGCCCTGTTGGGCGCCACTTAGAACCTTCCATGTTCATTGGCTGGCAGAGGATCAACCTGACAAGAGAGTCAATCAATATGTCAGCAACACTTCTCAGAGAGCTGCTCAGCCCCTGCTTGTCAAAGAGGGCAAACATGGAGGCCTCGGAGGCTCTGCGTTTGCTGAGCAGGCCCCCAGGAGCAGGGGGTATCTTTAAAGATCAGCCTTGTCGATATATAACCCAGGGAAGAGACTGGGCTTTCCCTTTGAAAATGGAAGCCTTCAGCCAAGCTGCTGCATAGGGGCAGGAGGTGCGAGGTGAGCCTGCTGGTTCTTGCGGCTCAGCCTGCGGTTAGGTCCACCTGGGCCTTGCAGATGACGGAAAAGCTCACTCAGAGACCTGGCAGGATGGTGGGAAGGGTCAGGACTGGGTCTCTCCACCCCCGCATCCGCTAATTAAGTCAGCAGTGCCAGGCCTCCACGGCAAGAGGAGCCAATTCCAAAAGCCCCATCACTATAAGGAGAGTGTGCAGCAGTGAACAGTTAGGGCCGAAATGCACTTGGACTTGCACAGGCAGCTTCCAAAGGTACCTTAGCAAACAGCATGCATGCAAATGAGCCCACTCAATGATGACGGTGATGATTAACATCTATTTTTATGATGTGCCAGGTATCGTGCTAATTATTCTAAGTGCAACATTTTACTCATTAATTATCATCCCAGTGGTATTTACTAAGTTATATCTGGGTGGCACAAATGATTAAGCTCTCAACTAATAGTCAAATGGTTGGCCATTTGAAATTATCCTGAGGTGCTTCAGGAGAAAGGCCTGGCAATCTGTTTTCATAAAGGTCAGAGCCTCCTTGAGAGCCCTGTAGAGCAGTTCAACCCTGCATACATAGGGTTGCCACAAGTTAGAACTTCATGGCAACTCATAACAACAGTGTGTATGTCCTGGGTACCAGGCATAACTCATTGCCATTGAGTGGGAACTGACGCATAGCTGACCCTCCACTGGGTTTCCAATGCTATAAATCACAGTGGAAGAGATTGCCCATCTTTTCCCCAAGGACCCACTAGTGGATTTGAACCATCAGAGAGTCATCACCTTTGGGTTTGTAGCACAACTCCTTACTGACTGTATCACCAAAGCTACCCACACCAGGCATAAAACAGTTGACAAAACAAAGTCCTTGCTCTCATGGAAGTGAAAGACTGGTAAGAGACAAAGGAATTAAACACAAGTGAAAAGCTGAGTACAAGTTTCAAGAATGATAGGGGAATGGGAGATGGGGAATGAAAATGTTTTTGAAAAAAAAAAATTCATTTTCAATGTAGACTCATTTGGGATGGCCTTTGTGATATGTAACATTTGGGTTAAAAGCCAAAGGAAACGAGAAGGCCATTTATACTGGCATCTGGAGAGAGTTCTGGTGGTGTCGTTTTCATGGAGTTGAGCCAAAAAGCTAAGGAGCCTGTCTCTCTGGGTTGAATGACTGACTGACATCTGGACAAGTGCATTCCAGCTTAGATGAAGTTGGTTGGTGAGAAAACCAACAGCAGATGCAATGTGAAGGTGGCCAAGTCTGACTTCTACTCAATTCCTAAAGGGGAATTTTCTCCATCAATAATATCCATGGGTAGCCTAATGGCAAGAAGCTGCACTGCAATCCCATAGGCATGCAGTTCAGGGCCACCAGCTATTCCATGGAGAGAGGTGGGCAGTCTCCTCCCATGCCATTAATTACCTCTGAAAACCCACCAGAGGGTAAGCTATGAGTCGGTTCCGACTCTGTTGTATGCAACAACAACAACAACAACAAAGACCATACAAATAACTATATGGTCTGACATGCCACACTACATGTTTCTGCATCTATTTCTAGAAATCATTAGGTCTGATGTACATTGTAATTTGACTCACAAACTTTTCTCATAGTTGTCAGGTTTATTAAGGAAATAGGTTAGAGAGTGGGGAAACAAAGAAAATCACACAAAAATCCAGGTTTAGCCTAGTGGTCCCAAGCTACATTAACAAGGCATAATTCCTTACTTAATGAAGGTCCAGGTTTAGTTCAGTAGCTCAGATACAAGAAACTTCTAATTTCCTCAATCATCTGGCAAACTATATCTCAGAGCAACTAAGTCACGTTTTTCTTCAATCATCCAGCAAGCAAAACCTTTAACTGTGGGCTTTATCTCCAAGATTCTTCTGCTTATATCTTGCGACAGTCTTCCCACCCTCTCTCTACCACTGTCACAGTCTTGTCTCCACAGTCTCCTTACCACCATTTCTCACAGTATGGAAAGTGTTCTCTTATATTGGTCCCACAGCTATTGATGATTTGCAAGCCCTTGTACCCACAGTTAAGGTAGCTGAAGACCCCTAGTGGGCTAATACAATGGCTAGAAATGTCAATTTTCAAGGTTCTTACACAGTTGGAAATGACAGTGGTGAGCAGCAGAAGAGAGAGGCAGAGTTGTGAAGGGCATCTTTTGTTGGATGTTCTTTGCCTTTTACTATGAGTGAGGTAGAATGTTTCTGAAGGATTCTGAGTAGCACAAAAATTCATTCCATTCTCATCCTATGAAGAGGAAATATAACCTACATAGCTTAGATAAGTAAGTTCAGGGTTAGAGAGGTTAAATAACCTGACCAAGATCACACAGTCAATAAATGGGCAATTTGGGATTCAGACCCAAACATGTGTTACAGAGCTAAAGTATCTATTCATACTCTCCTGTTAATAATTTGCCTGTGAGTTAAGAAACTTGGAATTTTCAAGCTTCTTAAGTACTACTAAGCTAAGATCCAACAGGCCAGGTAGACTTTACAATTTCTTATTAACTATTGTCACTCACTTATAAACAACACTTTTGCAAGCAGTCATTATTCTTTTATACATGCATCTTTGGTCAGCAACCAGTTTGCAATTTAACTTCAAAGACCCACCAACGTAATTATACAATAAGTCTGGCAACTTCAATTTACAGTCCAGCTGGCTACCAATCAATTTGTTTGGTGAGTCTCTTTTTGGTCAGTCTGCTTATTATCATCCTTTGGGAAGGCAGATGAGTACAGGGCATCTTTCTGAAAGAGAAAGGACCCTCTGCAATGTATAATAGGATCTTTTTAGGAATGTTGTCAGTGCCAAAATTACCTTCTGTCTAACAGAAGAAGAGACTCAAACAAAACAATGAGGGACAATATTCTCAGAAGCAGTTTAACACATTTAAATTTATAAGAACTATTTTTAAAAACCCTTCCCTTTCAAATAACCTTGGTTAGGTGATTTCTCTTACTTTCCCAGGCTGGACTACAATATGCTGAATGGAATGAATCCGCAAAGCAATGCAAGGAAGTTACGCCCACAAATCCCTTGACTAGTAATGGGATTTGTGCATCTGTCTCCCACGAATGCTCTGAAAACTTGTTGCCCTCTGTCTGACTTCCATCCTTCATCTTCCAAAATGGCTGCAAAGCTTACAGCCTGGGAATTACATATAAGAGGAAGAATGAGCCCTAGAAAGGATGCTGGGATCCTGGCAGGAACACTTGAGATGAGAGGGGGCTTTGGAGAAATGCACCTGCTTCACCTCTCTATGGGTACTCACTGCCCTTCCAGCCAGAGTCCTAAGACGGTCCTCAGCAAGGATTCTGTCTGCAGCTTTACTGATTCTAAAAACCAGTTGCCTTAGGTTGAGTTGATTTAGACTTTAAATGGCCCTATGTTTAGATGTGTTCTATAAGGTTTTCACTGGCTGATTATTCATAAGGGGGTCACCAGGTCTTTCTTCTGAGGTGCCTTAGGTGAACCTGAACCACCTGCCTTTCACTCAGTAGCAGAGCTCACTTACTGTTTCCACCACACCAGACTCCACCTAATTCTAGCTCCTCTCAAAAGCAGAGAGGTTTTCTGTCCCTGTCTGTGTGTGTGCCAAAAGAACAAGGTGACAGCTGTGTGAGGCAGCTCTGGGACCAGGAAGCAGTGTGTTCTGGAGACAAGAAGAATCCACGTGGAGAACCAGGACATTAATCTATTTTCATGACAGGCTCAGGATGGTATAGCAAGTGGGAAGTTGTATGAGATTAATCAATTCCTGTGTTTGGAGGAAATAAGCTTGCTCCTTGCAGTATTAGAATGTCTGGGGCCCCTACTTGCCTCATGACTACCCCTGTCTCCACGAATAGGCTGCTGTGTTGTGGGGACAACAGTGACATGGTGAGTATGTGGCATTCGGTGTGCTAAGGTGACCTCTAACAAGGATCCCTTGCTCTCAGCGTCACCACGCAGATCAATACACGACACAGTGCTTGCAGCCACTTTCTTTTTTCTTGTGTGGAGTCTTTAGGAATATGCAGACAGGGGATTCCAGTCAGGTGTCCCTTTGTCCACAGAGCCAGCTCGTCCTCATGCAGATCCACACTCACCTGGAGCCATTAGCTGCCCAGGGACCACTGCCCGCCCCACACTACCCCATTCAGGCTGCTATTTTCCTTGGGAAAGGAATACAACGGAAGGCTTTCTTTCTCCAAGAAAAGACCCATGTGATCAAAATACCTTTAGAGAATGATAATATCGGTAGGTTTTATTCACCAAATAAATCACAGTCTAGGATTTTAAGAGCTTTTGTGATAACAAAACACATCCCCAACAATCCACACACATACATCTAAACACATTTCCCCCCCTCTCCCCTCCTTCTGAGCTTGTCATTCAGTGCTGACAACCCAAACAATATTTGTCTTTCTTTTAAGAACAGCAACGGGCAGCCCTGTTAAAGAGGGGGCCGAGCCACAAGACCACCGGCTACAAAGGAAAGACGGCGCGGGCTGCACGCGGCACGCGGCCACCGGAATCCTGGGATGCAGACATTATGAATGTTTTAGAGGATAAGATGTCATATCGATCGGCAGCTGTGCAGTGTGTGCTAGAACAAAGAGGGGAAGCTTTCTCCTGAAAAGCAGCTGTCTGCAGGAAGGCATGCAGAAGGGTCTGGGAACGTGGTGATTAGGACTGCTGGCTACTCTTTTCCTAGGGTACGTTTCTCGTGTTAGCCACAGCCAACACGGAGGAGCTGGACTCATTTCCCTCTCTCAGACCCGGGCTGAGCCCCAGTCCCCCTCAACAAACTCCTCCTGGGAATCCTCAGATGTTGAACTTGGAACCCCACATCCAAGCAGCCGGAAACTGAGAAGGGATGGAAGGGAAGAAGATTAGCAGTAGTAGTAATGGGAGGATTATCTTCCCATCCTGAGACCTCAGGATGTTCCAGAGGTATGCCAATCTAGGCTCAGATCCCTGCACTACCGCTCATAAGCAGATAACTTCGTATACATAGCATCCTTTAGCTCTTTCAGCGTCAATTTCTCTGTTGTTTTTAGTTGTCAACAAACGGACCCCTGACTCATAGTGACCTCATGTACAATAGAACAAATAATGATCTTAAGGGGTTTGGGGGCTCATTTTTAGAAATAGCTTACTAGCTCTTTCTTCCTGGTCTGTGTTAGTCTGGAAGCTCCACTGATACTGGTTCAGCATCATAGCAATGCACTGGTGGTGGCTGAGCATGAAGAACCCTGGCTAAGACTTGAATCTGGTCTCTTGCACAGAAAGTGAGAATTCTGCTGCCAAACCACCAGTGTCTCTCAATTTCCTTAGCTTTAATAAAGGCTAACAATTTATAAAAGTATTGTTGTCAGCACTTTACATCTGTGACCTTATTTATTCCTAAAAAATGTAGAGGCTGGTGCTATTATTATTCCCATTTTACAGATGAGAAAATGGAGCCATGTATATGTTGGGACAAATGTTGAGTTGATGAGTGGGAGAGTTGGTATTAGAACAAAGGTTTATCAGCTTTCCTTGTAGGGTTATTGTAGACAGACAAGGGGTGGAGAGCTAGGATCTAGGAGTACCAGTTACATAGGAGGCACTCAAGAAATGTGGCTCACTTCCTACTGGGTCTTGAGTCATATTGCTATCAGGATAATGGTAATCAGGGCTAACATTTAATGCTCTTTACCACAGGTTCATAATTTTCCATTAATTTCATAAATGTGTATGCATCATCCTCCCATTTTAGAGTTTAAAGACATACTAATTTCAGAATTATCTCCAGTAGTATTTGTTTCTGTGTGATATTAATGATAAGGTACAATTGGAAAAAACAAAACAAAACAAAACTAAAAAGAAAGTAAGGCTCAGAGAGCTGAAGTAATGGGCTTGAGGAAGGATTTGAACCGAGGTTGAGGGATTCCACAGTTCAAGCTCTCTAGCACTTGCTCTTTCCCACTTGACAAGAAGACATTTGTTCACTCAGCTCCAAGTACCAGTGACGAATAGTGACGTTCTTTCATCCAGAGATTCTTTTTTAATTTGCCTAAATTGCCTTGTAGAGAAATCTCTGTGGTTTCCTTTTTTTGCATCAAGCTAGAATAGCAGTGCCCTAGTAAACCTGGCCACAAAGGTCATCTGGGGCAGACAGTCAGCATGTAGATGGGTAGAAAGTGACCTTGAATTTTGTGTGGATTAAAAGACTTGATCACACTCAGGATTTGAACTTTGCCAGGTGAGAACCTTGTTCCCCTGCCTCTGCCCAGTTGTTTCTATATTGTTCTACTACATCTCTGTGAAGAAAGGCTGAGAAGAATTCTGAAACTGATGTGGAGTGCAATGACTTCTCAGAGATGAAGGGGGTGCAGAGAAGTTCCGCCCTCTGACCTGCCTGAGAGGTTTGTATCACTACTGACTGTGAGGTAGGGGGTGGGCAAAAAGAGATTGTTAATAAATTAGTCAGCAGAAGGGACATGTGGTCCTTTCTCGTCCACAATTCACTACAGTGAGTCTCCATGACAAATTACTTTTACTGCAGAAGTCCACTCACAAATAGAATTTAAATTAACTATTTTTCTGTTTCCACTTAGTTTGGTATTAATACTATGGTTGATGTGGACATGGGTCCACCCGAAGGTGAATTTGGTGATTTTTCTAGAGTGAAAAATGAGCTGGAGAGATAAAGATGCTGAACAAACCCTGAATGTAATTCTCATTTCAATCAGGTCATTTGTTCTGCAAAGCCAAATTAGGCACAAGGGGAGGCTGCCAATGTCCCTTTAAATATTTAATTTTTAACATAGTTAGTGGAAAGATTTTTTTTTTTAGCTCAGAAATACAAAATCTTGTATTAGCCAAAATGGAACTTGATCTTTCTCTTAATTTATTTTTTATTTTTTTTTTAGTTAAGTGGATTTCATGAGACTTATGTGAAACATTTTAAACTTGATTCAGATGAGAAGAAACATCGGTCTTAAGAAAAAAAAAAGTTAGTTATATTTCCTAAGGCCTGATCAGGTACCAAGGGATGAGAACTCGGAAAATGTGATTGTGTCCTTCATCTTCTGATAAACTTAAAGCTGATATCAACCTGGTCAACTTGTTAGGAGAGGAGAGATAATGTGGGAAGCGGGAGGGCAGAGACACTAATTTCTTTCTCCAATGTGAGTCACCTGTACTGATTAAAAGAACTACATTTTTCATCTACAATTAGGTAAGTGACAGAATCAGGCTTATTTGGAGTTTGTGACAATACACTTAATAGAGCTAATTTCTAAAGTATTAGGTCACACTCAAGTAGGACACGTTCCTTTCATGCTGCAAGTATGTATTTCTCTCACTAGGCAGCAGAATTGTAGACTAGTGTGGTATTCAGGGCTCACAGGAAGCACTGCAAAGACAGCACACACATTTGACGTGGTTTGTAATAAACAAGCCTCTCTATGGCTTGCACTCCTAGCTCCATTATGGCTCTAGCCGGATCCCAATCCGCTCACTTTCATGAAAGGTTGGTCTCCTCCTATCAATGCTGGAGAGCTACTACTTTCACCAGATGTTTGGAGCAAAAGAGAATTTTTTACATATTTCTCCCTTTTGTTGCCTTTAATTCTTATAGGCTATGATTTCAAAATTTGTCCTTTACTAATTCAATTCATCCAAATTCATTTACTGTTTAGATGATACTCCTAAGGGAGATAATTTGGAATCACAGAACATTTGATTGTGCTTATGTGAAACCTATACTTGATCCCTCTGCTTTGGCTTCTCTGCACTCTAATATTCAGAGTCTCTTCTGACATCCATTTTGGTCTTTTCTTCCTCCTCTATCTTTGCAACGACCTTTTTCACTTTTCCTGGATATCTTCTTGATATCTTTTGCACTTTTCCTGGATATTTTCTTGATATCTTCCCATAACTCATCTGGTCTTCTCTCATTAGTATTTAAGGCCTCAAACCTGTTCTTGAGATGGTTCTGAAATTCAGGTGTGGATCACAACAAAGAGTGGCTAACTCTGAGAAGAATGCGAATCCCAGAACACTTGATTGTGCTAATGTGAAACCTATACTTGGACTAGGAGGCAGTTGTTAGAACAAAGAAACACTGCATGGTTCAAAATTGGGAAGGGTGTACACCAGGGATGTGTCCTGTCTCCATACCTTTTCAATCTATATGCAGAACAGATTATCTGGGAGGCTGGGCTCTATGAGGAAAAATGTGGCATCAGGATTGGTGGAAGACTTGCCAACAATCTGCGTTATGCAGATGACACAACCCTGCTTGCTGAAACTGAGGAGGGCCTGAAGCTCTTGCTGAAGAAGGTCAGGGACTACAGCCTTCAATACAAACTGAAACTCAACATTAAGAAAACAAAGATTCTCACCACTGGGCCAATTGACAGCATCAGTATGGATGGTGAAGAGACTGAGATAGTTAACAGTTTTCGTTTGGTTGGCTCCACAGTAAACGCTCTTGGTACCAGCAGCCAGGAATCAAGAGACAAATTGCATTGGGGAAAGTCAGCTGTCAGGGACCTCTCCAGGGTACTGAAGAGCAACGATGTCAGGCTGGGGACTAAGGTGTGCTTGATCCGTGCTATAGTCTTCATAATTGCATGGTATGCATTGGAGAGCTGGACAATGACTAGGGATGATAGAAAGAGAATTGATGCCTTTGAGCTGTGGTGCTGGAGAAGAGTGTTGAATATATCATGGACTGCTAGGAGAACAAACAGGTTTGTCCTGGAGAAGGTGAAGCTAGGCTGTTCCTTGGAGTTAAGGATTCTGAAGCTTCGTCTGACATACTCTGGGCATGTTGCAAGGAGGGACCAGTCCTTGGTGAAGGACATCATGTTTTGGAGAGTGGAGAGACAGTGCAGAAGAAGAAGATCCTCGATGAGATGGATCAATTTGGTGACTGGGGCAATGGGAGTAGGTGTGTCAGAAACAGTGAGATTGGCACATGACAGAGCAGGGTTTAGGGCTCTTGTACATAGGGTTGTTATGAGTCACAAGTGACTTGATGGTCCATAACAATAAAACAACAACAATTTTGCAGATAAGATATAAGCTTGTTATAATTAAAGAACATGTCTAAAGTCTAGATGTAGCTTTAGTGGCATGATATGTGTTTTGCTGCTAATTCAAAAGTCAATAGTTCAAATCCACCAGCTGCTTTGTGGAACAAACTTGAACAGCCTGCTTCTGTAAAGATCTGCAGCCTTGGAAACTCACTAGAGGACTGTTATATAATCTGGAATAAATTCAACAGCACTTTGTTTAGTTTGGCTTAAAATATCAAGAAATCTGTTGGTGCAGGGGTTAAATACTTGACTAAAAGGTTAGCAGTTTGTACTTAGCAGCAATTCTTGAGGGAAAAAAAAGACCAGCAATCTGGCCCCACAGAAATTACAGCTCAGGTGAAACACCATGGGAAATTTCTACTGTCATATAGTCATTATGAATCAGAATGGACTTGGTGGCATATAACCATAACAAGGTCTAGGTCACTGTTATTTATTTATAGATAAATCTGGCAACCTTACCTATCAAGCCTGGACTAATCAATGCCCTTCTAGTCTTGGAGCTTTGCTCCCAGCTACATCAGAAAGAACTGTCCAAAGCTAAGACGAGAAGAACTGAAAGTGTCAGGCTACCACTACTCATAGCTCTAAAAGAGATCAAAAGGCCCTGGACAGAGCAGGAGAAAAACGTGGAACAAAATTAAAAATCACAAAAATGGCCAGGCTTGCTGGAAAACATCAGACTTGGCTCTAAGTAATTCTTTAAGAGCTGAGTTCACATCTGAGGCTGAGAAAAAGAAGAAGAAGAAAAAAGATTTGTGTGGAGCAAGCCATCTGAGCTCTCTCTGATTTCTATTGTTCACTCAGAGTGTGGGATGGTTCTCATTCAACTTCCAGACCAGTGCTGTCCAAGAGAAATGTACTATGAGCCTCACACACAGTTTTGAATTTTTCAGTTGGTGGTATAGTAGGGAGTTGTACTACTCAACTCAAAGGCAGACCCTCTCTGGCAGTTTGACTCAACCAGCAGCTCCATGGAAGAAAGACAATCTAGACAATCTCCTCTCCTATGAGTTACAGCCTCTGATAACCTGTTAGAGAATCAGCTATGAATTGGTTCTGACTCAGTGGCGAGGAGAGTGAGTTAGTGAGTGACACTGAATGATTAAAAACAAATTTCCCATTGTTGTTAGGTGCTGTCGAGTCAGTTGCGACTCACAGCCTCCTTATGTGTGAGAGAACCAGTGCTGCCTGGTCCTGGGCCTTCCTCGCCATGGCTGCTACGCTTGAGTCCTTGTTGTAGTCACTTTTTCAAGCCATTGTTTTGAGGATGTTCCTCTTTTTTGTTGACCCTTTACTTGATCCAGTATGTTGCCTTTCTCCAGGACTTCTACCTCCTGACAGCATGCTCAAAGGAGTGACATGGAGTCTCATCAATGTCACTGTTTTATTTGTGTTTTCTTGAAGTACTGCTTTCTTTAACTCAACATATCTAAAATAGGGAGCTCTGTCGGCCTAGTGGCAGGAAAGCTGCACTGTAATCCTGAAGGCACGTGGTTTTCAAACCCACCAGTTGCTCCGACTGAGAAGGATGGGGAATCTCCTCCTGTGCGATTAACTGTCTCTGAAAACCTGCTGGAGAGTCAGCTATGGGTCAGTTCTGACTCAATGGTACAAAACAACAACAACAACATCTAAAATATTGTAATTTCAATATGTAATCAATAAAAGGAAGCTCTGGTGATGTAGTGGCAAGAAGCTGTGCTGCAATCTCAAAGGCACGAGGTTCAAGGCCACCAGCTGCTCTCTGGGAGAAGGATGGACAATCTTCTCCCATGTTATTAACTATGGGTTGATTCTGATCTGTGATAAACAACAATAATTAATTAAAAACCACTAAGCTAGTCTAGTTTGTCTTATTTGTTGCAGTTATAAGTTTTCTAGATTGGCTTTGTATTTTACACTTAGAACATATCTTAATTCAGAGGCTAAATATTTATGGATAAAATGAAATGTTGTTGTGTGCTGTTGGATTGGAACTGACCCATAGATGACCCTCCAGTGGGTTTTTAGGGCACTTAATCTTATGGGAGAAAACTCCCCATCCTTCTCCTGCAGATTTGAAATCTGCAGCCGCGGGTGGGTTTGAATTGTATACCTTTGGGATTGATGCCCTACGAAAACAATAGATGTGTGTGTAAAGGAAAAGTAATATATATTGCTTTAATTTTCAAATAATTTTAAATTTTAGTTTCAATGAAAACTAGGCAGACCCTGGGTTATATTAAGATTTATTCCTATGTGTGTCTTTAGGTCAAAATTGCAGGTGAGCCAGAACAGGTGCCTTTGGTGGTACACTGGTTAAAGTACAAGGTGCATAATTAGAAGTTGGGCAGTTTGAACCCAACAACCCTTTTGCAGAAGAAATATGTGACTGTCTCCTTCAATACAGGTGTATGGCCCTGGAAGCCCTTCGGGGAAATCTGATAGAGCACTCAGGCTTGCTATGAGTCAGAATCTATTTGATGGCAGTGGGCTGGGTTTTAGTCAGTTCAAGAAAACATTATTTAAATTGCTTGTGCAAAAAGTGAAGGCAACTGGGATGAAGCTTTACTTAGAAGTAGGGGTTGCTTCAGTTATTTCAAAATGAGGGCAAATCTGTGTAACATTAAAGGGGAAATACAAGTTGTTCATAAGCTGGGGCTGTTGGACCACTCACATTTCAGTAGCCAATTCAGTCTAATTTGTTAAGTGTTTTACCACCAGGCCTATGTTATTGTTGTTGTTGCTGCTGTTTTGTAATCTTGAATTGGAACAACCCACGGCTGGCCATCCAGCGGGTTTCCAGAGACAGTAACTCACATGAGAGGAGATTGCCTATCATTCTCCGGTGGAGCAGCAGCCAGTGTATCCAAACTGAATACCTTAGCACCAGCAGCATAATTACCTACCACAAGGCCACCAGAGAGCCCGCCTGTTGTTGTTGTTAGGTGCCACCAAGTGAAATATCAACTCATACTGACCCTAGGAACAACATATCTGAACCTTGTCCCATCTTGTGCCAACCTCATAATCTCTGACACACTCAAGCCCATTACCATGTCAATCCACCTCTTCCCCATCCCCTCACCTTTCCAAACATGATGTCTTTCTCCAAGGAATAGCCTTTCCTGGCATCACACCCAAATTATATGAGATGATGCTTCTCATCAACCTCCAAGGAACACTCTGGCTGCACCTTCTCCAAGACATATCTGTTTGTTCTTTTAGCAGTCCAGGAAATATTCAGTTCTCTAATACCAAAGTTCTAAGGCATCAATTTTTCTTCTGTCATCCTTATTCATTGTTCAGCTTTCAGAAGTATAGAAAGTTATTGAAAAGACCATGGTCTCAATCAAGTACACCTTAGTCCTCTAACCTCATTACTTCTCAGTTAATTTGGAGAGGCCCCTGACTGCAGACCTTCCCAGTGCAATGCATCTACTGACATCCTGACTGCTGATAGCAAGTAGACTGTGGATCCAAGTTATGATGAAATTAGTTGACAGTTTTAATCTTTTCTCTATCTATTACGATGTCATCTATCAGTCCAGTGGTGAGAATTTTTTGTTTTCTTGACATTGAGATGCAATTCATATTGAAGGCAGCAGTGTTTGATCTTCTGCAGTGTTTTAAAAGTCTTCTTTACATTCAGCCAGCTAGGCTGTGTCATCTGCATAATGCAGGTTATTGATGAGTCTCCCGCCAGTCTTGATGCCAAGTTCCTCTTTAAGGAGTCCAGACACTCAATGAGATGGATTGACACAGTGACTGCAGCAATGGGCCTGGAGGAGACCACGATGATGGTACAGGACAGGGCAAGATATGATCTGTTGTTCACAGAGTCACTTGGAGCTGTAGACAACTGGATGGCACCTAACAACAACTGCACCATGCATTTCACCCATATACAGACACATATATCTAGAAAATATACGTATATAAAATACATATACATAAAACATGCATGTACAAGCACACACACACACACACACACACACACACACACACAGAGGTAAGGTCCAATGGTGATTAATTTTATAAAACATAATGCATGAGAAAGATTGAATGAAACACAATGTGAATGAAGAATTATGTGGAACACAATGTATATTAAACATACATAACAGCAAGCTTGAACATACACTAAATACAGCCTACCATACACTGGGAAATGGTACCCCGCGCTAGATCCATTAATGTTTGTCTTTATTAGTCGCTGTTTCCCAGCTTTCTCACATGGGGTTATGAAAGACAAAATCAGCCGCACAAAAGGGTCAGACTTGAAGGGAGGATCCTCCTGCCTAGTTTACTGTTTCCAGCTGTGAAAAACCACAATACCTAATCCCTGAAGTTCCTGCCTTGTGGATTTTCTTCACTTCTTCAGGGTATGAGGACAGGCCCACCTAAGAGATGATGACTTGGCAGGCAAGTTAAAAACAGGCTGACTCGTGCTTGCTTACTTATCTGGAGGGAGCATTCTCACACGAGTTTCACCATGTCCAATTTATGAAAGTGTTCATAACAAGGACTTTAATCCCCTTTAATGTCTTGGACAGTGAGTTTCCTCATCTTTCACATGAGTATCCTAACATTCCCACCGCTCAAGACAGTGGCTGCATTAAATGAGCTACAGCAGCACAGCCTAGAATAACAGTCCAAACAACTGCCATTACTTTGGGGTCTGGCCAGAAGTAACATTGTCTGGAGAAAGTGATTTTCCAAATTCCTAGGTTACATTTATACAGAACATTTTTTAAATCCAAGACTAACCTTTGAATGGAGATCACAGTATCGAGTGCATGAAAAATTCAGGAAAGCTTCTCTTGCTGACTCATTTTACAGAAGTGGTTACAGACCTCCTAAACTAAAAAATATCCTGCCATCAAGTTGATTCTGGATATGCAAGGCTATAAATCTTAACAGGAGCGGACGGCCTCATCTTTCTCCCTTAGAGCAGCAGTTGGTCGAGTCAACCCACCGACCTTTCATTTAGCAGAGAACTGGAGGGTGAAAATACTTTGGGTGAGAAAGGTTTCTCTTTACTGACAAGCACACATTCCTGATTTCCCTGGCTTCCACCAACTGCATGGAACGCTTTCCTCTTGGAGTGATGGCATTCTAAAGAGGACCCTCCCTGCGTGCTGACCTGGTTCACATGTTGCTTGCACGTGTGAAGTCATTGTTGACACCATGTGACAGCTGTGAGGGGTAGCTGGGGTGGAAGAGAGGCATGAATGGAGGGATGCCAAATGATTTCCATCAACTTCCAAAGCAACTGCAAACTAATAGTCTGAGTTAAAATACTGTTTGCTGTGCAAACTCTTTTCAAGGCAAGCTTGCCATACTCCCACTTTCTCATTTGCTCTCCTAGGGAGACATCCCAGAGAGGCCACTTCGTAAAGCACACATTAAACTATCTGCTCTCACGTTGATCCTGATTCATGGAAATGTCACGTCTGTCAAGGCAGAACTGTATTTTGTAGGGCGATTTTGTGGAAGGAGATGGCCAGCCCTTTCTTCCAAGTTACCTCCAGAGTACCTCCAGGTAGAGGCAAATTTCCAACCTTTCAGAAGCTCTGGTGGCCTGCTAAAGAGTGCTAACCATAGGCAGGTGATGTGAATCCTCTCACTGTTTTCTTGGGAGTAAGGTGCGCAATTTCCGGCAACTAAAAGCCCACTAGAGGTGGTTTATGAGTCAGTTCTGATTCAACGGCACATAAAAAAACAGCAGCTAAGCTTGTTAAAGGTTTACACCACCAAGAACTCCAGATCCACAGATACATACATCAGAAACTCAGGGGTGGGGTCGAGGTGTCTCGGCTAAGGAGTCCGTAAAAGTGGTTATGATAATTATTCTACCTGTAGAACCACTGGTATTGCTTTAGTCATGGCTGATAGCAATTAGTAGGAGAGAACAGGCGGGAAGAAATGAGCTTCTACATCTGTTTCCATTGTGGAGGGGTTAAGACAGCTCAACCACAGCTCTGCCAGGTCTTGGCACTCTGCCTCTGCCCACACAAATGGATAGCAGGAAAACTGGGAAAAGGCAAATGCAAAAGAAATTTTGGAGCCAGAGTGAAAGATGGAAGAGAAATAAAAAAAGCTATCAGGCCTAGGCTGGGAAGAGTGAAGCGGTGGTACATGGGCAGCCCCTTTTCCACACGTGCCCTCTTGTTCTGCACATGCCCCAGGCCTTCCATGCCTGCCCACAGGGGACCAGTTAGCAGAGTCACTGCCCACCTTCAACTTCATCCCTGCCTCTTTGATACACCATCTTCTCATCACAGTTGAAGTTGCCTGGACTCCCGTCCAACTCTGCCTCAACCCTAGCTTGCAACAGGTTCACCACCATGGTTCAAACTCCTGCTGAGTATGTGGATTTTCACCCCAGGCATAACTAACCACAATCTATGTTTTAGCAAGTTCCTCACAGCCTACTTTTCTGTGTGTCCATAGGAATCACCAGGGAATCTTATTAAAACAGAGATCAATTCAGTATATCTGAGCTGGTTGCTGTTGTTGTGTACTGTAGCATCAGCACTGACACATAGCTGACCCTCCAGTAGATTTTTAGAGACTAATTGCACAAAAGAGATTGCCCATCCTTTTCCCATGCAGCAGCTGGTGGCCTCAAGCTGTGTGCCTTTGGGAACACAGTGCAGCTCCTTGCCAATAGGCCACCAAATGCAAATCTTATTAGGAGCCTGAACTGGCATAAATGGGCTTCAATTTCTGCACCAAATTATACTCTCAAACTGTAGCATCTTCAATGAAATTTAAAAACCCAAAGTTGGAATTTTAGATAACAATCCACCCAGAGACCTCTCAAGAACAACTTCAATATCCCATACTGGCAATTTGATTCCAACTCATGGCAACCTTCCATTGACTTTCTGAGGCTGTAAATCTTTACAGGAGGAAACTCTCCATCTTTAAGGAGTAGTTGATGGATTCAAACCATAGACCTTTTGGTTAGCAGCCCAACACATAATGGACTATGCTACCAAGAGCCCTCAACTTCACATGAACATTTATTAAAGATTGAGCTTTCATGATATGAGTCAAGCACAAAAATTCCAAGACGGAATTTTAACTATCATGCAAATTAGGGGGAGAGAAATTTGGGGGGCTCTCAGTGAAATCTGAAAAGGCATGAGGTTAGGCTCCTTCCCCATTCTGTGGTCGGTCTCAACCATGGACTTGGCACCCATGGCTGGCCTGCCTTAGAGGAATTGTGCTCTGTTTGGCAAAGGGATTATATTTCTCCAGCTCCTCACCATCAATAGCAGGTGGAGGGCTGCCTGAAGCCAGGCCATCCACTGGGGTTCCAGTGAGGATCTGCTGTGGTAGAGAGTCTGATGGCAAACATCTGTTGCTAAGCATTCCCAGGGCAAATTCCTTTTTCTCTAGTTCATGATGTCAAACTCCGAAGTTTGAGCTGAGTAGTTATGTATTAACTTAGGTGCCTTGGGGGCCTGGCTTGACCTAGCTTAAGCAGAAAAGGGAAACATATTTTGAAGGCTGTTGTGGAGCTCTTGGAAGGGAAGCAGTAGCTAATCAATCAGGCTCTGTCCTTTTGCCTTGTCAATGGGCTTTCTCTGAACACAGGCCACAGAGTCCTAGACTCCCATTCCTGTCCCCTTGGCATTCCAGAGAAGAGCAGCTTTGCTTTTCCAAGTTTACTTTTAGATGTCCTAGGCAGGGACTCTGATTGACTCAGCTTGTGTCACATGCCCATTACCTAGACCGTTGATTACAGTCAGAAAGATAAGAATCCTATTGACCCTGTCTGGGTTTAGGGTCTGACTTGAAGACGGCAAGCAAAGATATGAATGAAGAAGGTTAGAACAGACATGGCCACTAAGGATGGGGGCCATATTGAGCAAATAAGACGCCCAAGTGAAATTCCTGGGTAACATTTAATACACAATAAAACATATTGCCTATCTCAAAATCATAGTTAACCAGGCACACTACGTTTAATCTGGCAACCCTGTCACCAAGGAAATTCAAGTGAACCACTCCACTCCCTATTTTGTTTCCAAAATTCTATTTGGAAAGCACTGACCATGGCCTGAGACGCCCCTGAATTACTTCCTCACACAGTACAGGGATGGCTCTCCACCCAGTTAAGAATTCTTATGAAGCATCTACATTTTCCACAAAGTGCCAGAACTGCCTGCTGGCTGGCTGGAATGCAAACCATAGAAACCCAAATCCAACCCTGTTGCCATGGAGTTGATCTGGAGTTGTGGTGACCCCATCTGTAACAGAGGAGAACTGCTCTGTGAGGTTTTCTTGGCTGTTAATCCTCATGCAAGCTGACTATAAGGATATTTTTTATTAATACTGTGGTGCTTGGAGCATGCTAGGCACCAACAAGCCTCTTTTAGGCTAGCAGGGGAGCAGAAACCATTTGTACCACCAAGAACCTCATGTAAAGCATGTGGACTAGTTGTTTAATCAACCATACAGATTCCTGGGTGGAACCTGAGGAATTTACCTGAGAATTCAGGTAGAATGAAATTGTGCTGCCACTCTTGCCAAAAGCTCCCTAAGGACAACTCATATTTAGAGTCAACAAGCTGGTCACTAGCTGGTCCAAGCCCATCTTCCTTTGCCAGGGGAGGGTACCTTCCAAACCCCCCCCTGCCCCCCCGGCCGACATGCTACAGCCAGCTTCTAGTGTCTGCTCCTCTGTAGTGCGAATTGAGACTCTTGAATGTACGGAACCCTGCAAGCTCCAGCCAGCCAACAGTGATGACTCCTGTAAATATTATTAAACTTGCTCTGTACTCAAGGCACAAGCCATTTTTTTCTTTTCCTTCTGGAAGGAAGTTTATTGCACAAAGTAATAGATGATGTCTTCTTATTACCACATAAATCTGCCATAGTACCTGTGTGCTGAACTTCTTAGCAAGAACAAGCAGTTGTTGCTGGAACATTCCATACAGAGGATGACAATAAAATCAGAAACAAAAGAAAACTATATATATATATATATATATAAATAGAGAGAGCCAGAGAGAAAGAGAGAGAGAACACTGATAAACAAATTCAAGCTTTAAGTTAAGTTGAAATAATAAAGATGCTATGGACAAAATCTTAAATGATCCAAGAAGCATCAAAAGAAGCTGGAAGAAATATACAAAGTCACTGTGTAAAAAATAATTGGCTGAGATAGAACCATTTTATATGATCAAGAACCAGTAGTAAAAAAGCTGATATGAAGGAACTGACAAAAAAAATAACACCCCAGGAATTGATAGGATATAATTTTGCATATTTCAATTAACAGGTGCACTATGTGATGAGTGTACGCACTAGGCTGTGTCAAGAAATAATGCAGGGCTTTCTACAAAGATGGCGCTGAAAGCAAAGAAGGAAGCCCCTGCCCCTCCCAAAACTGAAGCCAAAGCAAAGGTATTAAAGGCCAAGAAGGCAGTCCTGAAGGGCGTCCACAGTAATAAAAAAAAAAGAAGATCTGCACGTCATGCACCTTCCGGCTGCATAAGACCCTGAGACTCTGAAGGCAGCCCAAATACCCCCGGAAGAGCGTCCCCAGGAGAAACAAGCTTGACCACTATGCCATCATCCTA
>NW_006399783.1:5668614-5677711 GCF_000299155.1 Elephantulus edwardii | reverse complement strand
TATAAATAGAGAGAGCCAGAGAGAAAGAGAGAGAGAACACTGATAAACAAATTCAAGCTTTAAGTTAAGTTGAAATAATAAAGATGCTATGGACATATAAATAGAGAGAGAGAGAGATCTGGGGGCCTAATGGGTAAGGAGTTATGCTGTCAGCTCAAAAGTAAGTAGTTCAAACCTTCCAGCTGTTTCAAGGCATTAAGATGGGCAGTCTCCTCCCTGCAATTTAAAGCTTCTGAAAATTTGTTGGAAGGTCAGTTATCAGTTGGCTCCAACTTGACAGCATGTAGCAGTGTGTGTGTGTGTGTGTGTGTGCACGCGCGCGCGCCCGTGTGTGTTTGGTGGTGGTGTTATGTGTCACCAAGTATGTCTCACAGTGATCCTATGAACAAAAGATTTGAACCTTGCCATATCCTGTGCTGTCTCTGCCATACTTGAGACCCTTAGTCTGTCACTGCGTCAGCCCATCTTACTGTGGGTGATCCTCTCTTCCACTGACTCTCCACCTTTCATAGCATGATATTTCCCCCAATGACTGGCCCCTCTTAACAACATGCTCAAAGGACATGAGACGAAGCTTCATCATCCCCACCTTTAAGAAATACTCTGTTTGCGTTTTCTCCAAGACATAATTGCTTGCTCTTTTGCCAGTTCATGGGATATTCAGTACTTTTTTTCCAACACCATAGTTCAAAGGCGTCAATTCTCTGTCATCTTATTCATCATCCAGCTCTCAGATGCATAGTAAGTCACTGAAAATACCGTGTTTTGGATCAGGTACACCTTAGCAGGTGCACATGTGACCGACCACCTTGTGAGTGTGTAGAAATTATAAGTTTATTAAATAACTTAATTAGTTTATTCTTGCTGTGATAGTTCTCATTCCACATTGCATCTTTGATACCATTATTTCCCATGGCAATTGGAAGACTCATTGACCATTGAATGGCTGTTGGATGGTGAGTTTTCACTGATGCTGGCTGTCATGATACTGCATATTTGGAAAGGCCAGCTCTTCTGTCTGTATGACACTGTTGCACATCCAGGATTTATTTGATTTCTCCCTCTGCTAAGCACTATTTGTTGTTGCTGTTGTCAGTTACTATCCAATCCGCTCTAATTCATAGCAGCCGTATGTACAACAGAGCAAAACACTATCTTGCCTTGTACCATCCCTGCAATCTCTGTGTTACCTAAACTCAATCAGGAATGATCTTATTTAAATGTTATAAAAACCCTATGAGAAACCCCTCCCCCCCCCGCAAACCAAAACCCCTATCGGATAGGTAGGATCATTGTGTCCAGTTTCTTAGCTGGAAAGAGGGAGAAAACAGGGGGAGTAGGTTATCAGCCTGTCATCATGCAGCTGCTAAGTAGAGAAGCTGAGATTTGATCATGTGAAGTCTAGATTCTGAAGCCTGTTCTATTGCTCCATGCCATAATGCATTTGCACAATAACTTAATAATTTAACTAGATGGTCAGTAAGGGATGATTAAATGCTTCTGATGACAAATCCACAGTTCTTGCCTTCAATCATCTGCCTTAAATATTCCCCAGCTCAGGATTTCTTTTTGCTTCCAAGGCAATGTCCACACTCTACTGCTTATCCCAGCTTCCCCCTCCAGAGCCTGTGCTAGTCCCATGATTCTGTTAGGCTAATCCTTGTCTGTGGCATTAGGGGATACATGTTTCAGCTGACATCCTCTCTGCTTCTTATTTATACTCTGGAAGGGAGCAATTGAAAACCGAAAGCTCTCAATACACAAAGGAACTGTGCATCAAACCTGTTCAGGTAAGGACACATTTCTTGTGACTATACCTATCCCCATGGAGACCCAGAGGGGATCTCATGGAGATTACGTCTTGAGGAGAGCAAAAAAATAGAAGTGTTCCAAACGGCAATCACCGCAGGACAGTTGAACAGACAACCTCAAATTAGAAGCTCTTTTGCTTTCTAAGTCCACCCCCCAACACAGGTGACCCAGATCACACCCTTGGAAAAGGAGTATCTTTCCCTCTGAGCTTAGACAAGAGCGTTTCTAAACAGTGAGGTCAAATTCCGAGCTCCAGACTCACTGGCCAATTAAGCCATCACTTGCTGGCTATGCTCATTGTGCCAGTTATCTCATTTTAAACAACTTCTGGGAGGTCTCTTTATGTTAAAAACTCGCCTCTATCTTTTCACATATGATGTATACAAAAACACTTCTCTAAGGGAGGAATTGCTGGCATCCTACAGCACAAATGCTTCTCTGCCCCTATTCTATATGCTTGATCCTCAAACTTGGGTTTGCTCTTTGGAACTCATGATCAGGATGCAGAGAAGAGGACATGAAAGAAAACTCTGTCCACACCTCACCCTGCTCCCCATTAAGTCACACAGACTAAGGGATTAAGCCTTCTTTCTATTTGGCTTTCGGTTCTAAAACCTTGTAGATATCTAGTCTTCTCACTATCTCATTAACTCTCAATGTCAACTGTTCATTGTACTCAAGTTAGAATTGACTCAGAACGGAGTAGTGCGTTTCTGAGGCTCTAAATAGTAAGAAGTAGATCGTCCATCTTTCTGCTGAGTAGCTGTTGGTAGATTTGAATTACCAGAGCGGGGCAGCCTTTGGGTTAGTAGAGCCACTCTCTTTAGTCTATCCCATTGCTGCAATGGATTAAATTCCAATTGATGGTGACCTTATGTGTGTCAAAGGAGAATTGTGATATCCAATGGCTGATTTCTTTCCCCCCAAAGTAGACGTCTAGAACTTTCTTCTGAGGTTCCTATGGGTAGTCTCAAATTTCTACCCACAGGCTTACCAGTTGAGAGGGTTAATAATACACATGGCCCAGGAACTCCTGAGGACATCTGCCTCACAGAAAACACACTTTAAAAAAAGATTATTTCTAAACCAATATCCAAGAGCCACCACTAAAAAGAAGTGTTAAACACTTTTCCACTTTAATCATTTTCAAAACTTTTAATGAATCTTTTCTTTTAAACAAATAACACCATTAGCATGGATGCTATGCAAATGAAATGCAGGGCCTGTATTTGTTTGGCTTCCTGGAAATTGTTTCAGAAACCTGATCACATCAAATATTTTTCAGTTTATGCAAAACAGAACCTCTCAATACATTTTTTTGAAGAGTATGTAGTTTTCCATTTGCATGTTAGTCCCAAGTGGTAAATTTACACTTTGAATGTAGGATTAACAAATTTCCATGTCTGTACTTCATTTTGAAACTTAATCATAAAGAAGCTACTTTTATATGCCAAGGTTCATAGGATCTGAAACTGAGTGACCTCACAGGCACCTACCTGCTGAAATTCAGCACATACATGACATTAAAGAATCCAGAAAAAAATATTTTTATATATTGTTGTTGGTTGCTATCATGATGATCTATCGGCTGGTTTTTGGAAGTACATCACCAGGTCACTCTTTGTAGTCCCTTTCAGTCTAGAAGCTCTGCTGAAATCTGTTCAGCATCATAGCAGACATAGGTGGTGGCCATACAGGAGGTACACTGGCCTGGAAGAGAACCCAGGTCTCCTGCATGCAAGGTGGCAATTCTACCGCTGAACTTCACTGCCCTTGTTTTCGTGGTTACTTAGCTCTGGTGGCATAGTCCGCAGTGAGTTGCCATTGCCTGCTAGCCCCAAATCATTACCATTCTGGTGGTTCAAATAAATACACCAGTGGCTCCAAGAGAAAAAGATGGGAATCTCCTCCTAGGCAATTCACAGCCTCTGAAAACCTGCTGGAGGGTCAGCTACGAATTAGTTCTGACTTCACAACAATGGCTGATTCTTTGAATAGAGGACCCTGACGGCCTAGTCATTTAAACAGTGACTGCTAACCCAAAGGTTGGTGGTTTGAACCCACCAGGGGTGCCTTCTAAGAAAAGGTTCACTGATGTGCTTCTGTAAAGATTTACAGACTTGGAAACTGATGAAGTAGCTCTGGTCTGCCCCATGTGGTCACTCTGAGTTGGAATCAACCAGGTAATGGTGAGTTGGGTTGGGTTTGTTTTATTTTGTGTGATGTTCTTACAAAAAATGCTCCTAGGTTATCCTGGGGATTTTAGCAGCAAGAATAGATTTTCCAAAGCGAAGAAATCATTCAGATCCTAGGATCCACAGATCTGCATCTGAAACCATTTTCCAAGCTGCTCTTTCCCAGTTTGGCGAGCTGGCCTTGGCAGGGTCGCTTTCTCACTGTCAGTGAGCGATGTTATGGCTTTGAGAGAGCTATGCATGATCACACTCACTGTAGCATTAACTATTTTTTTCTTAATTGTCCTGAGATCCTAGAAAGGAAACAAGCGTCTGTGCTGACAGAGGAGCTCAGTGTGAACTCTCATTTTTCACATGGAGCTAATTAAAAACTGAAATTAGTTAAATATGGAAATGACACTTGCAAGCACTTTAGTAGAATTCTGGCAAAATCCCTCTGGAGTGCTGTGACATTACCTGCTGCTTCGAAACTCCCCAACTGAATTTCACAGTTAAAAGGCTGAGCAAAGGGAAAGTTATTATTGAGATTTCGGATTCAGAATGTGTCTGTAGAACTCCAAATTAAATTTCATGGCTGGCCCTTGAGTGGTTGGGGATGTATCGCGAAGGCCAATGGAGTGGGCTGCTAACAATGTCCCTGCACGCAGACACTCCAATTACCCCTCTTTAGGTATGGTACTGTGGGTGACCTAGGTGCGGCAATCAAGTGAATGGATGCATTTCTCACCGAAGGTGGTACACACACACACACACGCTCCAACAGAAAGTCTGGACTCACATGTGGGATATAATTGATGTGATCATGAAAATTGATCAGGTGTGGCAGGTTATTTAGGAGTAAAAAGACACATTTATCTCATTTATGGATCCTATCTCTTTATAAGGAAGTTCTAGTGGCCTAACGGTAAGGAGCTGTACTGCCAACCCAAAAGCCAGTGGTTTGAATCCACCAGCTGCTCTGTGGGAGAAAGATGGGCAATCTCCTTCCGTGGGATTTATAGACTCTGAAAATCCACTGGAGGGTGAGCTCTGAGTTGGTTTTGACTTGAAAGCATGTAATGACGACAACAACAACAATAACATCTCTTTATAGAGACATATCTATACATACTAACACAGATATAGATGCACACCCTCACACATACTTATGTACATGGAGAGGGCACGGTGGTTACGTGCTAACCAAAATGTTAACTGGCAACTAAAAAAGTCAGCAAGTTGAACTCATCAGCAGCAATAAAAGGAGAAAGCCTTGTCATTTTTCTGTGAAAATGAAACTTACTTGCTGTAAAGTTGACTCTTACTCATATTGACCCTTCATTGGAAAGAGTGGAGGGTCAGCAAAGGAGAGGAAGACCCTCAACCAGGTGGACTGACATGGTGACTGCCTCAATGGGCTCTTGTATGTCAGGAAGTGTGAGGATGGCACAGGATAGAACAGGGTTCAGATCTTCTGTTCATAGGGTTGCTAGGAGTCGTGCTTGACTTGATGGTACCTAACAACAACACCACCACCACTACCACGGGGGTTTTACAAAGCTGTAGTCTTTAAGGTGGAAGTTTGTCCATTTTTCTCTTACAGATGGTAGGTTTGATCTGCCAACCTTTGGGTTAGCCACCGAACATTTAACCCACTATGCCACCTTGGAAACACTGTGGAGATTCCAAGTTGAATTTTGTCCTATACTGTTAGAATTTAAAGGCCTGGCGAGTTGGAGTTGACTGAGCAGCAACTGGTTTGTATCTACATATCTCAGTGTGAATCTCCAGTTACATTATCTCTCTCTACATGCATATCTCACAGGCATTCACAAGGTTTTGTTACAGCTGCAGGAGAAGGATGGGCAATCTCCTCCTATGCCATCAACTGCCTCTGAAAACCTGCTGGAGGGTTAGCTATGGGCTGGTTATGACTTGGTATACAACAACAATATTCCTAATTGTAACACTCTATTATGAAGCAAGGAGATATCTTTGTGTTTTAGGTCATAATTTCTCTTGAAATTATTGGCAGAATCCCCTTTCCAAACGGACAATGATGGAGAGCAACCTTGCTGAGTAGGTGGCAAGTGAACACCATTAGGCCTGCCATGACCCCCCCCCCCCTTTTACAGGCAAAAGCAGTAGCGCTCACTCAAGGACAAATTATGATGTTTGCTTGCATCTGCATACAATTTAATTAAACCCGCCTACATGTCTGATGGCTCTGGATCACAGGCAGAGCATTTAGGAAGTCCAGCCACTGTCCAAACAACTGGAGTGTTGTGATTTTATTGTTTTACCGACACCCCATCCATTTGCCCTTAAGGCATTCCCTCCCCCTGGACTCTGGCCATGACGGAGGCAGGCACCTCGTCCTCGCCTGGGCAGGCCAGCGACAGGAGCCACCTAGCACAGCGCCAGCTCTGCTCTGCGGATCGCCTGGCAGGGAGCCGCTGGCGGGCTGGGCTGCCAGGACTAGCTCTCTGGCAGCACGGGGGCTCCTCTTCCCACCACACTCAGGCTTTGCTAGTCCAGGGCCTGGAAATCATCTCGGCTTACCCAGCTGGATGGGTGCAATGCTGCAGCTGTACCATCAGGCTGGCTTATTTTTATTGAATTTTGAATATCCAATTTCAAAGCAATTCAAATGAATTTGCCCAAGGCCTCGGATCAGCGTGGCTGCCGACACTCTCTGCAGTAGGGTTTCGAAGTTCATATTTCTAAACAAAGGCAAGATTACAGAAGCTTTCCTTGTCAGGACCAGCGCCTCTAAAGAGCACTCTCTACCAACTCTATTAGGCCGCATGCTGACAGCCGCAGAAGATGTTGTGCTAATCCAAGTCCCGCACGACTGGAGCTGTGGTGGCCAAGAAGACTTCTACTGATTAAGGGAAGACGGGGTGCAAAGGGTGTGTGTGATAGCATGTGAAAAGATCCAGGACATGAAGCTTGGCACATAAAATGCTGCTTACAGAGCACGGACTGGATGGATTTGATGTGTAAAAATGCAGCCTTGGGGCGGTGTGGCGTGGCTGTTTTGCAGCAGAAGGCCAGGTCTTTATTCTATAGCACCATTTCCTGGGCTTAAACTGACACATTTCAGGCTTGCTGTTGTTGTTGTTGTTTGCCATCAAATTGTAACTGACTCATAGCGGACCCTCCAGCGGAATTTCAGAGGCAGTAAACCACACAGGAGGAGACTGCCCATCCTTCTCCTGTGGAGAAGCTGACTTGCTTTTGGGATTGCAGTGCAGCTTCTTAACCACTAGGCCATCAGAGCTCAGGTTAGTAGCTAATTGCAAATAAGCTACATGAGAAGAAAAGAGAGAGAGAAAGAGAAACCTTGCCCCAGACTTCAAAGGGAAAAAAAAGCCAATCAGGTAAGAAATCGGTAACACTTCTAACCATGTTCTGGAACAATTTTCCTCTAATCAAGATGAAAACAAAACTAATTGATGCACATTTTGTTATAACTGGATGGATGACAGCACGTTGTCTTATTGGGTATCTCTAGCAGGTCCAAAAAGCTGTCTTCCCTATCACTACTTTATGTGGTCCATGCTATACCCACACCTTCTTCACAGTTAATGCACAAATCCAAACTATACCCCAAGTGGTGGAAGTGAATCTCTTGGGTTAAAGACAACGCTGTTAGGTGAATCTGAGTCAGCCACAACTCATAGCGGCCTTATGAACTACAAATCTGGACCATGCCTTACCTGACCCATCCTCATCACCTCTGAACTCGTTAATACAGTCATTGTGTCAATCCATCTTGCTGAGGGCCTTCTACTTTAATGACTTTCCATTTTTCCAATCATGATGTCTTTCTCCAATGACTAACAACCAGCCCAAAATGTGTGAGATGAATTTGCACCATCCTTGCCTCTAAAGAACCTCCTGGTTGCACTTATCCCAAGACATATTTGTTTGTTCTTTCGGCAGCCAAAAAAAGACATTCATGGGCAGACATTCATGGCCCAAGATAGTAAACCTAAAAAAGAAACCTATGCATTTGATTCCAAGCCACAGCAACCCTGTAGAAGAGAGTACAGCTATTGCTAGAACTTCCAAGGCTTTAAATCATTATGGAAACAGACTGCCTCATCTTGCTCTGGAGGAGTACCTGGTGGATTTGAACCACTGATATTCTGGTTAGCAGCCATATTCTTTAAGCACTGTGCTACAAGGCCAGAATAGGATTTCTTTGAGTAGGCCAGAGGGGATACTTTGGACTTGACACCACTGAAAAATCTTTATCAGGAAGACTTGGAACAAAACCAACTCAAAATTATTGATAGTTACAATATGGTATTTCTTCCCTCCAAGTGTAAAACTCCCAGAACAGAGATAGAATCAGCATAAGGGAGCTTTCAGGGTAACGGCAGACTGTATAGGGTAGAGTCTAGCTACACTTCTCTACCACTACACTGACCAAGGATAGTATTTAGTAAGTATTTGTGGAAAGAATGAGTAAAGAAACAAAAGTCATTTCCATTTTATGTCACTGGTGCAATATGAGTTTTAAAGTCAGAAAGACCCCTGATGTGAATATATAAATGTTACATGACTCTAGACAAATCATATTTAGGGTTCAATTTTCCCTTTGAATTATTCTACAGAGTCAGCCTTTAATGATAAAAATAAATTCAGATATGTAGAAGCACATTGGTTTATATCTATGTTTAAAATTTAGTAGTTACAAATTCCAAAGAAAGGTGACCCAACAGAGGTGCAAATTATTGAACAATATCATTGATACCACATGCAAGCAAGATTCTGCTGAAAATGATCAAAAAATGTTTGGAACAATATGTCAACAGAGAACTGCCAGATGTACAGGCTGGATTTAAAAGAGGTCATGGTATTAGGGATATTATAGCTAATGTTAGATGGCTCTTGGCAAAAAGCAAAGAATACCAGAATAATGTCTATCTGTGCTTCATTGACTATGCAAAGGCTTTTGACTGTGTGGATCACAACAAGCTGTGGCTGACTCTGAGAAGAAAGAAAATTACAGAACATTTGATTGTGCTAATGTGAAACCTATACTTGGACCAAGAAGCAGTAGTCAGAACAGAGCAAGGAGACCTACATGGTTCAAAATC
>NW_006399783.1:5510619-5668514 GCF_000299155.1 Elephantulus edwardii | reverse complement strand
AATGTCTATCTGTGCTTCATTGACTATGCAAAGGCTTTTGACTGTGTGGATCACAACAAGCTGTGGCTGACTCTGAGAAGAATGGGAACCCCAGAACATTTGATTGTGCTAATGTGAAACCTATACTTGGACCAGGAGGAAGTTGTCAGAAAAGAGCAAGGAGACACTACATGGTTCAAAATCAAGAAGGGGTTTCATCAGGGATGTATTCTGTCTCCATACCTTTTCAATATGTATGCAGAACAGATCATCCGAGACAGTGAATAGGGTTGATAGAGATTGATGTCTTTGAGCTGTGGTGTGGGAGAAGAGTGTTGAACATGCCATGGACTGCTAGAAGAACAAACAGGTTTGTCCTGGAGAAGGTGAAGCCGGAATGCTCCTTGGAGTCAAGGATTCTGAAGCTTCATCTGACATACTTTGGGTATGTTTGGCAGAGTGGAGGGGCGGCAAAGGAGAGGAAGACCTTCGATGAGATGGATCGATTCTGTGACTGGAGTGGTGGGAATAAGCACGTTTGAGATGGCTAGGTTGGCACAAGATAGAACAGCGTTTAGAGCTCTTGTACATAGGGTCGCTATGAGTCACAAATGACTCAATGGCACATAACAACAACATCAACAACAACAACAGCAACAACAGCAACAACAAAATATTACTATTTTACCTGCTCGGTGCTCTCTGTGGTATGTCTGTGGGCCTCAAGTATGTATCATAAACGGCTAAGCCCATATTCTCCTTCAAGAAGTAGTTCTATAAATTTGAGATCAGGTGGCATAGTCAACAGGAATTTGCATTCAAAGGCCCCACCTCCCTGGCAGTTTGAATATATCAAACAACCTGAGAGAGAAAGATAGGCACTCTCCTTTTTTTTTTCTTCTTTGCAGCTTCAGTAACCTGATGTGTGTATGTTTATGTGTGTGTCACTAAGAGTTGGAAATGACTCAACAGCAGTGCATTTGAGTTTTGAATTTCTGTGGATTTCCCATAGAGTCTGATGGTCTGGTCCATGGGGAATTACACTGCTGATATAAAGGTGGCATCTCTCTGGTAGTTCCAATTCACCAGCAGCTCCTTGAGAGAAAGATAGGCAATCTCTTTTTTGTGTTATCTACAGGCTTGGAAACTTAACTGAGGGTTAAGTTCATGAATTCATTCAGACTCCATGGCAATGAGCAATGTGTTGAGAAGACAGAGCAACCAGAAGAGATTAAGTAGGTACTAGAATAAGGAGGTGGGTGAAATCCCAACCCTAGAAGGAAAGGAATGCTGTGGATGGTAAGGGCTCTGTGATTGGAAGCCTGGGGCTCTTAAGCAGACACTTCCACAAACCAGAAAGAAAAAACATCTATCCACAGGTCACTCCGCTTTAGTGTATGACCCAGTCAGCTTTAAATCATTTGCTCCTTTAAGCAAACAGTGCTCCTGGTTAGTTATCCAGTAGATGTTTTTAATTACAAGCTGAAAAAGTCATTCTGTAGCCCTGAATCCAGTGCCCTCATGCCAAAGAAGCGCTTTTTAATATTTATACATCTAAAGAGGCTTTGCCCTTCCAGACATAGAAAATCATTAGGAAGCCTTCTCAGGAGGATATAACTTTGGTCAAGGTCACGCACAAATCTAAACTTCACTGAAGTCTGGGCCTACCAGTAGGTGCCACTTTTGTGCCATAAAATCATCCCCAGCCTTCCCAGACTTTATTTCTAGGTTATCAATTTTTAAATAGAGGAAAGGAACAAAAATGTGCTTGTGAGACAATTCTGAGCACATAAAAGTTGAAGAAACTTTTCTTTTTTCCTCATTACTTGGCACATCTATTTAATGGAGCGTTTTTGATTTTACTCTTCTTCCAGCACAGCAGATGAATGGGTGAACCGAGGAAACGGCAGTCAAAGAAATGTCTTGTAACAGTTCTAACTTTGGTTTGGCATGTAACCTATCTAACGATATCAGGGAGAGGAAATATTCAGTCAAAGCTGTGAGCGTGGAAGGAAACAGCTTGGAGGCTGTCCAAAGACACACACAGTGTCTTAAGCAACTTCTGAGGTTCAGAAAAGCAAGCATTTCAGTTTGGGAAGTCATCTGGGAGAAGAGCCTTCCTTCCCTACCAGGAATCATGGAAAAAACCCAACCAAAATGGAAGTAGACTATTCTCAGGACCTGTTATTAAAGCTGTAGAAAAATAACTAGTCAGAGGAGAGGCTAGTCTTTTCTCAAGAAAATAAAGCAGAACAACAACGCAAAAACCAAAAAAAACCCAACCAACCAAACAACACAACAACCAAAAAACACAACACAACAACTATAACAAACAAAACCCCAAAACTTCCCTAACCAACCAATCAAACCACCAATACCCTCAAACAAAAATAACCAAACCCAAAAGATAGGAGAACAGTGATAACTAGGTGGTGCCAAACATGCCATGCCTAAAAAAAAATGCCTAGTAGGAATATTGCTCAACCAATTTTAAAAGCACAAAGTTAGTGGCAAGGAGCTGCACTGCAATCTCAGAGGTATGTGGTTCGAATCCACCAGATGCTCTGCTGGAGAAAGAGGGACAATCTCCTCCTGTACCAGTCAGATCCAATTTGATGGCATGCACGCACACATGCACACACACACACACACACACACACACACACACACACACACCCCACAAAATTAACCTCTCTAAAAAGAGAAAAATGGTGAGAATCAGGGACCAAATATTCCCAGACTGTTTCACCAAGAATCAGGATTTACTCCTTTGCCTTGTGAATAAAAAGTTTTTGAAGACTCCTTTTTGCTTACCTGCATGGTGCAAATGATCAACATAGCTACATCCAAAATGCTAGAGGCTTAAGTCTACCCAGAGCACGCATGTTGGAAGAAAGGCCTGCCAACTGAATTCTGAAACAGCAGCCTTTGATAACCCCCTGGAACCCATTTCTACTTTGACACATACATAGTAATTTTGAGTAGAGAGCTACTTGATGGCAACTGATTCCTCCCCTACCCCTTAATTATATGTGGAGAATGGGGAGACTTAAACATCATTTAGGAAGCACGTGAGTGTTCACCTGTATCCTCGTCTTTCATATCCAAGTAATGAATGTTCTCTCACTGCTTCTGAGTTGGAACTGACTCACAGCTGACCTTTAACACTATGTTGTCAAGGCTTGGAAAGACCGTTCTTTTTTTCTCCTGAGAAGTTCCTGATAGAGTTGAACCATGAGAGATGTACAGCCTTTGGATTAGCAGCTCAATTTCCTATAGACTGTGCCTCTAGAGTGGTTGTTGTTGTGTGCCTTCGATTCTGAACCGACTCATAGCTGACCCTCCAGTGAGTTTGTTGAGGCAGTAAATGGCATGGGAGGAGGTGGTGAGGTCAAAATTAAATAACTTAGTCAACTTACCTCAAGTGGCTTAATGGTTAAGGAGTTGCTCTGCCAATCCAAAGACGTGGGGTTCAAATCCACCAGCTGCTCCTCAGGAGAAAGATGGCACTCAGCTCTTGTGCAGCTTACTGCTTCTGAAAACTTGTTGGAAGCTCGGCCAGGAGTTGGTTACAATTCGACAATACAAGATAAGAAGTCAACCCACTGAATGCCGATTTTGCACCCTAACAAACGAATTATTTTTTTTAAATTTATTTTATTTTATTATTTTGTGTGTGTGTACAAATCGGATCTGACTGGTACAGGAGGAGATTGCCCCTCCTTCTGCAGCAGAGCATCTGGTGGATTTGAACCGAATATCTCTGGGATTGCAGTGCAGCTTCTTGCCACGAGGCCACCAGAGCTCCCTTACAAACTAATTCTTGACCACTTTAAATCCATTTCTGAAATTTAATATGGATCTTTACCCTTGGACAAGCTATTGCATCATTACCACATGACCAGAAGTTCACAGTTCACACCTCTCTCTAAAATCCAGCTCATTCTATGACTGTCTGGACTATTCCTCACAGTTAAGCAGCTTGAACCATGGTATCAGTGAAATACATAATTTCAGAAGGATAGAAAAAAAATCAGTACACACTTTTTAAGTCTTCCTTTTCTTTCTATTAGCATCTATTGTCCTGAAAACATCATTCATCAACAATTAAAATAGAAAAGGTTATTAAAGTCTGCCTTCTAACTTTTTCATTACATGTGTGACAATAACTAAATACATTCTCTGTCCTAGAACTTGCAGGATAATTCAGTCCAGACCACATACACTGGAATTTAACAAATCGCCTTCAATATGACATGAACACTTGGGTATATAGACAGAAAATTTCCTTTCAGTTCTTCTGTCTCTAGGGCTGAACCCAGGTTCCTCTCTGTACAGGGAAAAATCCTAGGGAGCCCACCGATCAAATGGGCTGAATCACTGGAGGTTCTCCCCATATTCCACCAGGCTCAGGCAATGGCAAAGCCTGGATATTCATCTGCTGAACACCTCTCGCCTGTCCGTCCTTCTTGCTGATTGTTCAGTTAGAGTCCTTGTTCTCATTCTCTTCTCTCTGGGCTCAGTCTTCTTAGTCCCTATTGCCTCTTATCTTGACTCATTCATTTAATTCTGGACATGGTTATTCCCACTCACCTTTACTTAAAGTTTTCCATCAAGTTTTATACTTCAGCATGAGATCTAAGCATTTGTATGGAATTACAGGCACTTTGTGGTCTGGCCTTTCTCTCCAGTCCTCTATCTTCTGATACCCTGACTCTCTGTGTACTTTCTGCTTCACTGTTTATACTGTAGATCTCATGGTTCCCTACAACAACTTGCTTTCTCAAGCTTTACTTCCTGCACTGGATGTTCTCGATTCCTGCAATGTACTTCTCCCCCTTATCTTCCGGAAAAACTCCATGTTATCTTTCTAGATAGAGTCCAAATTCTACCTGCTCCCTGAAGTGCTTCCTGTTGCCTTAGACCAAACGTTCCTTCTCCCTCTGTATTTACTTCTTAAATAGTACAATTCTGGCCCCACCTTAGATTTGTGTTATTAGTGTTTGCTTGCACACACTTTCCCCCCGGTGTATGACTGTGACCTCTCTGGAGGCAGAGGTCTTGGTCACACAAGTCTGCATCACTAGGCCTTCATACTTCAAGACAAGGAAAGATTAGGTATATGCTTAGTGAGTGACTGAGTAAAACGGAGTCAGTTCTCAGAGGGTAGGTACCCTGTTGTTGTTAATCCAAAACTCCACTGCTGTTGATTCAAGTCCAACTCACATCAACGACCTAAGACACGGTGGAACGTCCCAAGGCTGTCAATCTTTCTGAAAGCAGACTGCATCACCTTTCTTCCATGCAGTGACTAATGGGCTCAAAGTGCCAATTCTTGATTTGCAGTTCAACACTTGTTAATATCTGGAGAATGGTGAGACTTCAAACACCAGCTAAAAACACACTTGAGGGATTCTCTGTAACACATCAGGGCTCACACACTGATTTTAGGTGCAATGAAAGGGATTCTAACTTATAGCCATCCAGGTGACAGAGCAGAATGACCTCAGTGGATTTGCAACCACTGAGCCAATTGGCAGCACCATGATAGATGGAGAGATTATTGAGATTGATAATAATTTCAGCCTGCTTGGTTCCATAATCAACACTCTTGGCACCAGAAGTCAGGAAATCAAAAGACGAATTGCCTTGGGAAAATCTGCTATCAGGGACTTCTCCAGAGTACTAAAGAGCAATGACATCAGCCTGGAGACTAAGGTGCACTTGATCCAGGCCATAGTCTTTGTAATTACTTTCTGTACACTGTAGAGCCAGATGATAACTAAAGATGATAGAAGAAGGACTGATGCCTATGAGTTTTGATTCTGGAATAGAGTATTGAACATTTTATGGACTGCCAAGAGAACAAAGTTTTTCCTGGAGAGGGTAAAACTACATTGCTCCTTAGAAGCAAGGTTTTGAAGCTCCATCTCACATATTTCAGACATGTTTCCAGGAGGGACCAAACCTTGGAGAGGGACATCTGGCTTGGAAGGACAGTGTAAGAGGGGAAGACCCCAGAGGAGATGGATTGACACAGTGACTGGGATAATGGAATTATTTCACTGTCTGAGACAGACTGGCTCAGGATATGGCAGGGTTCAGAGCTTTTGCGCATAACATCATTATGCATTGCAGGTGACTCAATGGTACATGATAACAACAACAAACAATCTTTATGGGAGCAGATCATCAAGTCTTTCTGTGTAGAGCCACTGAAAGGGCTTGAAAGAGTAGGCTTTTGTTTAATAGTAATACATAACTATTGTGCCACCAGGATTCCTTGGGTATGCCCTAGGACCAATCCAAGCTTGAGAATAAACTTTAAATTAAAATATTACATGGAGATTCTCTTGCCTAAAATAGTTCAGCAGACATTGCTGTTGCATTTCATCAAGTCTCTCTTGCTCTTATTGTTTGTTAAGTTGGAACCAACTCATAGCTGACCCTTCAGAGAGTTACTAAGACTGTAATAAATCACATGTGAGAAGATTGCACATCTTTCTCCCATGGAGCTACTGATGGGTTCAAATGACCTTCGGGTTAGCAGCTCAACTGCCTACAGACTAGAGCTCTCTGTGTCACCAAGTGTTGTAGTTGTTATGTGCTATTGAATCAGAACTGACTCATAGCTGAACCCTTCAGTGGGTCTATAGAGTCACATCGGAGTAGATTGCCCATCCTGGTGCCAGGGATGAGCTGGTAGAGTCTAACTGCCTGCCTTTGGGGTTGGCAGTACATTTCCTTATCTACTAGGCCAGCAGGATGCTTCTATTTCCAGAATTTACATGCTTCCTCCTCTCTCATCCCTCCTATAGTATTGCTTTTTAGGATTCACAGGGACTGAATAGTACTGCCCTCCTCCTCCCCTAACTGAGGATCGGCAAGTCTATAGCTACAGCTACTCTAATGATCAGAGACCCAATGTCATGGTTTCAAAGAGAGGCCCAGAGACCCATGGCAGCCACCTCCCACTCCTCCTCTCCCTCCCAGACAGGCTCCATTTCCGTGGACATACTTATTTCTTCATGAAAAAGGGAAAGAAGAAGGGGGGGGGAGCTCACAAGACCGTGTTAAAGCAAATGCTTAGAAAATATTTTTGAAACATTTGGAAGTAATTTCTATTCACAAATTATCCCCATTCACAAAATGAAAAGGCAAATTATGTGAGCTGGATAAATTCAGAGAGAGAAGAAATCAGACTTAATGTTGGGAGGAGAAGAGGGGTAAGGAGAAAGGAAACGAGAGAAAGACTAGTAATTCTGCACATTTCTATAGCAATGATTCAGAATTTTAAAAACACTTAATGGCTTTTGAGATGCTGGTGGGCAGTTAATTTCTCTACATTGCAGAAGAGAATGTTTAAACGTTAATGTGGTGCTAACCCACGATCGAGATTCTGAATCCACAGAAACAGTCTTCTATAAAACTTTACCATCTTGGAAAGGTGAGGGAGGGAGGGTTGACATGAGCTAAAATGGACTCGCTGAGATTTTGCTTTTGGTTTTGGTTGGAGAAGAGGGAGAGAAGAGGAAAGGGAAAGGGGGAGCATGGAGAAGGAGTGAAAAACATGCAGTGTGGCTAAGGCAGCAGGAAGGGAGGGCCTGAAGATTCACTCAGCATCCTCCAAGAGGGGCACAAATGTCACGAAGAACTTTGAAACCTCTGCTTTGTGTTCTGGCCTATGAAACAGTTTTCGCAGTTGAAGCAACAGCAAAAACAATGATCACAATGATTAGGAAGCCAATAAAAAAGTCAAACCAAACCAGTTACTATCAGGTTGACTGTGACTCACAGAGACCCCACGTGTGAAGCAATAGCTCTTAATGGAATTGTCAATGGTTATTTTATTGGAAGTAGACCATCACACTTTTTGTTTAAAAAGGGATGTTCTTTTTATTTTTTTAAATAAGATTTTAATTTTATACTGTTTTTCTTACAAAGTTTGTGTGTACATTGTTTTTCACACCAGATCTTTCCCATTTCCTTTACTCCTCCCTCTACCCATCAAATTGTGCAACCTTATGATGATTCCCTTGCCCATCCTCATCCCTCTGTTCCTACCCTCCCCCCAAAAGGGATGTAATTGTTGCTAGGAACAACTAGATATAAAAGAATAGATATCTATTATTGTTCATTAACTCATGCATAGCTTTGTTTTTTATTGCTAATTTACAAATATTTTTTAAAAGTAGGCAGAAGGGTAAGGAATATGTCTTATTGCTGTTACGTGCTATCGAGTCACCTGCACATAATTATGTCATGTCATGTCATGTACAGGTGACTCGATGGCACACAACAGCAACAAGACCATCATGCTTTGCTTCCAAGTTGCCTCTGTGTGGCTTTAGACCGCTAATCTTTGAGTTCACAGCTGAATGTGTTAACCATTTACAGACCCAGGCATTTCATCAAACTAACAGAAACCCGAAACAAACTTTCTACTGTTGTATTAATTCTGACTCACGGTAGCCTAAGACTATAAACCTTTACCGGAGCACACTAGTTTATCTTTCTCCTGTGGGGAGGCTAGATTCAAATTGCCAACCTTGAGCAGCCTTACGTAATGGACTCCGGACCAGCCGATGGAGCCCTTTATTCTTGAAAGGTGCATCTCTTGATGCTTCAGAGACTCTAAATTGTGAAGCTACACGAGCAACCTGATGGGCACACTGCTTTTTAAAGTACAAGCAAGAAAATACTCAAGGGAAGTCATGCAGCCACAGATGCTATGCCTAAGTGATTTGCGAGCCTCGTGCTCCAAGAGCCCTACCAGCCACAAGCAGAGTGGGGGAAGTTCCAAATGCAAGCAATAGCAAGTAAGAGAAGCAAAGGGCATTGCAGAACTCAGATGGCTTTGTTTCGATAGCCTATCACACAGTCTGCTGCAGACAAGTTGGACAATCAAAAATAGCCCTTGACTGCTACATGCCAGGGCAGTTTGTAATGAGCCTTTTATTTATGGCTAATGGAACTCTGCAAGGGTAGCCATTATTATTCCCATTTTAGAATGAGAGTCTGAAGACTGGGGTGGGGCTGAAGTAAATAGTACTGACCTTTAAGGCAGGTCTGGGCAGATCCAAACCCCAGGTTCTTCCATCCCAGTCCTCTGCTTCTAAAATTGCTCACTGACACTCTCCCATTTCTTTTTTCCTTAAAGTGAAGTTGTGAGATTCCCCTTTGGCTAAGGAAGTAGCAACCGAACGGTGAGTCCCAGTGATAGGAACACTAGCACGGTGCCTTCTGGGAAAAGACGCTCCTTGCAAACCTGGGTCCCATCCTGGACTAGCTCAGCCTGGGGGCCCTATAAGATCCACTCCAATTCCTTCTAGCAACCACTGAGCACCTCATAGCAAGCACTGTGCAAGGGGCTGTGCAAACAACACCTAATGCAGCCTTTGCAACAACTCTTGGATGTGGATGCATTTATTACCATCTTAAAGATGAGGCAATGATCTCAGAGAACTTAAGGCACTTGTTCAAGGCCCCATAGCTAGTAACCCGGAGTGTTGGTGATTCCAGCACTGTTCTGTTGGACCATCGAATGTCTCCTCCTAACTACCAAGTGGCCTGCCTTTTTCCATTTCCAGCTGAGAAGATGCTCTGAGAAGGCTTATGGGGGTTATAACTTCATTGCCAAAGCCAAGACGTAGTAAACATGTTTCCACAGACTTTGAAATCATGCAGTCTTTCACTATT
This sequence comes from Elephantulus edwardii, assembly GCF_000299155.1. Classification (NCBI taxonomy): domain Eukaryota; kingdom Metazoa; phylum Chordata; class Mammalia; order Macroscelidea; family Macroscelididae; genus Elephantulus; species Elephantulus edwardii. The sequence continues at coordinate 5,658,836 of NW_006399783.1, read as the reverse complement.
TGTATTCTTTCAAGTAAGCCATTTCACCTAAGACTCAGTTTCCAGTCTGTAGAATAGAAATAAAGTGGAGATGATGCATACAAAGTGCTTGAGTTTCTGCATCTATTACATGGAAGGCGATGGAGATAATGAAAGCTCCTTCAAATGTCACTGGAATTCAGTACAGAGCTGCTAGATGAAACAACATCTGGGAAAGAAACTATGCGTTGCTTAATAAGTCATATAAAAAATGAACTGATAGTGTTGATAGTGTTGGAACATCGTACAAGAGGCTGCCAAGCATTATGGGTAAGTACATGAGTCCTCTGGTCAGTCAGCACCTGGCTGTGTGATCCTGGACAAGTTACTCAACATCTCAAGCTTTTCTCATCTGTAAAGCTGAGATTAAATATAACTCCATATGTTTGTTAGATGGATTGAATGAAATGATATCCCGGGATCTTCCCAGATTAAGTGCATAAATATTGATTGTGGGATGTGGAGATGGGTTTAAGGAAGGTCAATGCCTGCTTATACTTGCATCCTGAGTTCGCAGCAGGGAGCGGAGTAGAAACCAGTCCTCTTGGCTTTTTGTTTCTGCTCCTCGTACCTGGGTGCTTCTGTAATCTTGGACAAGTTACTTAAATTCCCCATTTCTTCATCTGCCAATTGGAAATTGCAAAATGCACCTCTGGAAAATCTCCCAGGCAATTTACAGCCTCTGGAAACTCCTGGAGGATCAGCTATGAGTTGGTTCCAATTCCAGGACACATAACAACAGCAGGTATTATTCCTTCCTGCCTGATTTGCAAGACAGTGTTATCCTCACGAAAGAAGATGAAGAAGACAGGAAGAAATTGTCAGAGCAAAGATAAGAAAAGCTGAGAAGTTCCCCAAAGGCAGTTAGTTGGCTGACTCAGAGAAGAAGTGGGAAACACCCACTGCAGAGCAGAAGTTATGTGGAGTAGACAAATAACAAAGTCAGTCACACGGGAGGGGAGGAGTCACTCGAAATACTCTCTTCTCCCAAACTAAACAGACTTCTTGAGGCTCTCTGCTCCTAAAATAAGTGCCTTAGGATTCTATGGAATGCTTTTCCTTTCTGATTCTAGAAACTTCTGTCAGCTCAAATCAGAAGCACTTTATTACAGTTCTCTCTGCGGCAGTGCTGAATGCTATTGTAGAAAGAGCACAGAATTGAAATCAGACTTCCTGGGTACCAGCCCCAGACCTGCTATTTCCTAGTCGTGTGTCTTAGACAAGAACATTGGTCTCTAAATGTGCCTGTTTCCACACTGTAAATTCAGAATAAGGATGCCTGCCGTGTGTCATGCAGAATCTCAAGGTGCCACACAAACAGAAAGCAGTTCTTGAAGAGAAACCAGATCTCCTTTCCCATTTGAAGTCTTGTAAAGGGAAGGGGACAATGGCACAGTGGCAAAGCATTGGATGATGGTAAGAGGCTACTAAGGCTGTTACATATCAAGAGGGCTCAGTCATGGGGCTATTTAGCCAAAGAGATGCCTGTGAGTTAGTAAAGCTTTCTCACACATCAAGCCCAGATTCCAGAGAGCATGGGAGCAGCATTCAGTCTCACAAATAGTGTAGCTACAAATGGTATCGTTTCCTTTTATTCCCAAGAACACCTCTTCTTTCCTGGGCTTGCCAGAGCAAAATACAGGCAGGACGATGGGCAGAAACCTGGGCCCGGAGCTTGGCTTCAAAGGTGACATGTTCGGGTTTCCACGGAAGCTATTTCGCTTCAGTTTGGCAATCATGTCATTTCATTATTCTGTTGAAAGTGATTACATCTTTTAAGTGGTTGTCAATGAAATGAGGAGATAAAACACTTGGTGCAGATGGCCCTGAATTTCAATGAGAAATCCATTAGGTGTAGAATGGAGTGTTTTATTTGTGTTCCTACGGAAGAAGATACAGCTTTTGTGGGGGAAAAAAAATGTAGCTTTAAGGAATCATCTTGGCTACTCTTCATTGGCATTCATGAGAGGGTACTTACTGGCAGAGATGAAGATGGCTGTTTTAAGTAAGTCTACATGTTAACTACAAGCAAGGGTTTAGGAGGCAGACGAGGTGGGCTTGAGTCATGGCCCTATGATTTTCTAATTATGGGGGAGGTCACAGAATATTTTGGTGCTGCAGTTTTCTCTTTTGTAAAATGGAAATAATGGCATGACCTATCACTACCTCTGAAAATCCACTGGAGGGTTGGCTATGCATTGCTTCCAACTCAGTGGCACTCAACAATAACATCCCTGGTGGTGGTCTCAACTCATTGTTGTCGTGTCAGAACGGACTCATTACTCACCCTCCTGTGGGTTTGTGGAGGCTAGAAATCGCGTGGGAAGAGAAAGTCCATGTTTCTCGCACGGAGCTGCTGGGAGATTTGAACTCTCTGAGAGGTATCCCGTGTGGGTTAGCAATGTAGCTCCCTCTATGGATTATGCCACTAGACCTAAAGATTATATAAGAAAATTCTTATAAATGGATCTGTAGTATTAAAAAAAAAGCTGTGGTGTTGGAGAAGAGCACTGAACATCCCATGGAAGGCCAAGAGAACTAACAGTTATGTCTTGGAGAGAGTACAGCTGGAGTGGAGGCAAGAATGATGAGGCTTTGCCTCACATACTTTGGACCTGTTGCTAGGAGGTGCTATTTTTTGGAGAAGGATATGATGTTGGGAAGGGTGGAGGGTTGGTGAAGTACAGGAAGACCCTCAACCTGGTGGATTGACACAGTGACTGCTGCAATGGGCTCTCATGTGTCAGGAAGTGTGAGGATGGCACAGGATAGAACAGGGTTCAGATCATTTGTTCATGAAGTTGCTATGAGTCATACTCGACTCAATGGCACCTAACAAAAACACCAACAGCAATGACAACTTTATATAAAAAACTTAATAGTACTGTTAAGGTGTTAAGAATAAGGCAGAAAATCATCTTTGAGATGCTCCCGATTATTCTAAGTATATAAGAGGGATTTCTTAGCAGTAGCTGTGGTATCTATTTCTAGAAAAGTAGAACCTTGGCATTTGAATATAAAATTACTTTAATTACTGCTGATTTTTGGATGTATCAAACAAGTCCAACATTCTTCTGTTACCTTAAAGGGAAATGGCTTAAAAAGCTTTCCAGCCTCCCATGAAAAAAGGGGACTGTCTCCTAAGAGAGTTCTGAATAACAACGTGTTAAGGAAAGTTTGGGAGGTGAGGTGTGGCAGCTGCAGTGACATGGGCTAGGGGACTGGGCATTTTCTTATTTAAAAGAGTGGAGAGTTTGAGTCTTTTTTAAAATTTGAAACTGGGTACACTGTCTGGAGATGCATCAACCATCTTATAACATGAGACAGAAAATCTAAGGGAATAAAACCAAAGTGCTAGGAATGTCAAAGTGGAAAGACGAGAAGAGCCCATGCTCTGGTGACATCACTAAGCAGCATGAATAATGTTGAGTATTGTCAACCTGGGATACATTCTTGTGCTTAAGCCACTGTGAGGATTTTTGTTGTTGTTTTCAGCTGAATGAGCTCCTCACTGAAACACTGCCTGACGGGCCAGCCTGGCCAGGACTTCGGGGTCCCCTTCTTGCCTCCACTTTAGAAGTGTGTTTCATTTGATCTCTCAATTCCTTTTCCTATCCTTCCAACATTCCCTGACATATAATAAGCTAAGATAATTCTTATATTTCAGCTGTCAGGACCAAGCTAAAGTAGAACTGACCAGTCTCCACGTGACCAGGGAGGTTTTGGGTTTTTCCTTCTCTCAGAACTACTGTCATTGCGAGTGGCTGCAGGGAGTTCTGCAGGAGTAGAAACCTCTGGAATGAACACGACTGATGCAATGTGAATAAATTGCTGGCAGTGAATATGGGGGTGAGAACACAGACTTTGAAGTTAGATAGACCCATGTTTGAACTTCAGACTCCAAGCCCTCACCACTGTGTGACCTTGGGCAAGTTATTTAACCTCACTGAATAGATTTCCTGAATTTTAAACTGGAAAACTGAATTGTTGGGATTAAGATTAAGTAATGTGAATCTTCGGCAACTAGTAGGTCCTTAATGCACACGTGCCTTTATCAGCCTGTTTATGGAAAGATAGTCAGTGAGGACTCATTGGGGGAAATCTATGTTTCGGGGCCCTTTTCATTACCTCAGTTGAGCTCTCCGTTCAGAGCATAACATTGCTCATCTCAGTTAACTAATTTCTTTCAACACCACAGCTTGTTTCTAGAAAGGAGTTGAACATCATAAGCATGAAAAACAGCAAAGGGAGTAAGTGACCCGAAACCAGATATGACCTACATGACTTAATAATGAAGTCTAAATAATGTTGGTGGCAAAGTGGGAAAGTATAACTAAAGGCATGTCTATAAATAAAGTCGAGTAGAATTTCTTTGTAAGTGTTAGGGGTCTGGTGGTAAGGAGCTGTACTGCCAACTCAGAGGCATGTGGTTCAAATTCCCCAGCTCCTCTGTGGGAGAGAGCTGGACAGTCTTCTCCCGTATGACTTACTGCCTCTGAAAATGCACTAGAGGGTCAGCTACGATTTGGTTCCAACTCAACACCACATAATGATAACAGCAGGATTTCTCAGCAATGAGTCTGTTGATATTTTAAGCTGGAAAGCTCTCCATTGAGGGGTCTGCATTGTGTAGTATAGGATGTTTGGCAGCACTCTTGTTTTCTACGCACTAAATGTCAATAGCACCTCCACAGTCACAGGAAATGAAAATGTTCCTGGGGTGGGGCAGGGATGCATGAATTACAGCAAAAGTTCGTGGAGTGGACGGGGAGAAAAATGCAACAATGAATGAATGGAAATCCAAAATCTCTGTAAATGTTCATTAAAATTAATAAAATAAAATAAAAAAAGAGTCTTCAAGTGGACCCATGTGCACGACCACCCCACACAGGGCGCAAGAGAGGAAACACCGTCCTTTTTCATATCTGCGAGCCATGATCACCTTGTTAATGAGCAAAAACCAAGGCAGCTAGCTATCACTCCATCCAGGCTGCAGGACGTGGAGTGATAATATTTGGACTATTTCATCAATCTGTGCCAAGGACCTCTTTAAATCAAGTCAGCTTAATGGGCAAAATATTTGATATTCTATAAAAAGACCTAGCGAGGTACAATCCGTCCTTTCACACAAAGCACTGTTAAAGCCAAAAGAATGACTGGGAGAGCAGTTATGAAAAGGAAGTGGAGGCTGACAAGGTGACTCACTCCCTGTTTTCAGATATTATTCCCAAAGTAAATATGGAAGGTCATTCTTCCCAATCACACAGACAGCATTTGCCAAGACTTGCGTTCACATCCAGAGATGGCAAAGGGTCTGCTGATGAGAGTAGCTACCTAGAAGGACCAATCGTTTGCATTTTACTTTCACTCTCTGTTGTTGTTTGGTGACCTTGAGTGATTTAAACTTACTAAACTCCACATGACAGTAGAACCACCCCATAGAGTAATCTTCAGGGTGATTGGCTCCTGTGAAGATGACAGTCTAAGAAATGCCCCAGGGCAGTACTACTCTTATCTTATAGGGTTGCTAGGGATCACAACAGGGAGCTCTGGTGGCCTAGTGGCAAGAGGCTGCACTGCAATCCTGAAGGCATGCAGTTCAAATCCACCAAATGCTCCATCAGAGAAGGATGGGCATTCTGCTTCTGTGTTGGTAAATGCCTCTGAAAAGCCACTGGAGGCTTATCTGTGTGTTGGTTCCAACTTGACAGTACACACAACATGCATCATAATAACAGAACTAATCACTCTTATAAAAGCATATAGTCAGTTTTGTATCTCACTGACTGGCTGATGAGTCTGTGGGGCTAACTTTCTGGTCATAGCTGAGCACTTAAATCATTGTGCCACCCACAATTTTAAAAGGACTTTTTTTTAAAATGACCATGTATCTTTATCCTTTTATCATCATTTACTTACTTAAATATGTAGTTAATTTAGAGCTGTAACTCATTACGCTTTCTCCTGGATCTTCCTGGGAGCCTTCGCTTGTGAACTGATAGAGCGCTGCACTGAGACTCAGTTAGTTGTATATACTGTGAGGGAATGAAGAGGGCAGCTTGAGAGGAAGGCTGCTTTGCATGAAAATATCCATACCCACTATTTCAGTGTTCACAACCACGAGTGGCACCACTAAAACTGGCATGGTAACTCAAGAGTCACCCCCTAACCCCCAGCAAAGGTGCAGCCAGGGTGCTCCTTGGAGGCAAGGCTGGTGAAGTGTCATCTCATATATTTTAATAGGCATGCTGTTAGGAGAGGGTGTAAATTCCTTTATTTAGTGATTTGTTTTTTTTTCTTTTCTTTTCTTTTTTTTTTTAGTGTGAAAGTTAACAAATCACTTTGTTTTTTTTCCATTCATTTACAAATCTTAGTGGCTACTCTGTTTTGTGTTTGTTTGTTTGTTTGTTTGTTTCATTCTACTTAAGTAAATTGCCACATCTTTTCTTCTGAATGGAAAAAAAAATAGAAACTCACTAGCAGTGGATTTGAAATGGTAATTTTTGGTCAGCAGCACAAAGCTTAATCCATTGCACCACCAGGATCCTTCATAATTAACCACAGGAATATTCTTATAACCAAAATTTCTGCTGAAGCATTGCACAGAACCTTCATAAACTGTCACTCTGGTGGGAACCTCCCCTCTGACAGCATCAGCTCTTTCATTTGCTTAATGAGGCCACTACATATACTGGAAAAATGATAGGTTGACTTGCAAGAATAGAAGGAGTTGTTATAATGTAACTTTACTTATGCTTAGGAGTCTGTTTACTCTATTCCTAACTCCACCTCATATTTCTCATTGATGTCTTATAACTCTCAACCGATCTTTTAGTTCCAAGAACAAGATTCTTTATATTTTTAAGGAGGCTTTAAAAAGTGTTCAGAGATGTTATGAGATGATAGATAACATGATAGTTATCCTGTGATTAGTCTAACCTGACTAATAGGTTAACTGATTAACCTAAATTTAAATGTCATTTTTAAAAATAGTAACTGCATATTTATGATTGTGCATGCTATCCGACTTGTTGGTAATGCACATTTCGGTTAACCATCACACAAGTGGCAGCATCTAACTCTGTAACTGGTCTAACTGGAGCTTGGCAAGGCTACCGAGGGACGCTACAGGGGTTCAGGGGCAGGTTTATCATGGTCTTGTCCCCTAATTGCCCCTTTCGTGGAGTGAAGTAGAAAAGACAAGGGCTGGACCTCAGTAGTCACCCAATCTGAGTTAGAAAACGATTATTGATTTAGTTCATTCCAAGTATAAAATCAGTAACCAGCTGACATCAAGTCAATTTTGACTATAACAATCCTACAGTTCTGAATAGAACTGTACTTCACAGTTTTAAATGGTTGATTTTTGGGAAATAGATTCTCAGGACTATCTTCCAAGGTGCTTCTGAATGGTCTTAAACTGTCAACCTTTACTTTAGCAGCTGAGAGTATTCGCGGTTCCAATATTCTAGCTAAGGTTAAAAAACTGAGTAGAAATGGATGTCCAGCTTTATGGCCAAACCTTATCCTTTGCTCTCCTCTAGCAGAAAGGAAACTCAAAGAGGGGAGAGGAAGGATGGAGACAAAATGAAAGCACACAGACACCATCTCTAAATTTAGGATCTTCCACACAGCCCATCCCAGCCAGCACAAGCTAAAGTGTCCCTGGGACCTAAATTATCTTGGATAGCTTGGAGGCTAGTTGTGAAATTCCCCAGGTAAGCATGCTATTTTATGCCTGACTTTGGGCACTGAGCATTGGAGAGGGTATTTCACGCACTTCAGTTAAATGTTAAAGCATAGAAAATAAATTGAGACTCCAGAGTGGGGCAGAAAGGGGGCCGAGAGAGGAGCGCCAAGGCTCACTCCCTGATGTCTGGCCCTTTCTGCCCAGCTCCATAAACCCATAACCAACTTCATCCATCTCACCCTTCAGCCTGGGTATAGTGAGTCAGCCTCATTTGCAGATACACAAGCAGCTGCCTTATAGCTTAAACCTGCTCATACAGTGAATATATAGCAAATTTATCATAATTTCAAAGCTGCCTGTAACCAGCGGATCAAAAAAAGCGTGTTTCTTCTTTTAAGGTTTTCATTTGTAAGCATGACTGCCCCACATCTAAAAGGGCAATGGTACAAACTCCCAGTGCCACGCTCTACATTTGTAAGGCAAGGGCCTTCAAGTCATGGGGGGTGTTTTTCTATTTATAAATGGGTATGTTGAAACTCAGCTTTCTTCCTCTCTCTCTCTATTATAGAGATCCATCCTGATGACTCCTTCTGGTTCACAGAATTGGCACTACATATAAGCCCCTTGCTATGTTACGTAGGAATTTCGTTAGGCTTTTAGAGTTCTGTTTTAATCCAATTCTGCTCTTCTTTTTCTCTGTAGACTTTCATACAAAATCCAAAGTGAATGCCTCAGAAGGGGTCTTGATGGCCTTTATTGGATCAAAGGGTTCTCTCATAATAAAGAAACTGCACGGAGATTTACCGAGTGCATTAACAAAGGATGGCTTCTCGCCAGCCCTGGTAGAGTTATGCACCAACATAAAATATCTTGGCCGACCATGCTTTTAGAAAAGTGAGTGGCAATCTGAAGGTGGTGAGTTAATTTTAATTTTTCAATTCCTTCATTCTGACAACATTCCTCCAGGGATCCAGGTTAGAAACCTTGAGGGTAGGCTTGCTGCTTCTATCCTCCTCATTCTCCATAGTCAATACAATACAAATACTAGCACAGACTATTTCTTCTTTGTGGTGAAATCTCTCACAGATTCACTCTGAATATCCATTTCCATGGTTTTACGGCTAATCAAGGCTCTCACCAACCTGCACAGCCATTAATGATGGACTGCCAGAACCTTTGGATAAGTCTTCTTGTTTCTTTCCCAATTCCCAAATTTATTCTGAATCCTTCATCAATTAGCAAATAAATATTTATGGAGCATCTCTTAAGTAATTGACAAATATGCCATGATTTTATCATACTTCACTTCCCTTATGAACTTAACACGCTACGCTATTGCTAAAGTAATCACATGGAACTTTCTACCAGACTTCTAGGCCATCTACAGTCTTGCTCTCTGATCTCTTTTCTATTGCTTTTGAACAATCATCTTATCCACCAAGGTCCTCATTTCCTCCACAACAAACTCTTGTTTCTCTAACTCTTATCTTCTCTGTTGCTCATTTGGATTCTTGTATCTGGAATGTCTCTCAGACTATTCTTTTTCCAATTTTTATCCATCATCCCAGGATTAACTAGTCCATGTCTAGTTTAGTTGGAACCTCCTCCTGGAAGTCCTCCTGAACTCTTTGAGCCCTTAAGGATTTCTCCCTCTTCAGATCTTTATTACTCATACTCTAAATTATAAGTTAGGATCATGACAAGCAATTATAATAAAATTATCAACACTTACTTTAAACTTCACATAGAATGACTATAAAAAGTTATCATCGTTCTAACTGTAATCAGCCTTACGAATGAAGAAAGGAACTTAAGACATTTAATCAACTTAAATATTTTAAGTGCTCAGTTAGCAAATGTTGAGATATAAACCTAGTTTCTGAATCCAAATGTAGAATTTTCTTCTATTACCTTTATACCTGACCCTGACACTGGGGCAGGTTTTTCATAAGTAGTTTTTCACTAGGGATATGATGAGGATTTTTCGTAAGTTGTTGCTGTTGTTAGTTGCCACTGTGTCAAGTATGACCCTATGGACAGCAGATCTAACCCTATCCTATGCATGACATCCTCATCATCACTTGAGTCCATTGCTGCAGCCGCTGTGCCAATTCATCTCATCAAGGATCTCCCTCTCGTTCGCTGACCCTTTGCCTTTCCAAGGAATAGCATCTCTTATCAACGTGTCCAAGGTATATAGGATGAAGCTTTGTCAACCTTGACCTCAAGGAGCTTGCTGGCTGCACTTTCTCTAAAACATACATTTTGTTCTTTTGGCAGTCTATGCAGTACTCTTCTCCCAATACCACTGCTTAAAGACATCAATTCTTCTTCTGTCATCCTTATTCATCTTGGATCCACAACCAACACTCTTGGTGCCAGTCGTCAGGATATGGCGTTACCCTAAATGTTGGCTTTTTTTAAAAGCCATTATAGTTATCTAACTCTCCAGCTTACTTCCCTAATAAACCCCACTGTTGGTACCGTAACTGTAAATCTGTGAGTCAGCAATGGATAAACAAACCTCTTGCTGTGGGTGAGGGTCTACAGGCTCCAAGAGGCTGGGCTATGGTGCTTTATCTGCTTTTTGCTCTGTGGCAGTGATTGTCTGTGCTCTTTTTACTCCCTCTGGACCTTTCAGAAAGATGCTCATGATCCTGTGTCCCTCTGTCCTATTTCCTTCTCTTTAGATGCAAGATATCAAGAAATCTGCTGTTAAGGATCTTTCCAAATTTCTGAGGAGCAATGGTGTCAGTTGGAAGACTAAGGTGCACCTAATTCACGCCATAGTCTTTTTAATCACTTGCTATACATAAAAAAGCTGGCTTTTCTTTTCATAAGTAGTAATTCTTAATGAGACTCTGTCATGAAATACAAACCAGATTTTCAAGCTGAACACTGATTTCTTGAAGTATTAAACTTTAGTAAGTCATTATTTGTAGGAGAAAAGTAAGATGAGTAAAAAATTCTGTTAATAATGCCTAGGAAGGAAAACTCTTATAAAATTGGTCATTAACTAATCAATGGTCTTTGTGATGGACATCCTATCTGGAGCCCCCATGCTTCTTCAAACACCAACTAAAGTCCACTTTAAGATCCCTGATGTCTTTGGCTGCCATATAATATATTCAGTCATATATTAACCTCAAGGTTAGGCAGTCAGCACTGGCCTCCTGTCAGTTTCTCTTCTCCCATCCTGTTCTCAAAGTCTTAGAAATGAGGGAGACCTGGACTGAGTGTCTTGACTTTTTTTTGTGTCTTGACTTTTGAGTTCCAGTATTAGGACAAACTCAAATGGATGGTTGAGTTACCTTGGGGAGGGGGGAACATCATTAATAATATTTGCTACAACCCTACATTGTTGTGTATGTATTGATGAACATAAACAAATCCTCAAACCAGTTGCCATTAAGTTGCCACTGACTGAAGGTGAACCTGCGTGTGTGAGAGAGGAAATGGCTCCATAGCGTTTCCAATGGCTGACTTTTTGGAAGTAGATTGTGAGGTCTTCCTTCTGTGCCCCCCCACCCCACCCCCGCCCCGGTTCCCTAGGTGTAAATCTGCCAAGGAGATCTCTGAAACACTAAAGAACAAGGATACTAGTTTATGGACCGGCAAGGTGTGCTTGACACAAGCCTTGGTATTTTCAATTGCTTCACATGCATGTGAAAACTGGACGATGAATAAGTAAGGACAAAGAAGAATCGTACTTTGAACTGTGCTGTTTAGTTAAGAATCTTGAGTATACCAGGGACTCTTTTGAGCTGTGGTTTTGGAGGAGGGCACTGAACATCCCATAGACTGACAAAGGAATAAGCAGGTATGTCTAAGAGAATGTGCACCAGAGTGCTCTGTGGAGGCAACGATGGGGAAGTTTTGTCTCGCATCCTTTGGACATGTTGCTAGGAAGGGCTATTCCTTGGAAAGGGATATCATGCTTAGAAAGGTGGAGGGTCAGCAAACCAAAGGACGGCCCTCCGTGAGATGAACTGACATGAGTGAAGCAGTGCGCTCAGATATCTTAGAGATGACGAGAATGGCACAGGACAGGACAGAGTTCAAATCTGTTGTTCACAGGGTCATCTGAGTTGTATTGACTCAATGGCACCTAACAACCACCCCCCAAAGAACAAGTAAATCTGTCTTGGAAAAAAGTGCAACCAGAGTGCTCCCTGAAGGCAAAGACAGTAGAACTTCTTCTCACTTCAGTCATATATTAAGGAGTCAGTCCTTGCCAAGCGGCTTTATATTTGGAAAGGCAAAGCATCAGCAAAGGAAAGGAAGAACCCCATCAAGACAGACTGACACAATGACTGAAACAAGAAGCTTAAGCACAGCAGGGATGGCAAGAGAGGCCCCAGATTGGGCAGGCTTGCATTTGTTGTACACTGGGTGGCTGAGACCCAGAGCTGAGTCCAAGGTGCAGATCAGCAATGTAGGTGGAGTCAGACCTCCAGGCTTTTGGTTACCCATGAAGCATATAGGAGTTCAAATAGCAACCTCCTCACTGTAAACCATTTCAATTTCCCCATCTCTGGCTCCCTCACACATTTCAGCAGGCACCCAGGTGGAACCTGACTCAAATTGCAGCTCATTAGCACAGAGAATAGAAGTTAAAGGAAAAACTGTGTCGTAAACAATGGTAATCCCAACTTAAGCAGCAGAAAGTGACTTTTCTCTCTTCCCTAAAACAAATCGCTGTTACGGGCTGTGCGTCACTGTCTCACCATTACTGGTTAATACGATCGCAGGCAGAAGATGCAGCTGTGGCCCCGAGCGCGGGCTCCACAGTCAGGCTGAACATAATCCCTCATGTAATGAAAAACCTATTTCTATTTCTGAGGCCTCACTACTCTTCATACTGAAGAGCCTTGTGCTTGTCACACATTTATTGAAGCTTATTACTCATCTAGGCAGCGGGGCCCAGTTAGTATTTGGAATTATATTTTAAATCACAATTTTTCTATTATTTATTTTAGGATTCCAAGGCTAGGGTGAGAGCATGTCACTGTTACTCTTGATGCGCAGTCAAAAGCATCAAAGCCCTGATTCAAAATTCTTTTCTATATGGAGAACCCTTATGCATGTGGGAAACCTTTAGTGCAGACACCAAGGCAAGCCTCTGGGGCCAGACCTCGGGCCCAAGCCTCAATTGTATGGTTCAGGGTAGAGATTTTATGCCTTTCTATTCACCATGAGAGTAATCTTTCCTGGGCCACTAGCTTTATTTCACCACCCCTCCCCCCAGTGTCTTGCTCTTTTCTTTGGCTTTTATAGCTAAATGGATAGTCTTTCAGAATGCCAGTGATAGGGCTATGAACTGATGGGCTAAAACTGTAGCCTCATCATCTACTGGAAAAATAAGAACTGGCTTAATCTAAGCCTGAGGATTTTCTGAACTGTCCAGGAAGCTTGCGCTTCTGTTTTGTCACTAGGCCAGCGATGAGTATGCGGTTCTTTCTCATTCTATAGAAACAAGAGTGAAAACTAATGCTCACTAATTGCTTATCTGGTTTCCTCTTTCATATTTTCAGGGAAACACACACACACATAGACTGAGTTAGTTCCTGTGCTAGTTCTCTCTGTTCTTAGCCACAAAAGGCTAGGCACTCAGCTACTAACTGAAAAGACAGTAGTTCGAATCTACCCTGAGGCACCTGTTTGAATCCACCTAGAAGCATCTTGGAAAAAGGATCTGGTGACCTTCTGTAAAATCAGCCCCTGGAAACTCTATGATGCACAGTTAAATCCTGACAAGCCTGAGCTGGAATCGACTTGATGACAACAGGTTTTTCTAATTTTATATGCACTTATAGTTCATAGCAACTCGCTCTGTGAACCCAGAGGCTACATATCTTGGTGGTTTGACTCTACCATGCTTTCTAAGGGAGAAAGATGGACAGCTTCCTCCTGTTGGGATTTAGAGCCTCAGAAAACTGATGGAGGGCTTCTTATGAGTCAGAACTGACCCCATGGCAGTGAGGATGGTTTAGTTGTTTATGGTTTCCCCTTCCTGTGTGTGTGTGTGTGTGTGTGTGTGTGTGTATAGGGAAGCAGGAGTGGGCATCCACTTTCTAAATAACATGTCTCTGGAAATTCTACGAACTTTGATAAATGTTGATAGTTATAGAAAGGCCTTTTGTTCATAGGGTCATTTGGAGTCATGCTCGACTCGATGGCAATCAATATATTTATTGCACACTTGCTTTTTCTTATGGCCCCTACTTGTTTATCTTATGCTCAAACAACCTCTGTGCCTTTAGAGTCTGTAATCCATTTCCTCTATTATAAAAATTACAATAAGTCAGTATTTGAAACCTATATAAAGAATCTAATCAACTTTCTTTTCCATTGTCTGCAATTTGTACCTACTTGTGTATGTGTGAAGTCTTTCTACAGTGCCATCAAGAATCCATAGCAACCTTTTTGACAAAATTCCTGCGGATGAGACTTTAACACATGACTTTCAATGAAGGACAGAATGACTAGAAAGGAGCTCAATACAGATACTGGAAACCTAAACAATATAGCTAATCAACTGGCTGTAGCAGGCAGACAGAACATAGTAGCCAACAAGAGTTAAAATATATACATATTCTTCTTCAATGCACAGGGAACATTCTAAAGAATAGACCCTATGTTAGGTCACAAAGCAAGCCACAATAAATTAAAAAAACCAAACCAAACACCCAAACCAAACAAACCACTGAACTATTACAAAGAACCTTCTCAGATCATAATGCTGTAAGATTAGGAACCAACAAGGCAATCAAAGGCAAGGGGCATTTTGAGTGAGTGAGTGATGCATAGACTCAGGGGAGTGGTTTTTGAAGAGCTTTCAAACAATTCCATCCACTCTGGAGATCTCAATTAGTTGGCCTTCTTTGTTTTGTGGTGTCATGGAAAACACAGTCTGGTGGTGCATTTTTTTGTTAGAGATAAGGCAGTGATAGTGTGCCATAAAGAATGAATGACAAAGGGTGTAAACCAAATTAGCTAGGGTAACAGGAACGCAATTACAGAAAAGTTGAGACAAGGCTTTTTGTTATGTCTCTGCGCTTCTCCCCCTCATGCTCTGACAGCATTTGCCCTGGGTGGGTAACACAACTTGGTTAATAAATCCCTTAGTCATTCCAAAATGACAGATGTTCCTCTTTGTTCTTTCAAGATAAATATAGCTGTAGACATTTCAGCTGGGTGCATTCCCTTATTTACCTCTGACATTAAAATAAAATAAGCCATCAGTATTTCACTACAATACGGATATCACTGCCGGGTCAGCTGACCTTTCCAAAAGCTCTAATTCCAGTCAGTTTTGAAGAGAAAATGAAAATGCCATGCAATCAAAAAATCTAAACTCCCAAAAAGAAAATAGAGACATTTCTTCAAGACAGGGCCACGGTCATGAGTCTTTCCATGGCCCTTTCACATCGGTGACCTTCTTCTACAGATAGAACAGAGGGGTGAAGATGAGGGGAAGAATTGGATAAAAGCCACGAATCAGAGGACCAGTAAAAATTTAAAAAGCTTTAAATTAAATTAACTTTAATGTTGTTTTGCATTATGTATATTACTTTTTAAAAATTCAACTTAACAGGGCAAGATAAATCTGGACTTCCTCCAAGGATATTTAAAGGTGGAATGTCCAGGGTAGAGGAGAAGAGAGGAAATAAAGAGACATCTGTCTATCTCTGTCCACATGCAGACAAACACCATTAGAGATTAAACCATTGGAAGCAGGCTTGGAGATTGGTTTCTTTAAAGTTGAACCAGATTCACCTGTCAAAACATTTCACTCAAATGTGCACCTGCTGTTTGGCAGGTGTTCAGAACAGTGAAGGTTAAACATCGGGTGACCATGTTGTTGTTGTTAGGTGCCACTGAAGAGACTACATCTCCTAGTGAACCTATGACCAACAGAACCTTTGTCCTATCCAGCACCATCATCATGATTTCTGCCATGCTCAAGCCCATTTCGGGGGACACATTGACTGCTGTTGTCAACGCATCAATCCCACTCCTATGACATGTCTTTGACCCCTCAAAGACTTGGAAGCAGGGACTAAAACAAATACTTTCATATCAATGTTCCTTGCAGCTTCATTAACAATAGCCAAAATGTGGGGGAAAAAACCCCAAGTGTCCATCAATAGATGAATAAATAAAAGATAGTATACACAGGCAATAGAATTATATTTTAGCCAAATAGAGAGACCAAGTCTTGATACATACTGTGATATTATTGACATCATGCTGAGGGAAGTAAGTCAGATACTTATAAGTCAGACAAAGAATATAGGATCTGCTTTATGAAAAACAGCTAGAACAATCATAATGGCCAAAGTGGTTACCAGAGGCCAGGGCAGGGGAGAACTGAGATTTATTAATTACAGTATTTAGAGTGATAGAAAAGTTTTGGAAATAGATGGTGGTGGCTATGCAACTTCGCAAATGTAATTAATGACATTGAATTCTATGTCTAAAATAATTAAAACAGAAAATTTTATGTTATATATGTATTTTACCACTGTAAAATTTCTTAAACATGTATGGACGTAGTGAGACCTGTTCCTGGGCAGAGTCCCAGGGCAAAGTAGGAGTAATGGTGTCTTGTGTACACAGATCCCAGATACGGGTGCTCACTGTCCTCCTCCTTCTCCACCTCCCCATTCTGCCCCAACCAAAGCCAGTCACAATTTGGGTAAACTGTGGAGTTGCTCTCAGTCTGAAAATATCTTCTATGTCCTGTGTGATCTGCTTGATTAGGGATTAAAAGATGTGCCCAAAGGCTGGAAGTTTATAAATCAATCAAGTTTGACTGGGAGCTCTGATTACACCTCCAACCCATACTCACTGCCATTGAATTGATATCGATGGACAGCAACCCCACAGGGCTGAGTAGAAGCAGATTACTTCACCTTTCTCTGACAGAGTGGCTGGTGAGTTTGAACCACTAACCTTCTGTTCTAGAATAGAACAGTTCTCTTCCTTCCTACAGATTATTATTTTTTAAATCAGGACTAAAAAGAAGACTTCCAGGAGTATCTTCACTGACTTAAAAAGCAAAAACTCTTGCTCTCTAGCTTTAAGTATCATTCCAAAAGACATATTTGAAGACAGAAGTAGTTTTCAAAATACCCAACTTTCAGTGCTCCCCTGAGAATATACACCCCCATTTATTATTTCAACCTCTTACATCATTTTAGTAGCAAAGATTATAGCTGAATTGCATGGATATCAATTAGACACAATAGCAGATCAATGGCCCTCAATGATAAATGGTTTTGTCTAAGGAGGTATTCTCACAGTCCCCCCATCATACACTGCATTTGAAATATAGATTGATGTTCAACATTAGACACATTACTCCCATCTATTAGGCAAGAGCCTGCTGTGTTTTTAAACTCAATTTCCTGTATCATAGGAGCTTGCTGGTTTATTTGGATAAATGTTGAGCTGTCCACTGTTGTTGATCAGACTTGTTCATGAGGGAACCAAAAGTTTAATGATGTAAAGACGTGGTGGTGGAACAGCATTTCTAAGCAATTCTCAGCGATTGCTTTTCATCTCATTACCTTGGTTGGATTTACTGGTTCAGGAAATTGTGTGGCAGATTACATGTAATCTGCTATGCTGGGTTTCATTTCCCCACCACACTTGTGTTTCTGAAGTGCTCCATGGCGGCTCCTGCTCGGTGCACAACACTTCACAATTTATGTTGTAAGTTAACATTTATAATCATTCTATTCACAACTTCTATTGCCTTTCCCTAACTTAATTTCATTTCGGGGTTTGCTGTTTGTTTGTTTGGTTTTCTTATTGGCATTTATTCTTTTCTTTCTTTGGCTCTGCATTCTTCACTGCTACGATCTCAAGATGTACAAGCTAATCAGAGACCAGGTTTGCTTCCCACTCTCCCTACTTTCTCTCTTTGAAGCTTTACAGTTTTAAAAGTATATTTGGGAGGAGGATGGAATGCCAAACAGATGGAATACAAAGAGATGAAAATCTCCTTAATTTCTTATTATACAATGGTTAGGCCACCCTACATGTCTAGGGAAGATATGAAGGAGGAAAAAAGAAGACAAAAAGGTGAGATGACTAACCATTGATCCATCCTGATGAGTTAATAAAAAGCCTTTTAGTAAAAATGCTTCTATTTGCTGACATAGCTGGGAAAAGTGAAACTCAGATGACCTTTGTTACCTGTGTGTGTCTGATTAACGCCATGGCATGAACCTTTTATGCAAAACATAACTTACCCCAGGGTCTCTAAGCTCTCCCATTAATTGTACCACTATATGAGATTGCTTATTAGCCTCTGTGCTTACAAGAATTTTTCAGCTAAAAATGCCCTGGTTTCTAAGGCTGAATAGTAGGTTCTAGCATTGAATGTGGTTGGCCAATCACTTGCCTAAATAAAATATCTTGCCCAATGGAAACACATAAAATTAATATCCATAAATGTAATACATTTTAAGTTCATTAATATAAAATTAATAATACATACAATTAACATCTGAAGCTACAAGAATTTTTTGCACAGGAAAAAGAGACTAAGCCACAATTCTCTCATGATTTGCTAAGTCTACAAGCCTTCTTATAAAAAGAAAACTTAAACACACATAATCTAAATTCAGCTAATGCACCAGAAGTCCATGTTTGAGAAATTTGTGGTGGAAGGAGCCTTAAACCCAGTTTTGAAAATCTGTGTAACTCAAAGTCACGGCGAGCAATGCCACTGCGCTTTCTGTGGCTTGAGGAAGAGAATGCGGCTGTAACATTGCCACTTACGCATCCCTGTGGAATGTGAGCAAGTCTAATCTAAACTTCATTAATAAGATTCTAAAATGCTCATACTGTAATATAAGTAAGCAAACGGATAGAATTGCATCATGGCTGCAAAGGCAAAAGTCAGGTAAGACGCCTTTCTTTTCTAAAGATCAGAGTCCCTAGAGGAGTGCTGAGCATGTTTGCACAAATCTTGCCACAAATGACCTAACTCAACTAAAAAACCATCCCAAGGGAAGGCCCTTCCCTAATAGGCCCGAAGAAAGTCATGATGAAAGCAAGGCTAAGACTGGGAGCAAGGCTTCTCCGCCCTTCTCATCCGCCACGTTTGGTTCTTAGGGAGAAAATGCCTTTTGACAGATGATATAGATTACATCTCTTAAACTATCTTTCTCTTTGCAAGGTGAGAGGAAAATATTTTCTTTAGCTAAATTCTCTTCTATCCAACATGGAGATAAATGCTGTTACAGTTTTTGATACCTTCTATTTTTTTTTTAATTTTTTTTAAGGCTGGAAGGTTGATAATATGAAAAAAACCCGAAATTAGTAGAACATGCAATGTATTATCTTCTTTTTTACGGTAATCTTAAATGTGCTAATATAGTTGATGGACCACTTGCTCTCCTATTATAAGACACAGTTACTATAATAGTAACATAAAATATTCTATTTTATGAATATAAATAGTATATAAAAGATGACACTTTTTTTTCTGATTAAAAAGGGCTAAAGTGAAAAATCTGGGTGTCTGGTCTCAGCAACCAAGATATGCATTTTTTTCTCAAAAGGAATATTCAGTATAGGACACAAAGAAGTCTAATTTAAGGTGACCTCAAGAGAAACATGTGTGTTTTAATAGTTGCTTTGGGTCATATTTCTGTTGTACAAAAATACATAGCTAAGCCGGGCATTTCAGAGCACAAAAGATTCTGTATGGCTGTGTACACAGACCTAATTCACCATATAATAGTTCTTTTCTCTTCTTGATGCCTTGTAGCAATTGCTTTCATTTCTTAGCACATCCTCATTTACAGAGAAACAGCCAACAGACTTTCAGATTCATGCCATTATTTGCTTCTTCACCTTGAACTCCAACTAAATTCTGCTACACTTTTGTAATACTGAGTGCCAAATGGTGGCCGTCTGCCAGCCACCAAGCCTTCCCAGTTTCCCTCAGCTAGCTCTCTCGGTTTCAGGGAATCACGGATTCCTGCTAGAGGGCTTAAATGTGGCGCTTACATAACCCCCTAACTGTTCCCTTTGCCTAAACGCTTTCTAACTTGGAAATGCAATTTGGGAACATTTACAATTACAACATCAGGGAAATAGAAACTTCCCTGTAAGGGGGAGAAGAAAAAAAGGGAAGAAAATGCCTCCCTCAAATGGTCTCACTTTGTCCTAACCCTAATCAGCATTCATTAATTTAACAAATATGTACTGATTGCCTACAAAGTGCTGGGTGCTGGGAAGACAATAGTTCTCACTCTCTGCTTGCTACAAAGTCTTTACCAGCTCACAGCTGACCCTGCAGTGGGTTTTCAGAGGCTATTCATTGCATGGTAGGAAATTGCCTATCTTTCTCCAGAGAGGCTCAGCCTTAGACTTAGCAGCACAATTCCCCATGGTGGGTGCCACCAGAGCTCCCCTAGAACCTGGTTTATCAGACCAGATCTAGATGTGGTGTGGTGGTTTTTGCTGTGTGCCATCAAATTGGAACTGATCTATAGCTGACCCTCCAGCGGGTGTTCAGAAGCAGTCAATTGAAGGAAACTGCCTGTCATTCAGCTGGTAGATTTGAACCACGTACCTTTGGGTTGATAGTGAAGTTCCTTACTACTAAGCTATCAGAGCTCAGATGTGTGGCAGTCAATCCGATAATCTCAGTAATTCCAATCACACTCTACTCTCAGTGCATAGTCTGTGGAGGTATAATGCAGTTGGGTCTCTACTGTATGCCAGGTTGCCATCGTTTCACTCTAAGACTCATTTTGTATCACCTGCTGCGGTCTCTGAAATCAGAATGCATTTTGTGCTACACTCACTGCTGGCCGGAGAGTGAACTGCTGTGTGAGGGGAACACCTACCTGCTTCTTCAGGATGCTGTTTCACTAACTGACCTGGTCTATGATCCACCTCTTTCAAAAAATACAAAATAAAAGTTGTAAGTGCTAAAAGATTTTGTCATAGTTTAATTGGCTACTTTTTCCTCCCCACAGAAATTTATATATAGTAAGGGCGTATGATTGCCTGATGACACATCAGATTTGAAGGTAACTTGTATGCACTGTATCCTTTCAGAGTTTGAAACAACCTTTTAATTAGGAATTGAGGGACTCCATTTTGTAACCAATATGTCATTTTAAAATGTATAAGCCTCTAGAGCAGTAAACTGAAAGCGGTGGGGGAAGGGGTAAAAGAGCCCCCACCCACACATCAGCCAATACTGTATCACCCTGTTTTCGCGCCCTTCCTTTGAACCAGCCAATCCTGTATCGCCCTGTTCTCGGGCTTTCCCCTTTAAATAGGCGGGACAGCCCAGAATCGGGGCCGCGGCCATCTTCCCTGTTGTATGAACACGGTTTGGATCGCGGCCCGGATTCGAATCTGAAATAAATTCCCTCTTGCCCTTGCATCGGTGTCGGCTCCTTGGTGACTTGGGGGGAAACTGGATTTAGAGCACAACAGAATTACTTCTGTTTTTTTGGATAAAGGAAGTAAGCTGCAGGAAGCTTAAATAGCAAATCCATGGTCACCTAACCTTTATGTATCAACTCAACCCAATGAATGCCATCGAGTTGGAATCAATTTATAACTCAGCTTCCAGCATGTTTTCTGAGACTGTAAAGCACATGGAAAGAGACTGTCCATCTTTTTCTCACGAGCTGCTGGTGGATTTGAACCACCGGAGAGGTGTCATCTTTGAGTAAGCAGCACAACTGCCTACAGACTACCCCACCAAAGCCCCCATGAAAACATACATTAGGATTTATCTTTCTGATATTAAAGATCACTGGGGCTTTGGACATTGAGTCAACATTGACTCATAGCTGACCCCTCAGTGGGTTTTCAGAGACAGTAAAATATATGAGAAGAGATTGCCCATCTTTCTCCCATGGAGCAGCTGGTGGATTCAAACTGTCTGCCTTTAGGCTGGCAAAGCAATGCCTTACCACTAAACCACCAGAGCTCCCTATGGGTTTTCTAATTCTCATTCACTCATTAAAACAGCAAGAACCTCTGCAATTGTGTTTAGAACAAAATAGAGACAGAAATAATACTTTTTTAGAATGTATATGAAGCTCTCTCCAGAATCCTACATCATAAAATACAGAGATAAACAAAAGTTTTAAGGAACTTGAAATTTGAAAGATTCCTGTTCTGGGTGGTACAAATGGTGCTTCTGGTGGCCTAGTGGCAAAGAACTGTTAACCAAAAGGCATGCAGTTCAAATAAATCCATCTGCTGCTCTGTAGGAGAAAGACTGGCAATCTCCTCCCATGCGGTTTACTGCTTCTGAAAATGCACTGCAGGGTCATTTATGGGTGAGTTCTAACTTGATGGCACACAACAACAATGCAACATCTAAATGAAAGGTTAGTGGGGCAAAGCATAGCCTCGAGGTATCCTGGAAGAAAGACTTAATGATTTGGTTGCAAACAATCAGCCTATTGAAATACAATTCTACTCTGATCACATGATCACAAAACAACTTGGTGACAATTCACTGGCGGGTGTTTAGTTTTGGAGGTGAGGTGGTTCAGAGAGGAGGAAGCATAAGGAGATGGGGAACTTATGGGGCGTCTCATCGAATACATATACTATGTAGAGCTGAGCCAGTGATATTACTGCATCCCTTTGGTGCATTGAGACTGTGATAATGAAATCATTGTTATGAACAGAGCTCAGGACAAAGACTTTAGTGCTGGTTCAGCAGGAAATAGGTGTAAGCACTTGGTACTCTACGGTGTGCACACATGCTATGGAGGCAAAAATGCTGGGCCCTTAGACATGATTCTATCATATGCTTGTCATGTTTCTCAGGTGACAACGGGCTCTTGTGCTTCTTCCCTGTGCCTTCTGCATTACGATATACTACAAAGTCAGGGCTGAGAGCTATTTCCTATATCTCTTTCACTGTTCTTACCCTCTGGAGTCCCTGAATGGTGCAAACACTCAAGACACTCAGTGAACAGCAGAAAGGTTGGAGATCTGAATCATTCCAGAGGGACCTGGAGAGTTATTTGGAAAAAGTAGCCATTCAGAATCCTTTGGAGTATGGCTCTAAGGTGACACACGTGGGGTCACAAGAGTCAGGATCAACTCAACAAGTCAGGATCAACTCAACAGCAAAAGGCGAGTGCTTGATGTCATGACGAGAAAGACCTGTAGGGCTAACCACTTTGAGTTACAGGCATCAGAAAATTCAGATACTGAACAGTTTAAATACCTTTTAAGTCCCCAAACTCAGAATCCATTCAACAGCAACAGGCATGGTTTTGGTTAAACCGTACAAATATATATTTTTAAGAAATATTATCCTTTTCTAAAATAGAGGAAAATAGGGGGGTTTTTTTGTTCGTTTTTTTTAAGTTATATGTGAGACATAATGATTGCCACATGACTGCTAGGTGATGGAGACCCAACCAGTGACTTAATTTACTTTCAGTAAATCTACAGCCCTCGTGAAAACAGGTGTACAATTATGAGAGTAAGTCTACTGCCATAGACTCACTGGTTACAGGACTTTATTACCAGGTTAAGACCACATTAGCATATCTCTTAGATAAAGAGTCTACTGCAAACATCCCAACAGATAAGGTAATTTGGTCCCCTTACTTACTTGTGGGTAGCCCAATATTCCTGCTAACTTCAAAGTTTGTCTGGGATCAAGGAGTTTCAAGTTAATGCTATTTTGTGAACTTTAAGATTTTATTGCTAATATTCTTCTTTTGCATAATGGGAAGTAAGCACATAATTGTGATGTATCTGTCAGGAGCTGTGCTTCCAAGCCAGTAGCGGCATGCCTCTGGTGGTTTGAATCTACCAGCTGCTCCCCTGGAGAAAGATGGACAATATCCTTCCACGTGATTTACAGCCTCTGAAAAACCTGCTGGAGGGTCGGCTATGAGTGGGTTTCCACCTAAAGGTAATGAGTTTGTGTTTGAATCTTTGAAACACATAATTTGGAGTGCAAAACATGGGAATGAGTTAGTTCAGCGAATCCCTAAATTGTGCAAATGGTTCTCAAACTCTGCTGTTATTCAAAAGATTAGAATGTTTAGTCCATCCAGAGGTACTTCAAGAGAAAGAGCTGGCTGTCTGCTTCTGCAAAATTTGCCAGTCAAAACCCCATGGAGAACAATGCTATGCTGATACACACTTTAGAACTTCAGGGCAATAGATTTGGTTTCTTTGGTTTGGAGAAGCCCAGGAGCGACGAGCTTGAACGAGGGACCAACATTTTCCCGAGACTGCAGCACCCTCACAAAGGATGCCAAGTGAGTGTACTGCTGCTCTTGTCATTTTCTGTCATTTGCTTTATATTTTCCCCAAACCTGCTCGGTTGAGCGAAATGGGAATACACAAAATAGCAGCTGAGATCGCAGGATTCATCAGTATGAGTCTCAACATATCAATTTTCAAGTGTGGCAACTTTAAACACATTGTAGGCTTTTAGTTTCCATAGAAAATAATCTCTCATTGTTTTCAAAAGAAACTGAAAGCACCCCAAATTACCACACTTTTAACATCCTGACATGTTGATGGCCCGCGTTCTTCCCAGATCAAAGTCGGAGTGGCAGAAGATAGAACGCTCAGCAGCTTACTTAAAACATAGTATTTCATATTTGGCAGGAATTACTGTAGTGAGAAAAAAAAAGGCAAGGTGACTTTCTAATATATATATATATATGTATTTTAGTTTGGCAGAGATCTGAAGAGCTAAAAACTAATTTAGGATGACATAAATGCTCTTATCTTTCTCGAGTCCCCACACTCCAGCCATTTGAAGAGTTTTTGACAGAAGCTTCTAGAATGCTACATATTGTTTCTATCTCAGGGGTGATAATCTGAGGTCTATGCCATGCTTGATGGTGTGTTGACTCTAATTAGAATGTCTAGGGTTATCTGGAGTTAGCAAATTCACATACTAGATGCATCTTTCTACCTTGATGTAAGGGAATCCTGCCTGTGAGAACATTCAATCCCCTTTAAGAAACTCATAACTAGGCTGGATTTCTGGTGGTGCACATTGCTGTTAATTGGCTACTAGTCATAGGGCTTGAGCTATGAGTCCAGTCAGAGGCACGTTGGAATAAAGATGTGTGGTCCACATAAAAAAAATCCATGACTAGAAGCCCTCGGGGGCACAATTCTCCGACACACAAACCACAGCTGGTGGAAACTCAAGCCCTTCTCTAATGCTCACCTACGAAACCAGTGATCCCATTTAATGATGAAGCAATGTTGCACCATGATAGGCACTTTCAACAAAGAAGGGACGAGATGCTAAGCAATTTTTAAAAACTAGGCAGTGACTTTGCAGAAGCAGCCACAGCAACCAAACATTGAGAAGAAGAGTAAAGGCCTGAAAAAATTACTAGGCAATTCTCCTCCAACAGTGGGCTAGGCCACTGTTCGGTGTGAAAAAGAAAAAGTGGTAGGAAGTTGTGCCGCAATCCCAAAGATACATGGCTCAAATCCATCAGCCTCTCCACAAGAGAAGGATGAGCAGCCTCCTCTAGTGTGATTAACTGTCTCTGAAAATCCATTGTAGGATCAGCTGTGAGTCAGCTCTGCCTCAATGGGCATTGTCAACTACAACTCTTGGCAACCCAATGAAGAATGGACCTGAAGTTTGCCCTATTTACTTCGCCCTAGTCCTGCTCCTCATCTCCGATCTCTCCAAGCTCACTGTTACATTGTGTTGATCCATCCCATTGAAGTGTTCCTCTCTTTCACTGACCCTCCTTCGTTCCCAGCATAATGTCTTTTCCCAAAGAATGGCCCTCGTAACAATATGCCCAAAATGTGAGATGAAGTTTCACCATGGAAGTATTTATCCTGTAGGAAGTTTTTAACTAAAGAGAAAGATTGCTTGTTTTCCCCCCTACTCTTTGGTTTGGGCCAGAAAGTCAGATGTAGCTGTTCATTGTGAAGTGAGATTGCAGAATCAGAAAATGTCAATCAATCATCTGTTTCATTTACAGTGGACATATGGTGGGACTCTTAGTCAGTTTGAAAGCATTTTTTTTTCTTATAAAGATGGAGACACCCCATAAAACTATTCCTACAGCAAGAATACTAATATAATCAAATGGGCTTTTGAACTATGTTATGTGGGCCAAATTTAGTCCACGACAAGCTTTTTGTATGCCACGTGAACTAAAGAATGCTTTTACATTTTAAGGGGTTGAAGAAATTTCAAGTGAGAAGAATAACATTTTGCCATATGTGGAAATTATACAAAATTCAAATGTCAGTGTTTATGTGTTAAGTTTCGATGGCGTTTGGCTGTGCCTGTTTGTTTACGTACTGTCTGTGGCTGCTCTCACCTTACAAGGTGGAGCTGAGGAGTTGTGACAGAGACCACACGGCCTATAAAGTTAAAAAAAAAATTACTCTCTGGCTCTTAAAAGAGAAAGCATGTGGATCTTTGTAACAGGAGATATTTCCGAAAACGGGAATATGTATATGAGGCCAGGTTAGAGGATGTGTAAGAAAATGCATCCGCTTGCCCTCCGAGGACATAGTTGTTGAGTGCCTTGGAGTTGATTTTGTCCCACAGTTATCACGTGTGACTGAACTGGCCCCTGAGGTATTCCTGGCTGTAACCTACAGAATCAGATTGCCACAACTTTTCTCCTGTTTAACCTGTCAACCACTTGGTTAGCGTTGAATGCACAAGTGTGAGGAATGACACCAGGGCTTTGTAGATTAAGAAACTTTCCATTGCTAGTGGTGACAGGAGTTGCTGAGAGGACCTGACATAAAAAGAGCTCATGGAGACAATCACACAGCATTAGAAAATCTGACTGCTTGCAAACTTGAGGAAAGAGGCTCCAAGGGAAGATGTTAGACTGAGTATCAGGAGACCAAGCCTTGCTCCTGGCCCTGTCACTGTCCAGCCGTGTAGCTTTAGTGTCTCTGGGCCTTAGCACATCTTCTGTCACAAAAAAACAATGTTTTTTAATTGTGTTATATACTAGAGACTGAGGACATGGATCAAATTTAATAATGAAACAAAAGTGCTTCATTTAGAAACATTTACACTTCTAAGCAGGAATAAGACTATTAAAAAGCCTGATGGTAGAGCGGTTAAGTACTCAGCTTCTACCCAAATGATTGGTGGTTCACACCCCACCAGTCACCCCAGTGAAGGCTGTCAGTCTGCCTCCACAAAGATGAAGTCTTAGAAACCCTATGGGGTGTTTCTACTCTGTCTTCCAGGGGTGTCATGCATTGCATAGACTTGGTGACTTTGTCATGAGTAATGCTCGTTACTTTTTTGTAAACTGTTTAGATAGCCACCACACATCTGTCAGTTCATCCTATCACGGTGGCTCTGCCATGAGTATTTCAAATACCACCTGGCTCACTCATGGGTAGGGCTTAGAAGAAAAATTAAGACAGACAAGAAGAAAGATCTGTTAATCAACTCCTGAAAAGTACCCCATGAAAATGATGTCATAACATGACATTATTCAATATCGTATGGCAAGATGAACCCTCTAGGTTACGAGCACTTGAAGTCCACAGTGGCTGCATCAATGGATTTATCAACAATCAGGAAGATGGTGCCAGTGTGTCATTTTGTTAAATATGGAGCCATAAGAAGTTAGAGCTGACCCAGCAACAACTAAAAACTTCACCACCACAGGTAGATTTTTAAAAGCTACTGTATTTGCTTTATAAGAAGTATAACAGGTTACATGACTGGTGAAATTAGGGGCATAGAGAGATGTCTGATGTGTAGGCATTGGACATGCTTGAATTCTCCTAGGAAGAAACCAGTCAACTTCCTGGGAAAAGAGCTGTCTTCATTCCACAGGCAAATTCTTCTCAGACAGGTTTCTCTAGGCACCATTTAGGTTGGAGCTGAGTCTGCACTAAGTGGTCCCCTAGTGGACTGAAAGAGCCACTTTTCAGCATCATTTAAACCTGGGACTCCTGCACTGGGAGACAAGGACACATGGAGGGTCTGAAGGAACAGTATTATAAAAGATCTCACACCTCAATCCCGGGAGCACCGAGCTGGGTAAAGGCTCACAGAGTGTTGCAGGGCTGGCAACATTCTGCTTTGACACCTACCCACGCACTCAGATCTGGGGGAGAACTGCCATGGGTTGAACTATTCCAAATTGCTCATTTCTGGAAGGCTTTCTCTCCATGGGTTCATAAATGCAAAGAAGAGAATTTGACCTGTTTGTCACAGTGCCTGGAAGGCTTGACCCCAAGGTTTGTTCACAAAAGTCCATGGACTAATGCTTCAATTTTAGGACCTGTTGTGCTTCATGCAACAGAGGAGTCATGTGTGAGAACCAAAACAAGCTCAGATTTTCAAAGCCACCTTTTCCTTAACAGGAGGGCAGCGAGTTTCCTGTTGCCCTTCTGTCCTTCCCTAACAGCTTGTTTTCTAGGTAGGTACACTCCCTCCTTGCTCCCAGCAACACTTCGCTCTGTGTTTGCAATGTACTATTTATGCCCCTGCAGCTCCGTAATTAATAATATACTGCTTTTCATCTTCAAAGTGATTTATACACATTAATTAATCCTTGCCATACTTCAGAGTTTCCGCACGTAAATAACCAGCGTGGCCCCATTTTGTACTTAGGAAACCAAGGCCCAGAAGGCAAACGACTTTGCTGCAGAGAAGAGAAAGGAGACACTCACACAGAGGTCAGCACGTGAGAACATGAGACCTTGACCTCTCACTAGTCTTCCCGACCTCAGGGCCGTCTCTGGTGAGGAGCTCACAGCAGCTCTATGGCTCCATGCTCTCTACTATTTCTGCTGAGGAAATTGGCCCGTTACATCACTCATTTTGAGTCATAACCTATTCTTCAATACTCCAGGGTCATGGCATAATCTTACCTAAAGCATACATAATAGGAAATGATGGATTATAAACTAATAAACCATTTTAAGATGCTCAGGTCCAGCTTCCAGTAGCCTCCAGACTGAGGATAAATATGTTTCCTAATCCATCATTTACAAGTTACACACCCGATTAAAACATTAAACTCTCACTATACAAGTTGCCCATTTATACGATCGCCCTTCCAGAAAGCTATTATATTTTAACTATCAAGTTCAATAAATCAGGCAGTAACCATCTATCTCTCCCCGGCAAGTGGAGTTGGAGGCTCACTGGGGACACCATTGGCAGAGGCAGGTAGTGCCTCAATTGCTATGTCTGGACTCCCTACGGTGCCCAGCAGCCCATTGGAAAATTAAACCTGAGAAGTGAGCACATGGATCCTTTGTGAAGTTTTTGACACAAAGCCAAATCATGCAAAGACCCTGAAGGCACATTCAATTTATTTCCACCGAGCTCCTGCACAGCTACTTGAGGAATCATGCAAAACTACCTCTGACAACACAAGCATCCACTCAAGTCACTGAGAGGTGCCACAGGTGTCCTTAACCTGGTTCTCTCAAGCCAATCCATGACTTCTCCATTCACCAAGGGCTTAGTGAGAAGCTGGCATGATTTCAATATCAAGGTTAAGATGGAGAGGCAAAGGAGTCCTAGCTAAGTGTTACTGGCATATGTCAGTTGGGTTATGTATCAATCCACATACCAAATGATCAGTAGTTTGAACCCATCAGTCACTTTGAGGGACAAAGATGAGGCAATCTCATCTTGTTAAGATTTACAGCCTGGGAAACTGATGGAGAGTTACCTGAGTCATAATTGACTCCAAGGCAGTGGGGTGGGTTATGTAGAACTGGGGTTGATAGTACAAAGGCCTTTGGCAAAGTCCCAGTCAAAGAAACAAGGTGTCTTTCCGAGGAGTGTCAATTTTCATGATTTTGGAGGGCATTCCTGGGAAATGGAGCTGGTGAGGAATAGAAAAGCTCATGTTCCCACATTAAACTTAAATTATGGAAGAGAGTGGAAAATTCATGTCAGCTGCTGGCTCATCATGTCTGCTTTGGGCGGGGACCCAGATCTCTAGGGGTGCACAGTCCGCTGCCATCAGGCTAGCTCAGGTAGAGAGATTTGGAGGTGCTTCACCAGCTTCTCCAGGAAGAAATATCATGCTGATTAAGCTAACTGAAGGTAAAGTGGTGGAAGCAGTCGGTGTTTGTCAAGTAAGGGGGAAACTAGCATGATCAGAGTGCCTTGTATTTTTCCTCTTTGAAATGGGAGGAACTGTAAGGGTGGAACTGTTTTGCAGTTGACCTCTTTTTGTCCGTGTTTTAGGGGTTGATGTTGTCAACTGGCACAACTACACTACCACTCTGAGGCCAAGCCAGAACCATCAAGTGTTTCAAATAAACTTTAACAAACCTCACCACAGCCTGGCCTTTTCCCGGGCCAGAAGGTCTGCTATTGATAGAGCAGTGGGCCTGGGGCACTTTGTCAAAGCCAGGAGTTGCAAATGGGGTCTGTGGCCAGCCCAGTTCATGGCAGCCTGCCCCTGAGCTCTCAGCATCTGGTGCTTGTCATGTTACATGGCTATGCCGCATGGGTGCAAACCAACATCCTTGGCACAGGAAGCAAGGTACTGCAACTACCTTCTCTACACTGCTTCCCTAAGTCATATCCCGAGTCATCAGGGACACAGCTGGCAGGGGAGGATTCTGATTTAGGAGTGTGTGGTGAGGTGTAAGTTGAGGCTAAAGGGAAAAGGAAAGATTTGGGCAAATTCAATTATAACTGGGTGATTTGATTCTCACAAAGACTAGGTTGCACACCCTAGCCCCTCAATCCTGCCGTGCTTCTGTTACACGGCTCCAAAAATAAGCTAGCTACTTGGCTTTTCTTCGAATCAAGATGTTCCCAAGCATGCTGATCCCTCTCCTCCTATTTGGTTTCTGGCTAAAGTTAAGCTATGCTGCACAGCTTCTGGAGCACACACATGGGCTGAAATGCAGGGATGGAGGCGAGCAGAAGGCTACTTTGGGAGTGAGAGATGGATTGCAGGCACAACAATTCTCAGCTCCTCTCCAAGAACGGATCCAGTAAAGGATGCTTAATTTCAGTTCTGATAAATGTCATTTAGAATCCTGAAGGAGAAACTCATCAGATTTAAATGGATTTCAGGAGGAAAAAAATCACTCCCATCCATCACTCATTATTACTTCTTTCAGGAGCCAAGAAGCAAATTGTACAAACAGCAGAGGGCCTCGACATTCGCATGTCCGTTCCCTGCCCCACCTTCTCACCAGCTGGGTCCGCGAGCAGGTCGCCCTGACTTACCTATGAAATATGCCAACAGGATAGCCAGGAGGAGGGCCGCGGCGATGGCCGACAGGGCGGCACATTTCCAGCTGCAGTATTTGGAGGGTTTCTTCAGCTTGAAGGCCTTCCTGGAGAAGGTGTTCCTGGGCAGGAGGCGGGGCGGTGGTGTGTAAACCGTTCCTGAGGTCAGGGGGTAGCCAGGAGAAGAGCTGCTGAACAGGGGTGTGCTCCCCGAGGAGGTCTTGAAGAGGAAGTGCCTGCGGAGGAGGAGAAGGGACAGGGTCAGGGTGCTTATCCTGGCCAAGGAGGAATGTCTCATGAGGAATTTTCACACTCGCCTTGAGATATTCCTTATCAAGTCCTCCTGGCCCGCGGTGGTTAAAGCATTTGCCTCTTAACCAAAAAGGCTAGCAGGTGCAGTCAAACCCATGAGCTGCTTTGCAGGAGAAATATATGGCAGTTTGCCTCCAGAGAGAGTCCAGTCTTGGAAACTCCACAGGGTAGTTTCGACTCTGCCTATAGGGTTGTGAATAGTAACTAACTTGATGGCAGTGTTTTGGTGTTGTGGTTTTTTGTTTTGTTTTGTTTTAATTTTTTAAGTTTGTTTTCAATTAAGCTGTTGTTGTGTGCCATTGAGTCAACTACAACTCATAGCAAAGCCATGAACAATGGCTCTGAACGCTGTCCTAACCTGAGCCAATCTCACCATCTCAGACTGACCCCTTTGCTACAGTCATTGTGTCAATTCTTCTCATCCAGGGTCTTCCTCTCCAGCCCTGAGCCTCTACCCTTCCAAGTATAATGTCCGTCTCCAAGGACTGGTCCTAAGAAATTCTCGTGGAACAATGGTTAAGCACTCAGCTGATAGACCAAACAAAGGTTGGTAGTTTGGACCCACCCAGGGTCTCCATGGGAGAAAGACATGCATGTGCTGCTCTAAAGGTCACATCCAAGGAGACTTTAGAGGGCAGTTCTATTCCATCAGTCACACAGTGTTGTAAATTGCTCCATGGCTCCCGACAATGTAGTCCTAGGAGTCGCTGGGTGACACTATCAGCATTCAACTATTAACACAAGGTGGGAAGTCTGAATCCAAAACCCTGCTGCTCTACTTCTCTACGATTAAAACTATCAAAAACGTATGGACCTCAATCCTACTGAGCACTATGAATTGGAATCTACTTGAAGGCAACAGGTTTTGTCATGTGTTTTTTTTAGCACAGTCCTAGGGCTTCCTGGTGGCTCTGTAGTTTACCCATTGGGCTGCTAAATGATAGGTCGTAGAATCAACTCACCAGCCGCTCTGTGGGAGAAAGATGAGTCTCTTTCCCCTTAAAGATTTAGAGCCTTGCAAATTCAATGGACCAGATGTGCCCTGTCCTACAGGCTTACTGAGTCAGAATCCACTAGACAGCAGTTAGTGAGTTAGGGCTTCCTGAGTGATACAGTTAAGTATTTAAGTCTATTTAAATGAAAAGGTTAGCAGTTCAAATTCACTCAGAGATACCTCATAAGAAAGGCCTGGTGATTGCCTTAAGGAATGTCATATAGATAATGAAACCACTTCTATTGCCATAATTGGAATAAATTCCATAAAATAATAATAAAATAATTCCATAAAACCAGTTTTGTTTCAATATAATCCACACCATCTAAGATGAAGGGGCAGATGTTACACTTGATGACATAAATTATTTCTTAAATTTATATAGCTTTATACTTTCATATGTATGTCAAGATTCCCGCCCCCCCCATTCACACAACATTGCAAATTAACCCCAGGAGATATGAACACCAGATTCTTTTAAATCACTTAGAGATGGTAACAACGCTAATGGTGATGGTGGTGGTGATGATAAGCACTATTGTGCTTGATTGTTTTTTTTTGTTTGTTTTTATTATTAAATTTTATTAGTTTTAATGAACATTTACAGGGATTTTGGGTTTTCATTCCTTCATTGCTGCACCATTCTCTCTACCCTCCTCCCCAGTTTGTTCTTCCCCGCCATCTGAATGTCTGTTTTAATTGTCCAATTGCCACAGTGCTTGTCAAAGTCAGTTCTGATTAATCTCCTTTGTCAGTGTGTCCTTTGCCATTCCCTATCACTCCTCCCTGAGAGAGACTTCACCCTGATTCATAAGGAAAAGGGGATGGCGTATTCTCTTAGCTACTTCCTGCTGAAAAGGGACACTGTGGGTTTCAGTGTGAAGATCTTTTCTCACTACTCTAAAGGGCCCCTTTGGCAGTAGGAAACACATAGACTATTATGGAGATTGATTTTGGAATTTAGATTATTGTGCTTGATTGTTAACTGCTGTCAACCCCATGGAAAAAAAAAAACACTGCCTGGTCCTGCACTGTCCTATGATTGGCTGCTGTTGTGAGACAGTGTTTCCTCATTGGTTGATTTTTTTTTTTAGGCTACCACTAAACTTTTTTAGTCTGTCTTGGTCTTTAAGTTTCTCTGTGACCTGGTAAACATCACAGCAACATACATGCAAACCTTCGCCAGATGTGTGTGTGGTTACTGTGCGTGAGATGACTGGCTGGAGATCAAACCTGGGACTTCAGTATGGACGGCAAGCATTCTCTCACTGAACCATCACTACATTAGATATCCACTATATTGAAAATCTTGAAATATGTTGTCATAACTATCAGTAAACTAAGAAGTATTTTAAGATCTCAATTTTGGTTATTAAATCAGGCTTGAGAAGTCAAATATTGTCTAAAGGTTTAAACCTAGAAGCCTGTGTATCACAGATGTTTGCACTCTTCAGTGTTACTTTAAATAATCCCGATGCTGTTTCTATCACCCCATTTTGGCTCTCTTTTCTGAGACCACCGCTATAGGTCATCTGATCATGGTTATTGCTTTGGAAATGTCTTTGCCCTGCCGACTGAACAAGGTCCCGAGGGTGGTCACAGTTATTGGCTAAAACAGGGTAATGGAGATCTACTGACACCACCTAAAAAGACAAAACCCTTCCATAGGGATCAGGAAAGTCTTAGCCCATGGACACTCAAAAGATAAGCAATTCTTTTGCTGATTATAGATTGTCGTCTCTCTTATGTGTACTATTTATGACTTCAAATGTCTTATTTAAATGACTTACCTTCAAGAAATGTGTAACACTTCTTTAGAGGATTTTAAGGTAAGAATTAGGTATAGTTCAGTGTCTGAGATGCTACAGACAAGGAACTGTGTCTTGTTTTGTCCCTTGTTTATCTTTACATTTCTAGCTCCCAGCTCAAAACTTCACGCATAGGAGGACTTAAATGAAGGAATGAATGTGGGAGTGAATGAATGAATGGCATTCACTCATTGCTGTGTGATTTTCCTCAGCTACAATGCTAAAATTTAAAAATGTTATGCAGGTGTTTCTGTGCTGACCTTCAGTAAGTACGACTACATTTATCCATAATTTACATTGTGCCAATTACAATGCTCAATGTTTTACTTGCAACTAAAATGTCAACTTTATGAAGTGGGTACTATTATTACCCCTGCCTTACAGATGAGAAAAGTGAAGCTTAGAATTAGCAAGCAGGATTTATGGAGCTAAAACTCCAGTCTGCCTGGCTCTAAAAATCTCTATTCATACTCATATTACACTGCCCCTTTCAATTAGGGTGTTGGTGAAGAATATTGAATATACCATGGACTGCCAGAAGAATGAACACATCTGTCTTTAAAGTACTGCCAGACTACTTCTTAGAATAAAGAAGGGGGGAAACTTTTTCTCATGTATTTTCGGCATGTTATTAGGAGTGACCTGTCTCTGGAGAAGGACATCATGCTTGTTACAATAGAAAGTCAGCAAAAAAGAAGGAAATCTCTCAATGAGATGGATTACACAGTAGTAGTTACAACAATTGGTTCAAATATAGAAATGAATTGTGAGGATGGCACGGGACTGGGAAATGTTTCATTCTGTTATACATAGGGTCACTATAAATGAAAAACAACTGGAGGGCATCTAAAACTACAGCAACAAAACAATACAAGCATCTTCTATGAACTGAATAAAGCCCAGAAGTTTGATTTCATGACTTAGAATTTGTATTCCTTGTCCAATAGTTCTCTTTGAAATGTCCTGTATTTAAATAGTTTTATTTTGAAGAGTCAGTTAGGAGCTCTGGTAGCATAGTCAGTAGTGAGTTGTGCTGTCTACCCAAAAGGTGCATGCATGTCTCTGGCGGTTTGAATCCACTAGTGGAAACTTGGGAGAAAGATGGACAGTCCCCTCCTATTACTATTTACAACTTGGAAATCTGATGGAGATATGAGCTGGAATTGATTTGAGAGCAGTGAGTTGAGCTGAGATAGAAAAGGATTAAGTGTAGTATTAAAAATAGGTCTTTGGAAATATATTGTTGTAGTTGTTATAAACCATTGAGTCAGAACCGATTTCTGGGGGTTTTCAGAGGCAGTAAACCACATGGGAGGAGATTGCCTATCTTTCTTCTGCAGAGCTCCTTGTGGATTCGAACTGTGTGCTTTGTGTTGGCAGCACAATTCCTTATCACAAGCCAGGCATGAATTGGAGTCCTGACATGCCATCTCTGTACAGGTAAGCTCCCTTATGTTATCTGATGCTTCTTGATAGAGCCTCTACCTCCCCATCTGCACAACTGATTAATAAGAGCATATACACCTCCTATCTGCTTATGAATAGTATCACGTAAGAAAAGCTCTTAATCAAAGTTACAGTAAGTACTCTACATTATGGGTAGATTTTGTTAATTCTTCAGAGCAACAGAAGGAGTCTGAAAGATGTCTTTTCAATTTAAGCTTGACAAATGTCAAATACACACCTAAAAGAGTTTCCAGATTATGAAATAATAGTCAACTGCATATAATTAAGCTAGAACATATGTATACCAGAAAGTCAGGGTGACAGAAGACTCTGTGTTATGATTTTTAGCGACTTAAAATTTATCTCATGAGCCATTCACCAGGAGTGAGTAGTGAAAATAGCAAGCCAAACTAAAACAAAGGCACATAACAGCGTGATAAGGAGGCACCATTGTTGTTAGGTGTCATTGAGTCAGTTCTCACTCACAGTGATCTTCTGTACAACAAGAATGAAAGACTGAAAGGCTGCCAGAAACAAGAATGAAAGGCTGCCAGAAACACACAAAACCTAGTTTCCACTCTTCAACTATTGCCATGGTTTTAGTTAGCACTGGACGTCGGCTGGTCTCCATTTCTAGATGTCTCTCTTGCTCTCCAAACTCCCATTCTTTTTATGGCTTGGACATTGTATGTCTTCAGCAAGACCTTATTTTCCTGCCCTTTCCAAACACACTCCAAAACTCCTATAATCTTCAATTACCTGTGGTCACTTCTGCCTCTTCCTTTCCCCTTAACCTTCTCCCATTCAATAGGTTAATGAACCCAATCAATTGTATCTCAGAAACTCACTCCT
Organism: Elephantulus edwardii; assembly: GCF_000299155.1. Taxonomy (NCBI): domain Eukaryota; kingdom Metazoa; phylum Chordata; class Mammalia; order Macroscelidea; family Macroscelididae; genus Elephantulus; species Elephantulus edwardii. Next base: position 5,622,495 of record NW_006399783.1, on the reverse strand, counting down.
AACAATCCTCCCTTTTTGTTTGTTTTCGTTTTTCTTCCCATCATGCCTTGGTTTACAAACCTCTAGTGATCCTCCACTGCTTAGAAGAGAAAATCTGAATATCAATGTGGGGCAGGTTCTTTAGGTCTATCACACACCCCTGTTGTTGTTGTTGTGTACCTCTGAGTCAGAACTGACCCATAGCTCACTATCCAGCAGGTTTTCAGAGTCAGTTAATTGCATGGGAGGGGATTGCCCACCCTTCTCCAGTGGGTAGCTGGTGGATTTGAACCACAGGCCTTTGGGATTACAGGGCAGCTTCTTACCACTAGACTACCGAGTTCCCTAGGACACATTCTTACTATCCTCATTTCCAACCTTGCTCTGCCCTACTCCCATGTACGCTACGCTATGCTTTAACCACACCAAAAGACATATCAACTTTCCTTTACAAGCCTGTTCATGTTATCACGTCTTTGTTGAGTGCTGGGAAATGTTCCCTGAGTGGCTTTTCATAGTTTCTCCACCCATTCCATTACAGCCACCTTCCAAACACACCCTCAGGGAGCTAGTCCAATATTAATTACCTTGTATACTCAAGAGTCTATTTATTACTTTGTAAAATATATTGCACACATGTATATGTGCACATGCATGTGCACATACACATGTGTCCGCCCCAAAGCAGACTGTGACCTCAATACTTGATAACGCTACCTGTAACTCTTGGTATCTTTAGAGCCTAGGCCAACGTCTGCTGTCAGTCATATCTGTAGATTGTATAAATAAATATGGAAAACAGCAATGTTTCAGTAAATTGAAAGAAATCACAAGATGATTAAAAAGCTTAATTGGCTTTAAGGTTAATTTTAATATACTCATTTAATGCACTCATATGCTTAAAAGAAAAATAGAAAAATTCGATTATTATATCTCATTATAGTAGATCCTAGAATTTTTCCCTTGACAATTCAGTCTACCTAACATATTTTCTTCTGAAAATGACGTTAGATCATGTCACTCACCTTCTAATTAACTCCATATCTCTTGAACCTTTACGTAAAGCTTTGAACAAAACAAGAATCCACCCCATGGCCTGCACTACCCTGCATGATCTGGCCCCAGTCCATCTACATCTAATACTCTTATTCTCTCATTGCATCCCATCTATTACTTTGTCATGTCATTTTTTTCTTTATCACTTTCCTGCCTCAGAGCCTTTGCACTTGCTATTCCTTCCGTCTAGAATAACTGTATGGCTTGTTTGTTTACATCATTCAACTCTGTTCCCACATTACTCTCTCACAAAAGTCTTCCTTAGATCTATAGCTGATACAGCACCTCTTTCTCAGCTCACTCTCTAGCTTATTGAATCTGCTTTACTTTCAATAATTGTATATGTATGTGTGTATCCGCAGCACCAGGATAGATGGAGAAGAGATTGAGTTAATAATTTCAGATTGCTTGGCTCCACAATCAACACTCTTGGCACCAGCAATAAGAAAATCAAAAGACTAACTGCATTAGGAAAATCTGCTGCCAGGGGATTTTTCCAAAGTGCTTAAGAGCAATGATGACACTCTAGAGACCAAGGTGCACCTGATTCAGGCCATGGATTTTGCAATTATTTGCTGTGCATCAGAGAGCTGGACAATGACTAAAGATGACAGAAGAAGAATGTATGCCTTTGAGTTGTGGTGCTAGAGGAAAGAGTATTGAACATACTATAGACTGCCAAGATAACAAACAGTTCTGTCCTTGAGAAGGTAAAACCAAATTGCTCCTTTAAGGCAAGGATTTTGAAGCTCCATCTCCCATATTTTGTTCATGGAGGTACCAGTCCTTGGAGAAGGAAATCATGCTTGGAACGGTGGAGGGACAGTGCAGGAAAGGAAACCCCTGGATGAAAGGGATTGACACAGTAAATGGGGTAATGAAGGTAAGTGTGTCTGAAACTATAGTATATGGGGTTGCTATGAGTTGCAGGTGACTTGATGGCCCATAACAACCACAACCACACATATACATGTATGAACATTTTTATTGCACATTGACTGCAAACATAGGTTTTGGAAGAGCAGAAATTAGGAGAATGTTGCAGGATCAGACAGGGTTTCGTTCTGTTGTTCATTGGAGCATATGAGTCAGAGGTGACCCAACAGCACCTGTAGCTTGGCAATAATGGGCACTAAAGAAATGTAAAAGTAACAACCTGCAGCCTCTTCTATAGCCAAAATAATGCTCATGGAACAATAGTGTTAACACATTTCATTGTTAAAATAGGGCTTTTTTGGTCATTGAGACTACTGCTTTCCTAATAGATTTACAAGTTTGTATGTGTACAAACAGGCAAGTTTCTATATTTACGGTCAAGGTCCTATCTATCCGCGGTGAAAACAATTTGCATGCTTTTTTTGGCACAGCTTTAGACTTTGTAGGCTATATCTCGTAGGCCACACATTGGCAGCCTGGTATCAGTGACGATGACAGCTAAATGGAGCTCATTTAGTTCTTGTGTCCCTTAAATGGAGCTCATTTAGTTATTGTGTTCCTTCTTTGAGTTTCTGATGCTTAAACTTACTAAATAAAAATAGCTAAGACAGGTAGAAATATGCTTCTTCCACAAAATAGCTGTGCCCTGGTGTTACTAATCTCCAGAAGATTAAATTCAGCAAATAAGTGGGGGAAAAGAGACATCTGAAAAGAATTGGTCTTCATTTGGGTTGCGTCCAATACTCACTTTAGTATCACTCAGAGAGCTGTGGTGGTGGAGTTGATAGGGAGCTGTGTTGCTATCTAAAAGGCAATGTCTCTCTGACAAATTGGATCCACCAGCAGCTCAGTGGGAGAAGGATGGACACTCTCCTCCCATGCGACTTACAGCCACGGGAAACACCAACAAGTGTCAGCTAGAAATCTACAGCTCAACTTGACAGCAATGACTTTGACTTTTTTACTTATAGTAGCACTGGAGCCCCTTGATGGTGTAAATGGTTAGCATTGTTTGCTGATAAATCAAAGGTTGCAAGGTTGAATCCACCCAGAGGCATTCAGGAGAAAGGTCTGCAATCTACTTCCAAACATTCAGTCACTAAAAATCTGGCAGAGCACAGTTCTACGCTGACACACATAGGATCTCTAAGCATTGGAGACAATTTAAGTGCAACTGATTTTAGTATCTAAAATCAGTATTGTATCTAAAATTTTAGTATCTCCTGCTCTGCAGGAGGATGGGCAATCTCCTCCCATGTGATAACTGCCTCTGAAAACCTGCTGGAGGGTCAGCTATGGGTTGATTCTGACTCAACAGTACACAACAACAGCTCTGATCCCTAGCTGACCCTCCAGCAGGTATTCAGAGGCAGTAAACAGAATAGGAGGAGATTGCTCATCCTTTTCCCAAGGAGCAGCTGGGCAGCTGGCTGGTGGAGTGGAACCCCATGCCTTTGGACTGCAGCATAGTTTCTTACCACTAGGTCACCAGACCAGATGCTTAGGCGCACGCTCTCTCTCTCCTCTCTTCTCTCTTCTCTCTTCTCTCTCTCTCTCATTTTTGTTGTTATGTGACATTGAGTCACCTGTGACTCATAGCGACCCTATGTTCAACAGCCCTAAACCCTGCTCTGTTCTGTGCCAATCACACTGTCTCCAACACACCCACCCCCATTACCCATCACTGAATCAATCCACTTCATAGAGGGTCTTCCTTTCTTGCACCGTCCCTCCACCCCCAAGTATGAAGTCCCTCTCCAAGGACTGGTACCTCCTTGCAACATGTCCAAAGTATGTCAGATGAAGCTTCAGAATCCTTGTCTCCATGGAGCAGCCCAGTTAAATATATGTATACGTGTGTGCGTGCGCATGTGTGTGTGTGTATAACTTTGAATGTGACCTTTCAACTTCTTTTCAATTGATGCAGGGGGGGGGAGCTATCTTCGTGTCTCGAGTTAGATAGCTAGATAAGGCAAATCCAGCAAAATGATAGCAATTGTTGAAAGAAGATGGTTATCATTATGTTCAAGTCATCTTCCAACTTTTCTTTATGTTGGAACATTTTCATAATAGCAAGTTGAAAAAGAATTGTAGGTTTTGTTTTTCAATCCCATAATGCAGAAAAAAAGGAGAAATAACTAAATAAATAAGATGAAGCCTGACCCACAGGTAAAAGTCTAGCCAGATGGTCACCAGATGGATCAAAAAGCTTAGAGGACGTCTCCTGACATCCCCCTGATCCAGCCAGTAAGACAGCTTTCCCCCTCAGGAGTCTGCTCAGTGCGCTCCCATGAATCATCTGTGATGCCCCAAGTGAACTTCTGCCCAGCGGTCGGTCATGGAAGTGGCTCTGCTCAGGACTCCAGGCGTCAGCAAAAATGTGTAGTTTCCAAATGCACTTGACATTTTTCAAGCACAACTCAATTGCTTTCAGAATTGGCCACTTGTGCCTCAGAAAGGAAAGGCAAATGAGGGGCCCCCAAAGCGCTGTCCTTGGAGTTTGCTAACACTCCAGGGGACAGGGGGAACCATTCCTTGTGTTTTAGCAGAAAATGAGAGTGTCAAGGCTTCTTTCCCTTCCAGCCGCGTGGTTCTCAGGGCTGCAGTCCCAGCTCCAGCACCCCGTGTGGCATGGGCTCGGGGCTCGGAGCGAGCAAGGAAGGGCAAGCCCTCTGTGTGCGTGGCTCTGCACCCCAGATCTCTAGGATTTCTTAAGAATCCAGATGTCATCCATCATTTTTGGTAAAAGCCATCACTTTTCCTTATGGGAAAATAAAACCATTTAGGGAAAAACTGAGAGTGGATGCTGAACAAACACTCTCCAGTGCACTTTATATGACAGCAACCACAGCGAGCCAAGGCAGAGTCTTGACAAGCCAGGTTTCTGTTCTAAACAACTTAGAAATTAGCCCATAGCTTGTGCACTAACCCAGAGGTCTTGAGTCTCCAGTGACTTGAAACCACCAGTGGCTGTTTCAGAGAAAACCAAGCAATCTGCTCCGGACAAGATTACAGTCTTGGAAACCTGATAGAGTGAAGCTGTGAATTGAAATAGATTCTATGGCAGTGAGTTTTTTTCGCTTTGACTTTGAAAGAACAACAACATCAAAATATATATGTGCATTTGTGTATAATTAAGGGAGTTCTGGTGGCCTACTGGCAAGAAGCTGCATTGCAATCCCTAAGGCACATGGTTTGAAGCTACCAGGTGCTTCATGGGAGAAGGATGGACAGTCTCCTTCCGTGCAATTAACTGCCTCTGAAAACCTGCAGAGGATCAGCGATGGGTCAGTTCCAACTCAGTGGTAAACAACAACAACAACAACATGTGTATAATTATAATACAGAGGCAGTAACATATGTAATTGTAATACACACACAACAGATAACATTTTTCATCAATTTCTATAAGTATTCATCAGTGACACCAAATGCATTCTTCAGGTTATACAATCATTTTCTCTTTCTTTTTCCAACTTAGAACTCTGGTGGCCTAGTCTGTAGGGTGTTGTCTTGCTAACCCCAAAGGCAGTGCCTTTCTTACAGTTCAAATCTACCTGAAGTTTCATGAGAGAAAGAAGGACAATCTCCTTCTGTGTGATGGATAGGCTTAGAAAGCCCACTGGAGGGCCAGCCAGGAGTTGGTTCTGACCGGAGGGTTATGAGGTAGATGAGATTTTCTGAAGTATCCCATGACTGTTGAACTGTTACCAATGTATCACCAGCAGACCCCCTCTTCTTTTCATCCTATCCCATTTCTTCTGAGCAACCACCCTTGGTTTCTAGATGTTTATCTCATATAGGTGAAAGAATACTAATGCAATAATTGAGTAGGACCCAAGTCAATGGCATTGAGTTTTGGTGTCTTGTTTTACTTGGCTTTTTAAAACAGTAGCTCTAAGGAGCCCTTAGGGAGCACTGGTGGCTTAGTGGTAAGAAGGAAGATATACGGCCAACTCAAAGGTGGTGGTTGTTATGTGCCGTTGAGATGCCTACAACTCATAGCGACCCTATGTACAACAGCTCTGAACCCTGCTCTATCCTGGGCCAACTTTATAGTCTCTGACACACCTACCCCCATTACCCCAGTCACTGAGTCAATCCATCTCATCAAGGGTCTTCCTCTCCTGCGCTGTCACTCCATCTTCTCAAGCATGATCAGACCCTCTCCAAGGACTGGTCCCTCCTTGCAACATGCCCAAAATATGTCAGACGAAGTCTCAGAATCCTTGCCTGGCTTCACCCTCTCTAGGACAAACCTGCTCATTCTCTTAGCATTCCATAGTAGATTCAACACTCTTCTCCAAAACCACAGCTCGAAGGCATCAATTCTCCTTCTATCATCCTAGTCATTGTCCAGCTCTCTGATGCATAGCAAGTGATTGTGAAGACCATGGCCTGTATCATGCACATCTTAGTCTCCAAACTGACATCATTGCTCTTCAGTACTTTAGAGAGGTCTCTGACAGCAGACTTTCACAATGTAATAGGGCTTTTAATTTCATGGCTGCTGGTGCCAAGAGTGTTGATTGTGGAGACAAGCAAACAAAAGCTGTTAAAAATCTCAATCTCTTCACCATCCATCATGATGCTATCAGCCACTCTATAGGAGAAAGATCAGTAATTTCCTCTTGTGTGATTTAAAGCCTTCCAAAATTCTCTGGAAGTTCAGCTGTGAGTTGGTTCCAATTCAATAGCACATAAAAATATAACAACAACAAAAAGGACCCCTTGGTAGCTAATGTGCTCAGCTGCTAACATAGGAATTGGTGGTCTGCGGGGAATAAGATGTGACAGTCTGCTTCCAAAAAGACAGTTGTTACGTGTTGTGAAGTTGAAACTGACTCATAGCTGCCCCTTTAGTGGGTTTTCAAAGCCTATAGATCACATGGGAGGTGACTGCCATGAACAGTCACCATCAGAACAGCTGGTAGATTAGAACCGTGTGTCTTTGGGTTATCAGCACATCTCCTTCCCACCAGAGCTCACTGTAAAGATTACTGCTCTGGAAACAGGATGGAGAAATACCACCCTGTCCTAAAGGGTCACGATGATGTGAAATTTGTTGATGAGAATGTAGGGTTATCTTTTTTAATTGTAGTTCTATGTTCAGTTTTTTATAGGCAGCACCAGCTTATTTTCCATGGTAGCATGGGAGATATTTCAAAGAAGCTTAACAAACAACTCCTATGTGTAATCTCAGTCATTAGCCTCAAACCATATCAAACAAAGAAAGAAACGACCGCGCAAAAATCCCTTAATGCTGACTACCATTTTGCAGCTTGCAGTCACTGGGGCCCTAAGAAGCGGGCTCCCTCTTTTCTATTTGGCTTTATTCCCAGGGGGAATCCTAGCAGGGCCGTGGAACAGAAATGCACCACACAAATAATTGTGCTGCCTCCACTCCAAAGGTCAAGTTTCTGTCTCTCTTTTCCCCCCTCCCCACTATCTCATGAGCCAGCCAGGAGGGCTGATGACTATCGGTGCAGACATTATTTTTGCTCCTGAAATCAGCTGCAGTCAACGTTCTTTTTGAAACAGAGTGAAAGCATCCAATGGTTTCCATGTTGAACTGTGTGCAAGAAAGCAGCACTGGTTATCAGAACCAGGTGTTGACTATTGTTCTACGGAGAAAACTGACCTCCCCAGTAAACAAACTCACTGCTACTCAGAGTGGTGGATGAAAATTTTGATATACAGCCCATTAATCCCAAATGGGTTTTTAATATCATACATGCAATTGCTGAAATTGAATAAATAGCCAGAGAAAGGAGAGAGACAAAGATACGTAGGGAACGGGGGTGGGAGGAGTGGTCAGGAAGGGAAATCAGGTGTGTCCCAGGAAAACTCCGATTTCCTCAAGTTCTCCTGGCCCTGGCCATGCCCTTTGAAGTGTCAGGTTTACAGTCTCTCAAGGAGTACATTTAATACAGAGGCAGCCCATAAAGGGTATTGTAGCATGTCAAGTTACTGTAATTAGGTTTTCAGGAGTTATAATAAAACATTTAGCAGTAGAGAGGTTAAATAACCACTGTGCTGGCTGGTGCCATTATTGTACTCTCCCGTATGGAGAGAAAGAGTGGCGATGGCAGGGGGCCACTGAGGAGCTGATGGGTGGATTCCTAAGACTGTAAAGATATAAGGGATGGAGGGAAAGAGAAAAGAGGGCAAGCGAGAGGAGCATCAGGACGCCATGCACAAAGAATGGGAGGCCATAAGAAGGGTGACACTCACTCTAAGCTGGTGAACAGGAGTCTCTTCTCTCCTCTTTTTATATCACCCACTTGCTGCCTCTACTAAATATATCAGTATATTTGCAGCACATACAGATAGTCATGTTGAACTGCTATCTGCCAAAGAGGGTCCTTATTTTAAGTGGTCTGTTTTTATTGGCCTATTTCACAGACACATAATAAATATATTATTAAAATTCAGTGCATATATTTAAAAAAAGATTAATAGATAAAGTGGGTGAAAGAAAATATACAATAAAGGGTTGATTAGACATTATAATTAATGAGATCATTATATTAATTAACAGTAATGCATGCTATAAAATAAAATGTGTATGAGTGATCCAATGAAATTAGAATAAGAATGTGACAAAAGATGTATAATGAGTGGGAAAACTCATGATTTGTGAACTCTCTAAAAAAAGATAAAAACAAAGTTACAAAAAGTATCCTTTTCCTACACCCTTAGTCTTACTGGAAATACTGATAAACATTGAATGTTTATACTCAAACCAAAGCAAACTGATTCACAATAACCCTGTAGAACCACCTTCCTCATTTTCCAAGGCTGTAAATCTTCTAGGAGCAGGATGCCTCATTTTCCTCCTGAAGCCGGGCTATGGGTTAAACTCTTGCCCTGGCAGCAGCTCAAAGCTTTAGCCCATTATGCCACCAGGTCTTCTTATCTGATATTATAATGAAGGGTTCCCCCTCATGCCCCCATATATATAAACACTCCCTCATCACTTGGGTTGTTGTTGTTGTTATGTGCCGTCGAGTCATTTGCGACTCATAGCGACCCTATGTACAACAGCCCTAAACCCTGCTCTGTCTTGTGCCAATCGCACTGCCTCTGACACATCCATCCCGATTATCCCAGTCACTGAATCAATCCATCTCATAGAGGGTCTTCCCCTCCTGCACTGTCCCTCTACTCTACCCAGCATGATGTCCCTCTCCAAAGACCTGCCTCTCCTTGCAACATGTCCAAAGTATGTCAGGCGAAGCCCCAGAATCTTTGCCTCCAAGGAGTAGCCTGGTTTAACCCTCTAGGTTGAATCTGTTTGTTTTCTTGGCAGTCCATGGTACATTCAATACTCTTCTCCAGCACCACAGCTCAAAGGCATCAATTCTCCTTCTATCCTCCCTAGTCATTGTCCAGCTCTCTGATGCATAATAAGTGATTGCAAAGACCATGGCCTCTATCAGGCGCACCTTTGTCTCCAAAGAGACACCATTGCTCTTGAGTACTTTAGAGAGGTCCCTAACAGCAGACTTTCCCATCGCAATACGTTTTCTGATTTCCTGGCTGCTGGTGCCAAGAGGGTTGACTGTGGAGCCGAGCAAACTGAAGCTGTGAACAATCTCAATCTCTTCGCCATCCATCATCACTTGGCTAGTCCTTTGTAATCAGCTGCTGTGTACAGGAAGTGAGCTCTGGTGGCTTGTTGTTAGGTGCTGTTGAGTCACCCACTACTCTTAGCGATCTTATGCATCTTCTGATCCAGTCTCACTGACTCTGACACACCTAATCCCATTGTCCCAGTTACCATGTCAAGCCGTCTCATCCGAGGTCTTCCTCTCCCGTGCTGTCCCTTTCATGCATGATGTCCTTCTTCAAGGATTGGTCCCTGCTGGCCTGTGCCCAAAGTATGGGAGATGGAGCTTCAAAATCCTTGCCTCCAAGGAGAAACTTGGTTTCACCCTCTTTAAGACAGACTTACTTGTTCTCTTGGTAATCCATGATATGTTCAATACTGATGGCTTAGTGGTAAGGAATTGTACGACCAGTATAAATGTACACAGTTCAAATCCAGCTGTTTTGCAGGAGAAAAATTGGCAATCTCCTCTAATGACATTTACTACCTCTGAAAATCCACTGGAGGGTCAGCTACGAGCTGGTTTCAACTTGATGACATAAAATAACTATTTAAAGGTTGGTGGTTCAAATCCACCAAGAAGTGCTAGGAAAGAAAGACCTGAGGATCTGCTTCTATTAAAAAAAAAAATAAAGCCAAGAAATCTCTATGAAGCAGTTCTATTGTGTAATACGTAGCATCATAAGTTGGAACTGATTTGAGGACCACAGGTCTGGTTTTTTGACATTATGTTTCAGCCTGTAGCTTTTGGACAGGCAGAGTTTGACTCATATGGACAATGAGGGTTTGGATCCTGCACTTACACAGGATCTCTGATGTGGTTAAATGCTCAGCAGCTTTCAAAAACAGCAGTTAGAATCCACCAGCCATTTGGCTTGAGAAACGTGTGGCAGTCGGCTCCCATAAAGATTATGGTGTTGGAAATACTATGAGGCAGTTCTAGCCTGCAGGATCCCTACAAGTCAGAACTGACCCCACTACAATGCACTTGGGTTTTTTTTTTAAATTTTTTATTACTTTGTGTGTGTGTACAGACAAATCAGATCTGACTGGTACAGGAGGAGATTGTCTTTCATTCTGCAGCACAGCAACTGGTGGAGTCAAACCACACACCTCTGGGATTACAGTGCAGCTTCTTGGCACTAGGCCACCAGAGTTCCCTTGCACTTTGCTTTTATACTTATCACTGTGTAATCTTGGGCCAGTTACTTAAGCTCACTATGTCTCAGTGGCCTCATCTGAAAAGTGAAAGAGCCTACCTACTTCCTGGGCTTGTTATGTGGGGTCAGGTGAGTTTATTCACATGAAATGCTTAACGTTGAGCTTGGTACTCAGTGAACGATCAATAAATGCAGCTATTAATCGCTTGAGGGCAGGAACCATGGATATGTTGCTCTTTACTATATCCCCTTGACCGAAGAGTGCCAGCTCATTTAAAACTCTTTATCAAATGAATGACTTGTTTTAATTAGCACAGTGACTGGAGCATTGCAAGCCTCCCAGCCCCCCAACTAATAATTCTATTAGAAAGGCAAGGGATTGTGGGTACTCCTAATATGCTTGTTCACTTTACTCAGTAGAGAATTTATGTTTGGGGTTGAGAAGTGAACGGTTGCTTTTAAAATAAAACTTTATATATTTTAAACTTGTTATTCCCAAGTTGGAGGACCAAGATGCCAATAACCCAATTAGTATAATTAAAAGTCCATTTCATATCACAGCTCCCCAAGCCCAGGCACAAACTAATTTGGATTCAATGAAAGCAGGCTTTCAAGGTTCCTCAACCCTGAACCTTTCGGATCATAGGGGACCTAGACTGCATTTGCATATGCTTCGAACAACAGGAAAATCCTCTGTTTTGCCCTCTTCAAAATTTGCAGTCGTACCAAAAATATTCACAGCTGGAATAATTAGCAACTCAATTTATTATTGCCTTCCAATTTCTAAATAGAAGCTTCAACTCTTGATATTTAAATAGTGTCACACTGTGATATAAAATAGCATTTTTCATGGCAAAACTTTTTTGTCTTGTCCCTATGAAATGATATATTGCTCAGTGTGACAGACAAGGTCTCTGAAGGTCACTAGAGAAATCTGGTGATTTGTGCACAAAACCATTTCAGAGTCTCTGGGATGAGATGAAGAGGTCATAGGTCTCACTCTGTCCCTCCCCTCCCCCCATAGAATTGTTATCTTATTGCCTTTTCTTAAGCTAATTGGTAACAATCTTGATATAATAGCTGAGGGAGCCATGCCCTCTAATATGGGAGAGAAGAGACAGTCTTTCCCATCGGACTTGCACTTATGTTCACCGACAGCCAGAGGTAGATGAAGAAAGAATGTACGCCCTCAGATACAATCAATGAGCAGAATGGTTTCTCTCATCATGTTTATTGCCTGTGCCACTTGGAAAGTCAGGGAGTTTTAGAGCTGGAAGGAACTGTACAGCACGTCCCTTTATCATAGTTGGCTTCATGCTATTACATTTTGTCTTGTGTGTTTGTCTTGTCTCCCCGGTGGAATTACACGCTTTTCAGATAGGTCTTCTATTTTGTGCTTCCTAGTATCTTCCATTTGTTTACAGTAGGTGTTCAAAAGTGTTTGGGGACAGGGTAATGGTGGGCGTAGTTCAACAGTGATTAGTTTAATAAAATATAATGAATGGGAATGATTGTAGGAAACACAATCTGAATGAAGGATAGTTAGTGTGAAACACAATAGATATGAACTTTGTAAGCAAACCAATTAAAAGAAAAATTTAAAAGAATGAGCCAAAAAACCCCAAAAGAATAATAATAAAAAAGTATCTGGAGAAGGAATGTATGAATAATTTATGTTGTTGTTAGGTACCACCAAGTTGACTACAACTCATAGAAATCCCAAGAAAATCAGATCTGTACCTACCTTTTCCTTGCCTGAGCCATCTCCATGATCTTCAGCCCCTTGTCTCTAAGGAACAATCTGGTTGTACTATCGGGATGTTGCCTATTGGTCCCACAGTGAGGATTTTTGCTTTCTTGATGCTGAGATGTAACCTATACTGAAGGCTGTAGTCTTTGGCCCTCTGCAGTAAGGGCTTCAAGTCCTCTTCACTTTTTGTAAACACTTTTGTATCATCTGCATAATATAAATTGTTGAAGAGTCTTCTTCCAATTCTGATACCACATTCCTCTTCACATAGTCCAGACTCTTGAATTATATACTCAGCACACAGATTGAATAAGGATGGAAAAAGTACACAACCCTGATGCACACCTTTACTGATTTTAAATCACGCAACTTTTTCTGTTCTTACAACTGTCACTTTGTCTAATTATAGGTTCTGCCTGAGCATAATTAAGTGTCCTGGGCTTCCCATTCTTCTCAATGTTAGCCATAATTGGGAGTTTTATCAAACTACAGAAAGTTTTAAACTATTTTTTTTTTCTCTTTAAGAAAAGGATGCAGACTCAAGAACACAGAAGCTCAAAAACAACCCCAGTAAAATACTCATGGGAATCCACCAGTCCAGCATTTTTTCACAGAGTATGAAGGTTTGGGATGTGTCTAGAATGTTATAGTTCTCTCTCAATAGTCTACCTTTTAACTTCTTTTTATTGGAAGCTATTTGACATCTCAAGTTTGGCAAGAACAAAACACAACTCTTGGTTTTCGTCCAAAATGATCCTCCCTCTCTAGCATTTGTCCCTACCTGTCAGAGAAACTATGACCCATCCAGAGTTCCCGTGCCCAGGGAAGCCAAGTCTAAGGAAATTTACTGGAAAGTGCTCCTGGATCTCCACTCGTGAGGAAGAAGCAGACAGAGTGGAGGGGATTTAAACCACGGTGCTATTTCATGGGGCGCACCGGTCCATCTCATGCGGAGTAGGGAATCTGGGGTGGCACTGCAGAGTTGTCACAATGCCGAGGAGGCTGATTCCTAATACTCGCACATCAAACAATAGTGGATGAAGGCTGACTCCAGGGATATCACTTTGGGAGAGGTGGCTCTCTTCAGATGAAGGTAAATCTCAGAGAAGGACTTGCTTGAGATCTGTTGGCTTCCAACCTTTCCAGCAACTTGGAAGACAAAGTGATCCAGTTCTGTAAGGTAATACCTTGGAGGGCACTATGTTGTTCGTCTGTCTAGTCTTCACTGTGGTTTTTGTTCCTTCCTCATACCTGATCCATCATCAGTTGATTCACTTCTGCTTCCAACACGCCAATTTACCAATTACAACTCTATGTCACCTCTCCTTAGCAACTAGAACTCCATGCGAGCTCTTACCTAACCTACTGTTGGCCAGCACTGTTGCCTTCAAGTCAGCTCTAACTCTTGGTGACCCCTATGTGTTAGAGTAGATCTGTGTTCCACAAGATGCTTGGTGGTTGATTTTTAAAAAAACAGACCACCAAGTACTATTTTAGGGAAGGTAATTGTGGATGGATCCAAACTAACAGCCTTTCAATGAATAGCCAGTTTTGTTAGCAGTTTTCACCACCCAGGGATGGTTGACAGCATCCAAACAGGTTTCGTTGTTCCTCGCCTTGGCCTATATGGTCTTTCATTACAGTCTGCCTCGTTTCTCCCCAGTCTCCTTCTCACACTTGATGTTTCAGTCATGACTTTAATTGTCCCTCAAAGAGACCAAACTCCTCTCTATCTCAGGTAGTCACATTGTTGGAATATTTACCACCCTGATTTTTACATGACACTCAAAACTCACTTTCTCTTACAGACTTCCTTGAACAGGCCTTACCAACTCAGTCTTCTTTTCACTCCTCCTGCTCAAGGTTATGCCCTTGTCTACCTCCAATGTCAGAGTGATAGGTGTGGGGGGGTGGATAAAGGCCAACCTTCCTCACTCTAAATCAAGGCAACACTGTAACGTGGATTCCTTTGAGAAGAGATGTCATTGATTTCCTTGTTAATTGCTTCCTCAAGTGACAAGTTCACTTCTTGGAGACCAGATTAACTCTAGTCACTGAACTCAAGCACCTGGAAGCTTATCCAGCGCAGATTTGGTGAGTGATCAATCTAATGTTTGTTTGTTTGTTTTAAATTATTTCATATTGGTGTGCTTACATAGTTCATGGAATGAAATTTTTCATAAAAGCACATACCTATTCAATTCTTTTTATATAAATGTTAATAGTTATAGAAAAGCTTCAGGCCTTTTGTTCATAGGGTTGCTATGAGTCGTGCTTGACTTGAAGGCAAGCAACAACAAGAACAAGGACATGGGCTACAGGAATGAGAAAAGGTTGGTTCTCACACACAACATTATTGTTTATTTGGAGTAGAGTTCTTCAAGGTCTTGTTTTCTTCTTCACTCAGATTTGAGTAAACAAGTTCACATTCTCATTATGGCTATATGTAGTCATTTTGAATCCTTTGAGTAACTTTTACCTGGCTGTTTTCGGAAAACTTCTAATGTGTCTCGGAGAGCCTTTCTACTTTGTAGATCTTTTATGTTAGAATTCTCCTAAACTTTTCTGCCATTCTTTGAGGGGTGCTAACTCCAGCCTCTCTATTTCCACACTGGACATGCAGTAGCTTTGGGAAATTGTGAGATAATACCTATTTGCTTCATTTCTAAGATTCTGCTTAGAGATGGTGTGCATCTTCAAGTCTTACCCTCCTTTCTTTCTACAGCAGATCAGTAGATGCATAAATTTGGACAATCCTGGACTCATCACTGAGAGTTCAGAGATAATCTTCCTAGAAGCAGAGTATAGAAGCATTTTTTGTAAATGTGCTTGCACCTTATCTGTCACTTCTTTGCCCACCTACAGAGCCATTTATCTTCAGAGGTTTGGTATCTCTGCAAACATGGAGATTTCACGGTGAATTTCTTCTTCCAAATCATTTTAAAAGAATATAATCAGAATGGTTTGATCTTTGAAAGAGCCTATCTCTACTCTCCTCCACCTGGAGAGGAATCCATTTATCTCTCCCTTTCTCCCCCCCTTACCTCTGTAACAAAGGAGTCCTGCCCATATGCATTTTCATATTTCCTTATCTTTGGTGCTTCAATGACGTCAGGAACGTGCAGAGAGCTGCATTTACTGTTATTAGGCTGAATGGAGAGCACCATATTGACAATCTTCCAGAAGCTAACACATTACCCACTTGGCAGTGGTGTCACTAAGAAGGCCTCTTAATTGGGGGGTGGGGGTGCAGAGAGCATGAAGTAACACTGTCAGAGGAAGTTACCCTAAAATAACTATTTATTAATGTTTTTGTGCAGTGTTTCAGTAGAAATGCTCATTAAAACAAACAAACAAACAAACAAACAAAAACAACCAAAAACCAACAACCCCAAACAAACCAGTCAGTTATACAATATTCCTGACTCTAAGTGAACCTATAGAACAAAGCAGAATTTCTCCAACAGGTTCCTGGGCTATAATCTTTATGGAAGCAGATTGTCACAACTGTCAGTTAGAAAATGAGTACTAAACCGTTGTGCCACCAAGTTAAGGTACCTTTAAAAACCCTCACACATACAGAACACAATACTACTTAGACATAAATGGGGACACTATGGGTGAAAATCGACTTTGCTGCCAACATTTGTTTATGGGAGAGAGTAGTCAGGTTTACATCTAGGAAAGCTATCAACCATGACATTCTTTTAAATAACATGTTTTGTTGTTAAATACTCTTAACACTATATTATATGCAGGGAGCTCTGGTGGCCTAGGGGCAAGAAACTATGCTACAATGCCGAAGGCACGAGGTTCGAGACCACCAGCTGCTCCATGGGAGAAGGATGGGCAATCTCCTCCTGTGCAATTAACTGCCTCTGAAAACCTGCTGGAAGGCCAGCTATTGGCTGGTTCCAACTCTATGGTATACAACAACAACATATTACATGCAATATGCATTTGTTTTTGTTGTTGTATATCGACCCATAGCTGATGCTCCAGCCAGTTTTCAGAGGCAATAAATTGCATGGGAAGAGATTGTTCAACTTTCTCCCATGGAGCAAGTGGTGAATTCAAATCGTGTGCCTTTGGGATTGCAACGTTGCTTCTTACCACTGTTGCTGTTGTTGTTGAGTATTGTCAAGTGGGTACCAACCCATCCAGTGGATTTTCAGAGGCAGTAAGTGCACTGGAGAGGGTTGTCCATCCTTCTCTTGAAGAACACCTGGCAGAGTTGATCCACAAGCATTTGGGATTGCAACACAGCTTCTTATCACTAGGCTACCAGAGGCCACCAGAAATCCCGACTATCTATATTGCAGAACCTGGCAAACGAGTGTGGACAATGCTGAGTCTTCAAAAGTTTAAGCTAAAAGAGAAATTTTGTTTCATCTTTGATACATGTGTGCATATCTATCTGTATATTAGAGATGATGAGGAAGGCACTAGTGAGGACACGGGTTCAGATCCATTGTCCATTGAGTGGTTATGAGTCACAGTCTACTTGATGGCACCCTTACAGTGCATTATCACTCACAGGGAACTTGTGGGGCACAGTAGAGTTGTCCTGTTGGGTTTTCTAGTCTATAATCTTTATGAGAGAAGTTTGGCAAGATTTTTATCCCACAGAGCTGTTGCTGGGTTTGAACCATTGACCTTTAAGTTAGCAGCTGAGTGCTAACCCCTGCACCCCAAGTACATAATGCTATTGTTTTTGTTGTGTGCCATAGAGTCAGAACCAACCCATAGCTGACCCTTTGGCAGGTTTTCAGAGGCAGTTAATTGCATGGGAGGAGATTGCCCATCTTTCTCCCATGGAGCAGCTAGTAGCTTCGAACTGCATACCTTTGGGATTGCAGCACAGCTTCTTGCCCCTAGGCCACCAGTGCTATGTATATATGAGTGTGTGTGTCTTAAATTTAAGTCGATAAGCAATCAAAATGATAAATCTCTGCTCAGTTTTACAACCTGCGTTCCACAGTACAAAATTTTCAGCAATGTATTTGCAATGATTTTTTTCTCTTCCTATGATTTTCTTAAAATACATTAAGATGTAAGACATAAAATAAATGAAACAAAATCCTAATAAGGGTTATAGCTTAGAATTCTGTATGTGTTCAAGAGCTCTTGCTGGGTGGAGGAAGTAAAGATGACCTTCTCTAAAAAATGAAAGGCGTCAGGTTGGTTAGTATTTCTTCAAGGTCTAAAAGGAAAAAACTCTCTGGCACTGAATTGATTCTGACTTATAGCAACTTCCTAGTGGATTGCAGAGGCTGCAAATCTTAACAGGAAGAGATCACCCAAGTTCCTTTCTTGGAGCCTCTGATGGGTATGAAATAAAGGATGTGAGGTTTTCTGGTTAGGAACTCAACTGCTACAGACTATGGCCGCCAGAGGCTTTCAAGGGAAACCAGACCAAACCAAATGGGCTTGCCTGAAATCTTGTATCGCTATTTAGAACTGTCAAATCATCAGAGCAATCCTAGATGTAGGGACTGGTATAGGAGAAAGACAGATGAAAGAAGAAGAAAACTGGTATTCAATTTACCATATGACAGAATTGCTACTTTAACACAACAGAGGCTAGAGCTTTCTAGCATCTCCATTTAGTGCACTGTTGCTTTATTTAACCCTCATATAAAAGATAGTATCTTTCATATAATTTGTTTTCCCATTTGACTTTACATCAGCCCCTCCAAGGCATAAGCAAATATATGAACAGCTACTTGCATATTTACTTGCATTCCTTTGCATGTGTAATATCCATAGGTGTAGTATTTTGTTCTTATTTAGCTCTCTTTGTGAAATGATGTAAGAGCTCTTCAGGGATATTAATTAAGCTTTATTGCAACCCCTGTGACATGTTCACCAGCCTACATCTATCTGTTGGACACACAGAAATTAATGCTTTGCAGAAGTGTGCCATTTAAGTGTGTTTGTAGGCCAGCCACATACCCACTGACAATGCCCAGAACACACCCATACATTTCAGTCATCAGAAAACGGCATTTAAAACAGGCAGCCATCATTTAGCATCCTCGTGTAAATATCACCCTGGTACTTATACGCTCTCAAGCAGATCCCGCAGCATCCCTGTCATAAAACAAGTCCCAGGGAAGCTGCCTCTGAAAGCTCAGCTTCCTTGAAAGTCTCCTGGTTTCTTAAATACTGGGTTTCCTCAGGGCCCCGGGCGAGGCTTTTTAAAAATGCAAGTGTCAAGGAAAACTGTCATGCATGTTTGCCTTAAGTACCCACAAAGCTTGTCACTGCCATCTTGGAAGTCTTGATGAAGATGCAGTTGGACATGTCGAGGCAGGGCAAATTGAAAACTGCCTGACAGGGAGGTGGCATGTTAGACTAAAAGGCAGATGCCTGCCTTAAGGCATTTTCTTTGCAAGTGGCAGAATTAAACAGAACCTAAAGGAGAACCTGGCAGGTAAGACTGCCTTTACAGGCATCTCAAAGGCTTGGACTTGAACAGGGGTCTTTCCTCTTCTTAGGTTTTGCTTTACCAGGGGTGAAATGGCAACATGAAAAAGCAAAGCCCTGTGAGGGAGTGAAGAGACAGAGAGAGGAAAGAGAGAGGAGGAAGGAGAGAGGTCATGGCAAGGATCTGGCTGGGCAGCACCTGCTTGTTGTAGGAGGCTGGACAGGGCTGGGCAGGTGACTGGTTAAGCAAGCCATGGTAGGTTCAGGACTGTGAGGTTCAGGACTGGGCTGCCCTCCTGAAACTTGCACGTGACTTGATATCATTCATCCCGTTCAGAAGAGAAAGAGTGAACACAGCTGAGAATATTTCATAGAGACACTGAGTGGACCTCTGCTGGCAAAGCTCATAGGGTACTGGGCTGTAAAGCCAAACACACCAATCTTCTCCCGTATGATTTACAGCCTCCAAAACACCCCCTCGAGGGTGATTATGAGTTAGTTCTGACTCGATGACAATGAATTGGAGATTTGTGTGTGTGTGTGTGTGTGTGTGTGTGTGTGTGTGTTTGGCTTGTTGGTTTATTTTTGTTTGAACTAAGGGTTTTAGCTTACATTTGTCACTTACTAGACTCCATTAAAGGCTCATATATAAATGTCTGGACGGATAGAAAAGCACCTTTTAAAAGCGTTCTTCTTCCTTTTCTTCTCTCTCCTTCCTTTAGTCTCTTCCTCACTTCTCCCTTGTCCTTCCTGCTATTCCTTCCCTTCCCTCTCTTTCCCTCACTCCTGCCCTTCCACCCACGTGGAATTCACAGGTTTAGCTTCAGTGGACGTAGGTTTCTACTTTCCTGTCCTATCAACCAAGACCATTCCTCCTCCTCATTGAAAATCTGACCATCACGTGCCTTTGTGTAAAGCCCTTTGAAGGTTCTAATCTATCACATAATAAACTGCAAGGTGTTTGGCCTCTCTTCAAAGGAATCTCTGCCCAAGACCTGCACTTTTTGCCAGTTGATCCATAAAGCTTGCACAATCCTGTTTTCTGGGCCTTTCTTATTCTCTTGTCTCTGCTTGGAATGACTTTTGACTGGGCAGCTCTCCCTCTCGCATTGAATGAGTCTCAGTTACATTTGCACCAAGAACACTTCCTGAATGCAGAACAGGGACACTCCCACATAGTCCTCTGAATTGACATTTAGTCTATAATTTTCTGTACTGGTAAGAATTATCTGCTCCACACAGCCTTGCTTGCTGAAAGTGAGAACTTGAAGCACTTGGTCCAGGAGATCAAGGACTACAGCCCTCACTATGGATTACATCTCAATATCAAGAGAAACGAAAATCCTCACCACTGGGCCAATAGGCAACATCATGATACATGGAAAAAAAGATAGAAATTGTGAATTATTTCGTCTTACTTGGCTGCACAATCAATAATCTTGTATTAGTCAGACAATCAAAAGACACGTTACACTGAGAAAGTTTTCAGTCAGGGACCTCTCCAAAGTACTGAAGTGCAGTGATGTCAGTTTAAAGACAAAGGATACAGCCTAGTCTTTTCATTTACTTTTTATGCATCTGAGAGTTGCACAGTAAATAAAGATGACAGAAGAATTGATGCCTTTGAGTAGTGGTGCTGGAGAGTGTTTTAAATATCCCATATACCACAAGAAAACAAACAAATATATCTTAGAGAAGGTGCAGTCAGGGTGCTTCTTAGAGGGAAGGATCATGAAATTTTGCCTCACACACTTTGGGCATGTTGTTAGGAGGAGCCTATCTTTGGAAAATAACATCATGCTTGGAAAAGTGGAGGGTGAGTGAAGGAGGGGACCACCCTCCATGAGATCGAATGACACAATGGCTGTAACAATGGCCTCAAGTATGGCAGAGATGATGAGGATAGCACAGGATAGAGCAGGGTTCAGATTGTTCTTCTTAGGGTTGCTATGAGTTAACGATTTCCGTTTGCTTGGTTCCACAATCAGAACTCTTGGCACCAGCAGTTAGAAAATCTAAAGATGAACTGCATTAGGAAAATCTGCTGCCAGGGACTTTGCTAGAGTGCTGAGGAGCAATAATGTCATTCTAGAGACTAAGGTGTGCCTGGTCTAAGATGTTGTCATTGTTATGTGTCCTCGAGTCACCTGGACTCATAGTGACCCTATATACAACAGCTCTGAAGCCTGCTCTGTCCTGACTCTGATACATCAACCCCCATTTCATCTGGGGTCTTCTCCTGTGCTGTCCCTCCACCCTTCCAAGCATGATGCGGTCCCTCCTAGTAACATGCTCAAAGTATGTGAGACGGAGTTGCAAAATCCTTACCTTCAAGGAGAAACTTGGTTTTACTCTCTCCAAGACAAACATATTTGTTTTCTTGGCAGTCCATGGTATGTTTAAGACTCTACTTTAGTGCCACAACACAAAGGCATTGATTCTTCTGTCATCCTCAGTCATTGTCTGTTGATGCATAGTAAGCAATTACGCAGACCATGGTCTGGATTAGGTGCACCTTGGTTTCTAGACTGACATCATTTCATTTCAGCACTCTGGAGAGGTCCCTGATAGCAGATTTTCCAAGTGCAATTAATCTTTGATTTCCTGACTGCTGGTGTCAAGAGTGTTGATTGTGGAGCTGAGCAAGCTGTGATTGTTAACAACCTCAATCTCTTCTCCATCTGTCATGGTGCTGGAAATTGGCCCAGTGGTAAGAGTTTTTGTCATCTTGATGTTGAGCTTCAATCCATATTGAAGACTACAGTCCTTGACCTTCTTCAGCAAGTGCTTCATGTCCTCCCCAGTTTCAGCAAGCAAGGTTGTATCACCTGTGTAATGTAGGTTGTTGAGGAGTCTTCCTCCAATCCTGATGCCACTTTCCTCCTCATAAAGCCCAGCCTCCCAAATGATCTGTTCTGCATATGGATAGAAAAGGTATGGAGACAAGATGCATCCCTGATACACTCCTTTCCTGATTCTGAAACATGGAGCATTTCCTTGCTCTGTTCTGAGGACTGCCACTTCGTTTGAGTATATGTGGCACATGAGCACAAGCAAATCTTCTGGGATTCTCATTCTCCCCAAGGTTAGCCACAATTTGTTATGATGATACAGTCAAATGCCTTTGCATAGTCAATGAAAAACAGATAGACATTCCTCTGGTACTGTTTGCTTTCTGCCAAGATCCATCTGACATTGGCAATAATGTCTATAGTGCCACAGTCTTCACAATTACTTGCTATACATCAGAGACATGGACAATGTCAAGGATGGCAGAAAAAGAATCAATGTGTTTGAGTTGTGGTGCTGGAGAAGAGTATTGAGCATACCATGGACTACTAAGAGAAAAAACAGATCTGTGTAGAAGGTGAAACCAAGCTGCTCTTTGGAAGCAAGGATTTTGAGGCTACATCTCACATATCTCACATACTCAGGCATGTTGCCAGAAGGGCCAGTCCTTGGAGAAGTTCTTCATGCTTGGATGAGTGGAGGGACAGTACAGGAGGGGAAGACCTTGGATGTGATTGATTGACAGAGTACCTGGGGTTGTAGTGGTACATGTGTCAGAGACAGTGCGATTGGCTCTGGATAGGGCAGCGTTAGGGGCTGTTGAACACAGGATTACTATGAGTCACAGTTGACTCTGTGGCACAGAACAACAATAATGAGTCATAGCAAATTCAACAGCACCTCACAACAATTGCTCACTGTCCTTCTCTTGTTTGACTGTAATTCCAGAGGATGAAGATCATCATATCCTTTTCTTTTCATTTCTTACCTTCAGTATCTTGCTTGGTGCACAGACTAAATTCAAGTCATTGTCATTGGGTCAGATCCAACTCATAGCTGAGCTTCCAGTAGGTGTTTAGAAGTTGTAGTCCCATGGGAAAGATTGCCCATCTTTTGCCCATGGAGCAGTTGGTGGATTTGAACTGCCAGCCTTTGCACTGGCACTGCATGTCCTTATCCACTAGACCACCAAATACTAGTTGATTTAAACGGAAGTTGTGTACATTTAGGGATTAATGAGATTACAAACAGGAGATGGCTAATTAAAGAAATTCTTGTTTAGTATAATATTTGAGCTTCAGATAAAGAAACAAAGTCAGATTGGCTGGAGGGCGTCCTATTGGCAGAGCCTTCACATTCTCATTTCCCAAAAGAAGCTGTCATATTCGCTAGATTGTCAAGCACTTGATCATAACGCTTTCTTGTAATAGTTAGAACAATAACGCTGCTGTACTAGGCATTTCTCTCCTGAATTCGGAAACTTGACTAAGTCATCTCAGAAAAGCTGATAATATCCCCATTAGGTAGATAGAGGCAAGGAAAAGAGGGACTTGAGGCAAATTTAAGCATTGCCAAATTATAAACGAGAACACAAAAGACAGCAAAAGGTTAGGTGCCATGACTCCCAGAGGCTGCACTGCAGAACAGTTTGGGAATAAAGAGAAAGGGCCCTCCAGCTAGAAGCAAGGCAAGAGAGTGAGTCAGGTTTTCCACACAGAGATGCCTCTTCCTCACACTGTGCCAGCGGGTAAGAAAGGGGCGTTAAAGCTTCCAGGGTATTCACGTCCTGTTTAGTGCGCTATCCCTCAGGGGGAAGAAAAGTTTCTCTCAATTCTGTGACTGAGATCTAGCACCATAAACTTCAGGGCTCTTATTTTAAGCCTATGAAGAAAATTCAGGCCACTAAAGAAAGAGGAAGGAAGGGAGATAATAACATTCAAATTGAAATGGGCATAATTTGGCAGAATCTATCAAAATTCAAAATGCACATTATACATGCCCTTTGATAGAGCAATTCCACTTCCAGGAATTTAACTTCTGAGTATAATCATATAAGTATGCAAAGGAAGGTATATACACAAGACTCTCCCTTACAGTTATATTTGTAATTATAAAAATTGGAGAGCAATCTAAATGTCTATCAGGAGGAACGAGTAAATAAATTACAGCATTATGGAATACTATGCAAACTTTCAAAAAGAATGAGGTAAGTCCACATGAAATTACCTGGAAGGATTTCCACAGTATCTCATTATATAGAAAGAGGAAGTTGCAAAATGTTATGGATGATATAATCCTATTTATATTAAACAAACAAAAAAGGCTATACCCAGACATCCATAAACATTTATAAAGCTAATATAATAAACCTGCAAGCAAGATTTCTTTGAAAATTAGAATGGAGGGACAGGGAATACTACTTTTCAATCTTCTGTACTTGAAATAGCTTATTTACTAAGAAAAAGATATTATTTTTGTAATAAAGGAACTGAAAAGATAAAATGAAATGTATGTTCTAATTCTCTGATTTAAACTATTGAAAATTTTGTCACAAGAATAAAAGGAGATAAAAAGTGTTTTATCAAAGTTAAATAGGCACCCAAAGTGTCCCAAACAAGCAGGAACTAGCGTGGGTGGGGAAGACAAAGGCCAGAGGACCTGCCTTCTAACCCAGTCTGGATGTCTTGAGTGAATCGTGGAGTTCTCCGGGCCACCCTTTTTTGTCACTGGGTTGACTAAACTCCCAATTCAAAACAAATTGCTTGCTGATTCTGAGGTAACTCATAGCTGACCCTTCAGCAGGTTTTCAGAGGCAGGGGAAGAGATTGCCTATCTTTCTTCAGGGAGCAGTTCAAATCAGACACGTTAGGGTTGGTAGCACAATTCCTTAGCCATTATGCCTCCAGAACTCACTGCCTCTGCATTGCCAGATGAAGTGTTTTTATTTTACATTATCCGGGTACTGAGTTATCTCTCAAACTCACTGCCCTCGAGTTGAAACCAACTCACAGCTGATCCTATATTGGGCTCTCAAAGCTGTAAATCACATGGGGAAGGTTGTTTGCAGTTATTCTGCAGAACCACTGATGGATTCAAAGTACCTGAGAGGCATAATCTTTGGGGTAGCCAACCAAGTCTCTACAAACTACACACCAGAACTGGATTTAAGCGGATTCAAATTAAAAGACCTTGATTCCCTCTCCCAGTCTGCCCTCTGATATGATCAAAATCAGAAGTCAACTTCCCAGAAGAGAGGATCTGATTACTCCCACATCCTCATCATCAGACTTTTGTGATCCTTTTCAAACAGTCCCTCTGCTTCTGCTTTGGAGAGGGAAACACTTCTCTTCTTTTCCCGAATGGAGCTGTATTGTGAATTTGAACACACACATCATAGGTGGTATACAATAGATAGAAACCAATATAAATATATTGTTTTCATACATCCTAAGATAAGCAAGTAATAGCAACAATTCAGAAAACAAGAGTGTATGGAGAAATACTGAATATGTCCTTCCTGTTTTGCACTCACATTTATCCCAATATAAAGATGCCACACTTTGTTATGTTGAAATTTTAGATAGCTTTAAATGTACATGGGTTTGCCTCACTGTTGTTATTGTTATATGTCCTAGAGTCAGAACTGACCCTTAGCTGATACCCAGCGGGTTTTCAGAGGTAGTTAATTGCACAGGAGGAGATTGCCCATCCCTCTCCCGCAGAGCAGCTGGTGGATTCGAACTGAGTGCCTTTTGGATTGTAGCACTGCTTCTTACCACTCGGCTACCAGAGCTCCCTACTACTACAGTGCATTTTACTGTTTCTTGTAACATCAACTTGTTTCCTATCAAATTAAAATAATGGTGGGCCTAATTATTGACATTAAAGAGATCTGGTGTTATGGTAAATTACACGTTGTGCCAATAACCACTGGTTTGAATCTCCCAGCTGCTCCATGGGAAGAGATTTATAGACTTGGAAACTGGATGGAGGATCCACTGAGTCAGAACCAACTTGAAGGCAGTGTGGCTTATTTATTGACATCAGGACATACTGCGTTTTATTCTATATTATATTGCCTATAATCTATTATGAAGCTGACTGACCCTTGCAAGATGTCTTATCCAAGACTATTACCACAAAGAGTGCAAAATGCATTAATAAGAATATCATGAACGGGAAGCATGGAGTTAAATGGTTCCTATTCATGGTTTTACTAAAAAGTAAAACTAAAAATTCACCAAAGTAATCCAACCTGATGGTAAAACTGCCTCCCAAGTCATTTCCGGGAGACAGGAACTATATCCAAGTATATCTTGCTAACTTTCTCATCATTAGCCCTCGTAAAGAGCACTGGTTAGTAAGACAATAAATGAGCAGGTTTTAATTAGAAAATGTGGAATCCAAGCACTTTTGCAGGAAAGAAGATGATAGCTAGATAGAGACATCAGGAGACTAATAAAAGTTAAAATGCATTAAGTGGCCACAGTGAACTCAAAGGTAACGTCATGGGACCTTTGAGAAGTGAACCAAAGCGGGTGATGAATCTGAAGGGGGTGGAAGTTAGTCAGCGGAACTTGTTCTTGCTTCTTAAAATTGGAATCAGTTGTAAACCCCTTCTGCGCCCAGGTACATGAGATAATCCTTTGCCCTAAAGTGTGTTGTGTTATGAAGAGGCCTGTAAGGACAGACATGATGGTGACAATAGGCTTAAGCACAGAAGCAGTGATTGTGAGAATGGCACACGGCACGGATAAGACCGTGCTTTGTTCTTTTGTGCTTTGGGTCACTATGAATCAGCAGGGACACAATTAACACCTAACAACTACAATTATGTCCTGAGAGGTTGTTGT
Source organism: Elephantulus edwardii (assembly GCF_000299155.1). Classification (NCBI taxonomy): domain Eukaryota; kingdom Metazoa; phylum Chordata; class Mammalia; order Macroscelidea; family Macroscelididae; genus Elephantulus; species Elephantulus edwardii. The sequence continues at coordinate 5,595,930 of NW_006399783.1, read as the reverse complement.
TGATTGCCTTGTAGTCTGCAAGACTCATAGGACCCCATGAACAAAAGGCCTGGAGCCCCTCTACAATTATTGACATTTACCAAAATTCAGAGAGTTTCCAGAGGCATGTTGTTTAGGAAGTGACCTGAGAAGAGAACCCTAAATCAATCAGGGAAGGCACCTGGGTGTGGCAAACTCGCACTGGACTTGACTGCATAACATGAGTGCACTCCCTTTTGGAGTCACTGGGTGGTGCAAAGGGTTAACATATTTGACTGTTCAGTGAAAGATTGGCAGTTCCTCCTGTGAAGTACTGCTGAAAAAAGAACTGGTAATCTGCTCCTGGAAAGTTGTTGTCACAGAAACCCTATGGAGTAAACCTATGGAGTACTGCTACTCTGCACACATGGAATCAACTGTGGACAACTGATTTGCATTTTGGCTTTGGGTCAAATGGTTGATAGATATGTTCAGATGCTAATAAAAAGCTTGTCAATTTGATACCACCTAGAGGCCTCATGAATAAAGCAAAAAAAATAGCTTGAAAAAGTGCAGCCAGATTGCTCATTGGAGGCAAAGATGTTAAAGCTTTGCTTCACATACTTCAGGCATGTTGCTAGGAGAGGCTATTCCTTGGAGAGGGACATAGTGCTTGGAAAAGTGGATGGTCAGTGAAGAAGAGGAAGCCCCTCAACCAGGTGGATTGACACGGTGACTGCTACAACGGGCTCTAGTGTGTCAGAAAGTGTGAGGATGACACAGGATAGAACAGGGTTCAGATCTTGTGTTCATAGGGTTGCTATGAGTTACACTTGACTCAGTGGTACCCAACTATCACAACAGATTCTTGGGCACCTAACAACAACAACAACAGAAAGTTTGACAGTTTGCTTGTAAAATTCCCAGCATTGAGAACTCTCTGAAGAACAGTTGTACTCTGACTTGTAGGAGTTCACCATGACTTGGAATGGAATCCATATCAGCATTGTTTTAGTCATGAAGTATCTCTGTTTTTCCCTCAAGACCAAGCCTCAGGGGTTGGTTAGTGGTGGGTATATGACTTTATTTGGGTTTACTGATACTGAATTAAGTGGTGTTGTTGAAATATAAAGAAGATTCTCTTTCTGTTAGGTTCTCAAACTGTGATCATTTTATCTGTAGTTCCCACAAGGGCATCACAAAAAGAGAATTGCTTGAGTGGTATCAGAAAGTAGAGAAGATTGAGACAGAGGCTCCTAATGTGTTGGATTAAGTTCTTGAATGCACCACTACTAAAGTCTTTATGCTGTTCCAGACTATAGTTTTCCAATTTTCATCTTCCTGATATATCAAAAGGGGACAATAACACCTGTCTCACAGAGCTTCTGTGAAGATGAAATCAGATAACATCATGCAAAATGCCTAGCACGATATTTGGCACAAGCAGGCAATTAAGAGATAATTATGTTTAAAAACTAAACCCGAAAAGAGTGCTCAGTGGTTTCAGGAAAGTGAAAAGATTTTCAATATGACTACATTTCCCCCTTCTGTCTTAGTCTTCTAGGTTGCCATGATAAAATATCACAAGTGGGTGGCTTTAAAGAACAGAAATTTACTCCGTCACAGTTCTGGAGGCTGAGAGTCCAGATTTAGGACTCTATAGGAAGACTCTTTGTCTCTTTTGCTCAATAGTAGCCCTGGATGTAACTTGAGATTGCTTGCATTATAGACTGATTGGCACATGCTGCTTTCTCTCTGTGGGCATCACCCTGCTTCTCAGTCCTTCTTTTCTATAAAATTCCAGAAGGGGTTCAGATTAAGATCGACCCTACTTTACAAAGAAAGAATCCCCATTTTCTCAAACAAGGTCACTTTCAACACCATAGTAAGACTTTCACATATCGTCTGTGGGAGCACAGTTCCATTTGTAACATCTCACATGGTTTCAATAACACCTTGTATAGATTCCGAGATTGAGCAGCTGGAAAAGATGATCTTTGTAGTTCTCAGTCCTTAGTGTATGGCTTGAACACACATAAACACTAAGGCCTTTATGCTGAACGTACAGTTTCCTGGGTGATGTACAAGGCTGACAGATTCAACTGCTAACCTAAAGTCTAAGGGTTTGAGTTTACCCGGAGGCACCTCTGAGAAAGCCTGCAATCCCTCTTGAACACACTTCTACTCTGACTGGTAAACATGAAGGGGCCATGAGGCAGCATCCACCCAGTGGTGCCTCATTTAAGCTGACTCCTCCACAAACACTGGCCAAAGTACACATGGATGCTTCCTACTGCTAGGGGCCACTGAGTTGTTGATACGCATAGGGAACCTACGAAAGACAGAAACGCTTGGATCGTAGACCTAGAGAAGAGATAGCAGTGGATGGATTTCCTGAGGGGCCCCACCAGGGGCTGAGATAGACCGAATATCTTCTTATGTCTTCTTATCACATGTTCTTACCACAGCAGAGAAGAGCTGAGTTGATAAAGGATTTTTTAAAATTCACAAAGATTAAGATTCTATATGAAATTTTTATCTAGGCACAAAGCAACCCAAGGGAATCGACGTTTTTTCCCCCCACAATGTGAGTGCAGGATTTTTAATCGATTGGCTCAAAAACTTTTAGAAATAAGCTCTTAATCATCATATCATTGGTGTGCAACATCTTTACATGAAGACTAATTGGTGAGAAATGGACCGTCTTGGTGCTCGTTACCCAGATGAAGCACAAACACATGGGTCAATGGAAAAGCATCATTATTCATTCTAATTTTAAGTATATAATGCACACATAGTTAAAACACCCGTCATAGCAGTTGGGGACATCTGCTGATTTCTCAAACAGTTACTCTGTGAGGGGGGGGGAAGGATTCTACAGAGAATTTAAAAACTGTCCTTGGGGTTGGGGAGAGACTGAGTAAGATGGGTTCAATAATGTATACTGCACTGAAACAGAGGAGGGAGAAAACTGTTTAAAAGAGATATATGACTAGGTATTTCTGTCATCACAGGAGTCTAGAGTGAGGGCTACATGGTGGAGGGGACCTGGGGGAGGGTTTGTAAAACAATGAAAGAATCCTTTCTTTTACTTTTCCATAATTTTTGACTCATGTACTTATAACCTGTTAGTCAAATTTGTGTCTTCTAGGTTGCAACACCCCCATGATACATCTTCAAGGATATGAACATGTACGGCCAAGCACAATCAATAAGAGTGCATCTAAATTCCAAAATCAATCTCCATAATAGTCTATGTGTTTCCTACTGCCAAAGGGGCCCTTTAGAGTAGTGAGAGAAGATCTTCACCCTGAAACCCACAGCGTCCCTTTTCAGCAGGAAGTAGCTAAGAGAATACGCCATCCCCTTTTCCTTGTGACTCAGGGTGAAGTCTCTCTCAGGGAGGAGTGATAGGGAATGGCAAAGGACACACCGACAAAGGAGATTAATCAGAACTGACTTTGACAAGCACTGTGGCAATTGGACAATTAAAACAGACATTCGGATGTCGGGGAAGAAGAACAAATTGGGGAGGAGGGTGGAGAGAATGGTGCGGCAATGAAGGAGTGAAAGCCCAGAATCCCTGTGAATGTTCATTGAAACTAATAAAATTTAATAATAATAATAATAAAAAAAGCAGTGTTGAGGGTGGTGCCTTTTGTGGCATTGCTATGACCTCTAAAAGTTACTATCTGCGAATAAGGCTCACAGAACAGTCCCAAATTTTTCAGGGGTGATGCTTGTAGAGGGAAAAGAGCTATGCAAGAAAAGTTTCTTAGACTCAGCGTGTAATCGAAAGGCGGCAGCGCCAGTCGGGCAGGCCGGCTGAGCACCTTGTGACGGATTGCCTTTCTGGGGGCACAAACTCCCAACTCACAAAGGCAAGCGAAGCTGAGACTAATAAATCAAAGGAACCTTCAGAAAAGTTGCAGCGCCTACTTCCCCTGCCCGGGAGAACCGAGGACACCTTATCTGGCTTCTGTGAAAAGAAAAGGATCACTGGGAGCCAGAATTAGAAAAGGGCTTGTGCTTCATCAAGTCTCTCCCTGTCTGAGCCAGATAAAATATCCTCTGGGAAGACTTCAGGAAATGCCCCAAGGGGATGACAGTTGATATTAGCTGAATGGGTGCAAAAGCACAGAGAGAGACGGAAATATTTGGCTTTTTCGAGTTGTGATCTTAACCCAAACGTCTCCGACACCTAATAAGACAGGGGCAGTCCCAGGCTTACAAAGCACGGCCACAAGGTGGCCTCAATCAGCAGTTGGGTCCGCAGGGCACAGGATGCTGGGGGAGGAAGGGCTTGTTTGTTTTTTAAGTTCTGTCTACCCTGAGGTTTTAGTTTCGGTAATTTGCAAAAAACTTCAAGTTCCCAACACTTTCATAAATTTAGCAGGATTGCCATTTGACGGAGGGTTGTCAAATTGAAAAAGGACAGATTCTCCTTCCCTACCTCCACCTTCATGGTTGTTTCCAAGTCCCCAGATCATGACAAGTGTAAGCAGGAGTGGTCTTGAATAAGATGTAATGCGTGTTTCTTCTTAATGCGCCTTGTAATTTGCACATGTGCCACCACACTTTATTTATTTTCTTATTAATGGGCTGGAGTGTGTTTAACACCACAAGCCATAAATTGCCAAGCAGCGGATTACACTGGGCTCTCTGTATGTTCCTGCCCGCTGTCAGAAGGTGACGTGAGGTCCGCGGTTCCCCACCACACTGGCTTTTTCTCCGTCATCCCCACCCCTTTTTCCTCCATCCAAGCACCTACCCAGGTCTCCAGCAGCCAAGAAGGGAAGGGAAGGGTGGGGAAGACAAAGCTTGGTTTCTTATTGGTGAACTTGCCTATTGAGCAGCTCAGTTATTGAGATTAATAAGCTGCCAGTTTCCAAGGAAGACTAAGAAAACTGCAAAATTAAAGTGCAGCGCAACGTGAAATGCTGCTGGTGGCCAGGCGGGATCATGGTGTCAAAAAGGCAAGGTAAAGCTATAAAATAAGTCTGAGCTTCAACGGCTAACCTAAAGGTCTCATTAATTTCCATGTTGGCTCTGATGAGAATTTAGAGGGGGCATAATGTTCTGCAATATGGAGAAATCAAGCTGCCTATTGATTTGAAAAGTGCTTCAATGCATTTGGTTCACCCAGAATGAGTTCTAGTTTTAAACCTCCCTCAAATAAATTAAAAAAAAAAAGAAAGAAAAGAAAACAAGTTACCCTGGTTTAATATTCTCGAGATCAAGCTTATCAGTGATCCTGTCAGAAAATTAATCCTTAAGTAAAAAAAAAAAATAAAATAAATCTGGGAACAAGTTTGTAATAGTCTTCAGATTCAGCTTGGTAAGGATGCTCCTACCAACACCTTGCTTCTCTGGGAAAACCTTAAAAAACTGTGTTTCCGTTGCCTTAGATACATTACCAACAAGAATCCAGATTGGACAACTTTATCTTGAAGATAAAAAAGTGTGCTTTCTGAAATCTTGATACTACGAATAGATTCTTTAACTCTCTAACATTCACCACCTTGTCCTTTAACAGATCACACACCACCTGTGGGTTTCTCGTCACAGGAGCAAACAAAGGGTGCAAGATGCAAAACCCAGACAAGCCATAGCATTATTGTTGCTTTGGGTTGATTTCAGATCGCACTGACTCCATACATGTGTCTTAGAGTAGAACTATGCTCCATGGGGTTTGGTTTTGTTTTTTTAGGATTTTATTACTATTATTATTATTAAATTTATATTGGTTTGCTTACAAAGTTCACATACATTGTGTCACACTATCCTTCATTCACATTGTGTTTCATACAATCATTCTGATTCATTATGCTTTATAAAATGAATCAACATGGAACTTTGCCCATCATTGCCCTGTCTTTCCAGATCCCCACAGGATCTTTGCCTTTTCCTTTAGTCACCTCTTCCTCCATGCATCAAATCATATGACCTTTCCATAGTGTTTTCAGTGGCTGATATTTCATAAGCATATCTACAAGTCTGTTTTCCAAGCTGTGTTTGGTGGGCCAGAACTTCTAACTTTTCACTTAGCAGCTTAAAATGTTAATGGTTTGTGATTTTTAGGGGTTTAGTGGTCAAATTGTATGGTACTAGTGTACTAGGAACTCTGGTTTTCTCCTATAAATGGCAAAGGCCTAGTGAAAGAGAAAATTTCTGTAAGTTAAGAAAGTCACTGCACTTCTTGTTTCTGCAATGCCAAATTGCCTTCACATTTGACACTATCTTGAGCAATAAACCTCTATAAATCAGCTGACACACTTTGCATGGTGTCACCACCACAGAGCCATGACCTAGTGATAAGAAGTTGTGCCACAATCCCCAAAGCACATGGTTAGAATCTACCAGCTGTTCTGCTGGAGAAGGATGGGCAGTCTCCTCTCATGTGATTAACTGTGTCTAAAAACCCACTGGAGGGTCAGCTGTGGTTAGGTTCTGACTCCAGTACACAACAGGTTGCCTCTGATCCCACAGAGCTGCAGCAAAGACTTGCTTAGATCTTGCCTGACAATTTTGACAATGACTCAAACAGGCTGGAATTCATTACGTAAATGATTTCTTGCCTTCTGTCACTTTTAATGTATTGTCTCTACCGTTTCCAGGGCCTAAAGAAATTTATTTCTTTGCCATTAAGATAAACTTGGACTTCCCCTTAGTTCTAAAAGTACTAGGGAATGGTGGGGGGAGGTACTCTTTTTGAGGTGTTGGTGGCTTCCTGCGGGCCACTTAAGTTTCAGTTCTTAGCTTATGAATCTCACGCCTAGCCATCAAGCATCTGTCAGAACCCTGTGTTGCTATGTTGCTGAAAATGCTTCAGCAGAGCTTCCAGACCAAGTGAAGCTGAGTGATCTCCTTTCCCATATCAGCCAGTGAGAACTCAGTGGATCACAATGGTGTGATGTGCACCTGACCATGGAGATGGTTACGGCTGGGCAAGGTTTTGGTCCATAGTGCATAGAGGGTCTACATGAATTATTAGGTCCACAGAAGCTTTATTCTGTGTCAGCTCAAAAGGAGTTTGGAGTCAGGTGGACACAAGATCAAATGCCAGCTCTTCCAACTGACTTATATGTAAATTACCTAATTTCCTTGAGCTAGAGTTTTACCATCCTTTAAAATGGATATTGAAACATATAACTGTTACAAGGATAAGATGGGATCATTAATGTGAAATGCAGTCTTAACCAAAAAGCATTTGATAAAGAGAAATTGCAATTTGAAGATCTAGATAATCGTCTACCCACTGCTGCCTTGAAGTCTGTTTCATTTCTAGGTGATCTGCCATCGGGTTCCCCCGGTTGTCAATCTCAACACGAGGAGGCTGGTTCATCTTTTTCCCTAGGAGAGGGTCGTGGTTTCAAACTGCTGATCATGTAACTACATCCTCAACATGTAACTACATCAGCCATGTAATCGTGTACTGTAGTTGCAAAGGCTGCCAATATTATGGAGAGATTTTTTTAAAGAGACAAGAATGGTTGATAGCCATGGATATTCTGAATCTGCTTTTACTTGTAGGTATATAAAGGTTTTGGTCCTATTTTGCTCTGATGATATATTTCTCAGGGAGTTGCTCCACTCACCCAGAGGCTGTGCCTGTTACCACCACCATAATCAAAGCTACAGAATCTCTGCTTTCTGATAAACAATAGCTTCCAGAACTGGAGCCTTTAGTCTTTCTATACTTTCCACTCTATTCATCAATCTATCAATTAAATGGCAGCTAACATAATTAATAATAAAACAAAATGTTATCTTACTATTTTGCTTTTCAGGTCAACATGATTTCAATGAGTATTCCCTCTTCTCAAGGGACAGTCTCAAACCTTTAACATAGCCCAAAACCGTGTCCTCACCTACCTTATGAGCTTGTTTTCTCTTCTTGGTGCCCTAATGTTACTTTCCTTCAGTCGGTCATTTCTTTTTCCACCAGACACACTATTTAAGCTGATTAACAGCTACTCATCCTCTGGTCTCAGCTTAAATGTGAATTTCTCATGGGCCAGTCTTATCTACAATATTTCACATAACACTCATTATATTTGCTATTACCGTGCATTTCTCTAATTATCGTTCATCGTGTGTCTACTTCCAGTCTAGAATCTCTGTAAGGGCAGGGACGTACTTTCTTTTTCTTCTTTGCTGCAGAATCCTCAGTGCCTGGTGCATAAGGACGTTTTCAAAGATATATCTTGAATGAATAATGGATGACATTTTTTTTCTACTTGCAAACTTGTTTGTATCTTGAGTATCTTGGTGGCTAAAATGAGACCTTCTGGTATTTCAGGGCAAAAGTAAAGTTTGGGAGAAGTTTTGTCTGGTCAGGGATTCTTTAGTAACCTGCTGCCTGCATACGTTTGAAGAAAGGACATTGCTTCCGCAAAGTGCACTAAGCAAGGAGAGTTAAGTTCTGTCAGAGATCCACTTTCTACTGTTTCAGACAAGAGAAACTGAGTTTGGAAACTTCCAAAAAAGTAGCCAACCAGGAAGATTCCTCACCATGTCAGTCTCAACAGAGAAAAGACTAGATAGGTGAAGTCAACCAAGAATTGTACATGGACTTTGTTCCAGGACCCTTTGTAAAGAGGCTGCAAGAAAAGTGGCTGGTAGAGTGCTTTTGTTAAACATTAATTTAGGAAAAACAGACTCCACATACTTATTTCCTCTGCCCTATGCTTGGATTAAAATATTATGTGTATATGAATTGAATGGTTTAGGTATTAGAAATTTATATTCATTGTTCTCTTTTGGATGACTCACACTGAGACAGAACTTTTAATCTATAACATTTTGTATGGAGTTAAATTCCAGATTTGTTCTGTCTTATTTTTCTGCCTATGCCTCCCTAATCAGCCTTTTCAATTCTCATTGTCATAGAACAAAATGGAAAATGCATAGCCGAGCGAAGACCTAACATGCCTCATTAAGACGCATGGGAACGTCAAACAGCAACACACAGAGTCAAAGCCCTGATTCTCCACCAATCTAAAGAAACACACTGGATTTGCCTGAGAGTTTCTGGGGGTGGCAGAATACCTGTTCATCACCTTCCAGAGTGATGAAATTCTTCTGCCATACCCAGGGAGTAGGTGTAGTGAAATAGTTTTAAGTTTCCACTGCATTTCAAAATTGTTGACAACATAAAGAGGTTCCAGAATGTCTAGCTGTTGATGGTGCTCTCTCTATCTCTCTCATCAATTCTTATTGGTTCTAATTGCCTCCAGAAACCCTATGAACCTGGAGAAAGGATGAAAGTCACGCACACAAGTGTCGAGGAGGACTTTGGGTCGCTATGAGTTGCCTATGACTCGATGGCATTTAACAACAACATTTCTAGACAGGAATCCTATTATTGGCATCACATACTTAGAAAGTAAGGCCTATCTTTTCATTCTCCTTGTAAGAGAGGGGTTTCTTTTGTTTGTTTGTTTTTTAAAACCCAACTTTGAATATTTCAGCATCTGAATGAGTGAGTAAATTCAGTTCTCAGTTACTAACAGAAAGCAAATTAATCCTGTTGCTTTAGAGTCAGTGCTGACTCAAGGCAACTCTGTGTTTCAGGCTAGTAGAAGTGTGTTTTATAAAGTTTTCAATGGCTGTGATCTTAAGGAAGTGTATCATTTGCCTTTCTGCAGTGGTGTCTCTGGGTAAACTCAAACTACCAACCTTTTGATTGATGTTGTTGTTGTTGTTATGTGTCATCAAGTCACCTGTGATTTGTAATGACCCTATGAACAACAGCTCTGAACCCTGCTTAGTCCCAAGCCAATCTCACTGTGTCTGATACACTTGCCCCCTTTGCCACAGTGACTGTGTCAATCCATCTCTTCCAGGATCTTCCTCTCTTGCACTGTCCCTCCACTCTTCCAAGCATGATGCTCTTCTCTAAGGACTGGTCCCTCCTGGCCACATGCCCAAAGTATGTGAGATGGAGCTTCAAAATTCTTGCCTCCAAAGAGCAATTTAGTTTCACCCTCTTGGCAGTCCATGGTATGTTCAATACTCTTCTCCAGCACTACAGCTCAAAAACCATAAATTTTTCTTCTGTCATTCTGAATCATATTTTCCAGCTCTCTGATGCATAGCAAGTAATTGTGAAAACCACAACACAAAAGCTCACTACCATTGAGCTGGATCTGACTCAAAGTGACCTTCATTGGGTTTCCTAGGTCGTAAATCATAATAGGAAGAGATTGTCCATCTTTCTCCTGGTGGATTCAAATCACTGGAGATGCACAGTCTTTGGGTTCCTTTTTAGACTCCCTAGGGATTATAACACCAAAACTAACTATGAACTGTTTGCAACACCTCAGATCATCACTGGCTAATCCTCTATGATTAAAAAGTGCTCAGTGGTGGGGAGAACCACAAATACTATAAGCTTTCACTTATTTAGTAGGTGAACTTCTATTTACATTGAGAAGTCAGGTTCGACATCGTCTCAGTTGTGAAACTTTTCCTTCTTCCACTTAGTAATCACTTTAACTTTTATACTCCTACTAGTATATGTGTTCTATTTATATGACTGCTTCCTCTGTCAAATTGTGCAAGTTTTAAGGGCAGAATACATGAATCATTTTCTCCATAGTTCTTAACGTAGTGTTTGACATATATTAGGGACTAGAAACTCAGTAAATATTGGATAATTAGGGACTTAGTGAATAATATTTAAAAGGGAAAAATAAAAGTCAATACTATTGACTACTGCTGAAGTTTTCTGAAATGACTTGATGTGCATTCAAGTTCTATGTACTCAGTTCCATGGATGGAGTTTCATTCTCTGCTGATTCTGTGCTTGTGCTTAATCTCTTCTAATAGCCCCATTTCAAAGATCTTTATATTCTTAAATCTTCAGCTTATTTTACTTGTTTTGTTTGGGCTTTTTTTTGGGGGTGGGTGGGAGGTGAGTGTGTTTGTGTGTGGGTTCCCTCCTCCTTCCTCTGAAAGGCTTTAAGATTTTAGAGGCCTTTTGAGGAGCAATGATGTTGGTTTGAGGATTAAAGTGCTCCTGATTCAAGGAATGGTCTTTTTAATAACTTAACTATGAATCTGACAGTTGGACAATGAATAAGAATGGCAGAAGAAGAATTAATGCCTTTGAGCTGTGGCATTTGAGAAAAGAACTGGAGAGCCTATGGACTGTCAATAGAATAAACAGATGAATTAGAAAAGGTGTAGCCAGAGTGCTCCTCAGAGGCAAAAATGATGAAGCTTAATCTCCCATACACTGGACATTTTGCTAGGAGAGGCTATTCCTTAGAGAGGGACATCATGTATGGAAAGGAGAAGGGATGGCAAACGAAAGGGAGACCTTCATCCAGGTAGATTGACATAGTGACTACAGCAATAGTCTCAAGTGTGTCAGAGATTGTGAAGATGGTACAGGATAGGACAGGGTTCAGATCTGTTGTTCATAGGATGACTACGAGTTGTACTTGACTCAACAGCACTTAACTATAATACAACAATATCTCATCTTAGGGAGCTCTGGTGTCATAGTCTACAAGGGAGTTGCACTGCTAACCCAAAGGTTTAAATCTATCAGCAGCACACAAGAGGGAGCTCAGGTGGCCAACTGGTAAGAAGCTGTGCTGCAATCCCAAAGACACATGGTTCAAATCTACTAGTTGCCAGCCACTCTGAAGGAGAAGGATGGGCAAGCTCTGAAGGATAAGGAAGTGCAATTAACTGTCTCTGAAGACCTGCTGGAGGATCAGCTATGGGTCAGTTCCAACTCCAAGATACACAACAACAAGAGAAAGACAGCCATTCTCCTCCTGTGTGGTGTACAGCCCCTTTAAACCCACCAAAGGGTCAAGTAGGAATCTGCTCTGATTTGTTCACACTGAGGCCTCACATCCATTCAGTGTCTTTAATTTGTCTCTTATCCTTTGGATAAATGCCATCTATGCAAGGGATCTATAGAAGACTCTATAGAAGATCTATAGAAGATTGGAAAGTGAGCTCTGGAAAATGGATTCTGTTCTGCTTGGTTTTACAGGATCTCCTTAGCAGACTTTTATCAAGGGAAGAGTTTGTTAGAAATGATTGTTCAATATATAAATCTTCTGGAAAACCAATAGATTACAAAAGCTGGGAGATAGGAGATGTGATTATGTGATGTTCGTGTTCTTATTGCCCAAGGATAATTTTTGTGAGGAGCAGCCACTCTGACAGATCTTGCCATATAAAAGTAATAACTAGGCCAATAAATGTAGCTTTGGGATATAGGTTCATCATCCGTAAGATATTTAACGCCTTATTTTGTTGACAAGAATCATCAGAGTTCCACTCAGTGTGGGTCATAATTTACTATCTCCCTGAAGCTCTAGATCTATTGTTAAGTTATTTTGGTACTGTGCACGAGTTTCTTCATCTTTAAAATGGTGGTGATAATAGTTCCTTTTTACTTCATTGAGTTGCTTTTAGGCTTGAATGAGATTACCCATGTAAAACGTCTGGTGTCTGCAAAGTACACAGTGAAAACTGGCGAGTAAGTGATGAAAACGGTGATGATGGTCTTTCTATCATCTCCTTTTTCTGTGACAATAATTACTATACTTCCCCCTTTTCTTCTATTCCACCTCATCCTTCATGCTGGCTACTCTTTGTGACCTTTATATCCAGAAACCATTTTCCAAACAATAGCCTGTTACTGTAAAAACTCTGTTGACTAGCCAATTGCAGACCTTTATGGGAGTTCATAACTATTGGGAAGAAAATGACAGGAAATGGTACCCAGTCTTGAAGACCAGCACCTGCTGCCATACAGGCCTTTCATTCCTGAATCAAGCCTGCTAGACCAGTCAGCTTTTAGCTTGGAAACCACTCAGCAAAGGTTACTATATCAGTACGTTGTTGTTGCTGTTGTGTACCATCGAGTCAGAACCAACTCATAGCTGACTGTCCAAGGAGTTTTTAGAGGCAATATGTCACATGGGTGGAGGTTGGCCATCTTCCTCCTAAATAGCAGCTAGTGGTTTCAAACCATGTGCCTTTGGGTTGACAGCACAACTCCTTATCACTAAGCCACCAGAGCTCCCCATATCAGTATAGATGACTAAATAAATCTATGTATAGCGTGTAACACATGCATATACATTCTTATTGACTATATATTTTAAACTTTTGAGATAATATTATAAGCCTCGTTAAACACGACTTGTAATTTTCAGAGAAGAAAATTTAGAATTATTTTAATTATAATGGTATTAATGTTTGAGGTATTATATAAAATAGAGATAAGCAACACCACCAAATGCTCAAGATGGCTTTCACAATTGCTAGATGGAACGTGCAGAAAATTCAATGCAAGTTTTGCTAGAAAGATCACAGGTTATTTTTTGTCTTTTCTCAAGCCTAAGCTATTAAAGTTTAAAAACTATTTGAGAACTTTCGAAGGTTCAGTATGAATTAGCGTCTCTGTCTTTTGTACTCTCCATGGCACTTGCAAACAAGGAAACAATAGCAGTCTGAACGTGTGTGCACACACACACCATGGAAATGCCTGGGGGGAGCAACAAGGCCATTTCAATAGCTGGCCAACCCACACACAGCCTTCGCTGTCAATTATGTTCCAACCTGCCATAATGTGACCGATGGGCCCTCCCTTCAGGTCATGGTTTTGGAAGTCAAGAAGTAAGGTGAAAAAAAAAAAGGAAAGAAACAAAAGCAAAACAAAATGAAACTAGGCCTGGAGATTCTCCTGAAATTCTTCGCTTCTAACACAAATGCTGCGCCTCTTTCCTTGTTCGTTTTTAGACATTATTGTTTGCCCCACAGGCATCAAGCTGTTAGTGTGTACAGGAGGGATTAAAGTGAAACTTCATGTTGGATGAAATATAAATTAAAATTATACTTCTGTCAGTCTGGAATCAGGGATTGTTTCTCAAGTTCTCCCCAAACACTTAATTTCAAATGAGTCTTCATTTATTACTTCAAGAAAGGCCAAATGCATAATTTATTAGCAGCTCTCAGTCAATATACCCTTATAAGCATGTTTCCCATGAGCCTTTGAGTAAAAATATGTTATGCTAATTCTATTAGTTGGGTACACAAGAGCTGGCTAAGAGAGTAAACAAGCTTGAAAAGGAGACACATGTGAACAAAGAAATACCTATCAACCTGCTGTCCAGGGCCCAATTATCAAGAGAGCAACAAGGAGGTGGTAAAGTTTGTGGCATTATTTATGCCAAGGTTGTCTTCCCACTAGAATTAAAAGCCACCTCAGGGTGTCTTATAGTGACTTTAGTGGAGAAAAGGGGCATTTGGTGGTGATGGGACTTACCGGGTCTCCAGTGGCACGTTGCTGTTTAGCACCCAGCTGTCCTGAAGCTGAACAGATTCTGGAGTAGTTGCCAGGTCGTTGGGTGCAGGAGCCGGGGCGTGGATCTGACTCCGACGATTGGTCAGTGAGTTTCTGTTGAGGGAGTTGGCAGAGGAGTGGTGATGGGACAACGTGTGGTTGTGAGGAGGTGGGAGAGGGGGCCTCAGAGTTGATTGGCTGTGGTGGTTTGGAGGACCTGGAAAGAGAACATAAAGAAACAGGTGTCAAGGCTTGTGGAAACCTCCGCGAAGAGTTTAGAACCTAAACGGCTCTGCTGACAATTGCTGAAAGCCACAGAGAAGAGAAGCAGGCAAGACAGCAATAAAAGCATCCCAGAGAGAGTGACACACACAATATATTTTAAAGATCAGTCATCTGTAGGCATCAAAACAAGAATGATGAGAAACTAAGTTAGCAAAACTAGGTGAATGGGATGGCCAGTGGAATTATCTGAGTCCCATTGATAAGGCAATGCAAGTAAGGTGATATTCAAGATCAGTCATTGTCATAACAAATTTCTATGAATTATGGTGTTGGTGAGCAATATTGAATATAACATGGGCTCCTAGAAGGATGAATAACTCTGTCTGAGAAGAAGGATAAGCCAGAGTGTTCCCTGTATGTGCAGATGCTGAGACTTCATCACTTTAAATATGTTATCAGGAGGGACTAGTCTCTGGAGAAAGACATCATGCTTGGTGGGAAGTCAATGAAACAGAAGACCCTTAGATGTGTCAACACAGTGGCTGCAACAATGGGCTCAAAGAAAGCAATGAGTGTTTAGATGGCATTGAGCCAGGCGATGTTTTATTCTGCTATACCTAGAACATCACTGGAACAGACTCAGTGGCACCGAACAACAACTTCATATTTCTTAGGGAACAAGTCCGCTGCACATATTCTTAAAGATGTTTAGTCTTCCTATAGTTGGTAACGACCTGGGACACTGGCTGCTATTAGTTGTCTACCATGGAACCACCAATGCCCGCTTAAGTCAGAAGCAACATATTCAAACACTTGCAGGGACCAGGCAGGAACATGAAGTTGGCTGAGACCAACTGGAGAAGTGGAGGGACAGTCACCCTGACTCTAGGCAACTGTGGTCATGTGGGACTGAGGGATGGTTGAGGCAGCCATAGCTTCTGGATCTTTCAGGAAAGCTGAAAACCTGAAGCTTCATTTAAAATGTCTTGCGTTTTGAAATATTGACAATAATCACAAATTAAAATACAATTTTAGCTGGTTTTCTATCTATAAATAGATAGATACAGAGATCTTCTTTTTAAGTCATTAAGTTTCAAAGAAGACACACCTATAAGCTGCTCAGAGCAGCAAGTTTCTAGTTTCTTCCCTTAGAGGTAGAATCCTGAGAACTTAGTCTCTGGAGAAGATCGAATCTGTTGTTTTCAAAGCATGATTCTCACTCCAAATTGTGTCCTTTCTAATAATGAAATCCTCTTTCCCCACAAGGAGGCACTTACAAAAGCAAACGACACTTCTGCAAACGCCCCCTTGTTAGAATCACCACAGAGGACAACTCCACACAGGGTTTTCCCAGCAACCCATTCGGAGTCGGCGACAACGTGAAATATTTTAAGCCTTGTGAAAATGAAAGTCATTCATGATGCGATAGAAGCCTATAATTTGGTTTTAATGGCTGGCGAAACATGACTTTTAATTCGTGTCCTTTGAGAAAGTTTATTTTTCGAAGCCTCTAGTCAGGGTTGGCAGCTCACCAGGTGACTGCTGAGCCTTGTCATTTTGGCCCCTGCCAACTTCTAAAATCCTCGGCCCCTGCTGGCCCGGCTTTAAGATGTTGGCTCAAGTCATTTAAACAAGCAATTCGACACAAATTTCAACTACTTGTCTCCTTATGTGGTCAGGCTACATCTCCAAAAGGTGTAATATACATTCTAGGGTTCCTGTACAGCCTGCAGAAACTCACCTGTGGAAAGACAACATGTCAAGAAGATACTAGGGCTGGAGAGTACTGCGACCAACAAAAACAAGACGAGGAAATAGGAATGAAACTGGTTCCTCTGACTATAGCTCTGGGCTGAAATTACCAGGGGGAGGAGGAGGGTCTTTTTTGTTGGTGTTATTGGTGTTAGATGTTTAGGGAGAAAAAAAGGACAAGGAAAATGAAACCCCAGTGGGAAATGGTGCTGCAGTGTTGTGTAGATTTTAAATCAAGTCCTCCAAATGAACCTGTAATTCGCATTCGACATTATGCATCAGTGACATTTTAAATATATCTTTGGGGGGGAGTTTCATAGCTGGAGCAAGCTATTATATTTTCTGGCATTGTTGTCTGCCTAGCAATGTGTTATTACAGAGTTATTTAGCATTTGTCTGTCTCATATTCTCGGAAAGAGGTGGGGAAGGAGGTGAAATGATGTAATAATGATCTTTTGGAGAAGTCATCCAAGCCCCTCACACATGGTTAATGAATTCCCATGCCTTTATTACCCCCCATTTCTTAACTCTCATCCAAGTGGTGTCATTATTCCCCATTAAGTAAGGTAATTAAGAGACTTGCCTCAGGAAGACAAGGGGAGTCAGGGCATGGGGAGAGCCCACCCTCCCCAGCCCCAAGCCCTAACTTTCTATGCCCTCCTCCCACACCCCCAGCTCCCAGACCACACATCCTCCTAAAGTACAAAGAGGCAGTGTGTTGGATTGAATTCCCTAATTGAGATAGCAGAATGCTCCTGTTTCCTGTCTAATCACCCTGAGCGAAGGTTGCCTTGCCTCCTCCAGCTTGGGTGGCCTTCTTTGTCCATCTGTGTTCTGTGTGGGCAGAATTCCTGTGGTTGTCTTTGTGCTGACATTACTCAGAGGTGGTGCTGAGAAGGGCATGGGAGGGCCGATCTGGAGGGTGTGATCCAAGTCGAAAAGACTGTAGGTTTTCCAGTAAAACGAAACAGAGATCAAGATCTTTCTCTTCCCCTTTATTCTAAAAGAGAAAACTTCAAGAAGGTGGCTGGCTTGCACAGACTACACTCAACTACTAACTGAATGGTTGGCAGTCTGTCTGAACCCACCCTGTGGCGTGGTGGCAGAAAAGACCTGGGGATCTGCGTCTTTAAGATGATAGCAAAGAAAACCCCGTGGAGAGGCTCTGTCCTGTCACACATGGTGCTGCTATGAGTTGGAGGCTGACTTTACAGCAGCTAACAACAACAGAGAGAGCTTCATGGGGGGGAAGAAGAGAGAGCAGAGAAGAAAGACTGTAATTCTCCACTCATCAAGGCTTCCTTTAAGCAATATGCTATTTCCTTGCAAAGAAATTAAATTATTGATAACAACAACAAAATCCTCAGCATCCTCACTATCAGAAGATATTCTTATTGCCTATGCTTATTTCCACTATGATATTACTAGCTTATCTATCTATCTATCTATCTATCTATCTATCTATCTATCTATCTATCAACAGCTATGTTTTTAAATGCAAGATGTAGAAGAACGTCAACTACAAAGCGGAGTGGTAAATGTTATCACTTGAATCTGTACAGAGGGCCATTTAGCTGGAAGACAGAAGATACCTCTGAAAAACTGGGCTCTGTAACTGGGGCTGCCACTTTCTAACCATGTGACCCTGAATATGCTACCTCATTTCTTGAATTCTCAGCTTACTCCCCTGTCAAATGGTGAAAACCACATCACAGTGAGCTAGGGTTGCTGTGAAAGTTAAAAAAGAAGGGCAAATGTAAAGTGCTAAACACACAACCTAATGCCTGGCAAACCCCTCAAAAGTGTATGCATAGAACATTGCTTAGTTCTCTCAAGGATACAGAGATCTTCGAGACAGAGCTGCAGTTCTAGGGAGTGCAGATATGCTTAGAGGGGATAAGCCTAGACTTGCTCAAGCCAGGGCAGACTCAGACACCTGGCAGCCCTTACCACGAAAGCAGCCTGCAATGCATCAGGTTAGACTTTCACAATACTTCTGTTAAAAAAAAAATAAATTACGGAGCTTCGGTGGTCTAGTCTGTAGGGAACTGCGCTGCTAACGCAAAGATTTGGCCTCTCTGATGACTCACATCCACTAGCAGCTTCTCCAGAGAAAGATGGGAAATTTTGTCATACGCAATTTTTATAGCCTTGGAAACCAGTGGAGGGGCAGCTGTGAGTTGGTTTTGACTCACTGATGGCAATGAATACAGTATACCTTTTAAAATAAAAGACAAAAGTCAATAAAAATAAATACCACCTTTTAAAAAATTTTTTATTACTGACATTTTTGAAGTAAATTCTGTTTAGTATTCCCAGGTTTTTTGGTTGGTTTTTCTTTTCCTTTTAAAAATCCCAAACCCTTAGTTGGAACTCCCTGAAGGGAGAGCCTTGTGTTGTTGGTTTGGGTTTCTCTAGACCGCCACCATCTCTAACATTCTGTGTGACCTGGCTGGGTACATGCATTCATGTCATCCTTTGGTAGGCATTTTGAATTTGAGTCCTAGTTTAACCTGAGGTTCAGCAGTGGGATTCTCACCTTCTGTGTGGGAGACTCGGGTTTTAATTCCAGTCGATGAAATGCACGGCTTCTACATGTCAGTCGGTGGAGACAGGCTTGTCACCATGACACTGGGCAGGTTCTGGCAGGGCTTTTCAGAAAGTCAACCGGTGAAAATCTGAAGTGTTTACTACACTCAGTTATGAAGCTGGACCAGTCTGCGGCAGCCTTTATTCTGTTACTCCTGAGGTGGCCTGACTAGCAGCTAACAGCAACAAACTATAGCAAGTTGAATCTGAGATACCCTAGTAATGCTCATATTGGGGAAAGTATTGTAAAACATGACATCTCTATTACTACTAATGACCACAAGCGCTTTTGGTATTTATCAGCTCTCATTAAAGTCATCTGTGTACTGGACATGAAACTTTTTCATTTCAAAAATGCTAACAATGGCCAATGACATGTCTTTACTGATCACTGAAAAGCCAAGACACACGAAAAACTCTTTTCCAAGACAACTGATTTCTTCAATTTATGATGAAACAGAAAGGAGTCAACCTGGCTCAATGAAAGAATCCCGAAGCCCTCTCTAAATTCCACACACTTACTGTGTTTAATGAATATGCATATCCTTAATGGTTCTCTTACTACACAGATACCAAATGGCATGCCAATGCAACGTAACCATGAAAAACTATAGAACATAAATAGTTGCATGGTATTGACCTAATAAATATCTACTAGCAAGCAAAAGTCAACTGTCATTAAACTCGCTGTGCTGACTTATGATATTGAACTTGATTTACCTTGAGTCACCAGCTTGGGATTTATTTTTAGGTACTGTGTGGTTTTTTTCAGTCATAGGAAGAAGGAAATGCTTTAGTAGTTTTTTGCTAAAAGCTAGGAAGGCTTTTGGAAAGGACAATAAATTTATAGAGCTGATGCTTCTTTTAAAGTTAAAAATTAAGTGCTTGCATGAGGGCTACTATTTGTCCATCGGTCTTTCACTCTCTTTGACTGTCGTTCAACTCACAGTATCAGGTTCCAGAGGCTGTAACCACAATGGGAAGAGAGGGCCCATCCTCCCTTCACTGAGGGAGCCTCTGATGGATTCCAACTTCTAGAGGTTTGAATGGCTTCTATTTTAATAGTTTTAGATTTGCTGTAAGATGGTTAGTGCCAGATTTTTTTTTTTTTAATCTTGAGAGGGAAGCCATTCAAACATTCCTCCTAAATGCTAATTGGTTGACAGCAGTGTTTTAAGAAAAATAAAGTGATTCCTCTTTATGGTGTAATGATACTAATTTCAGCGAAGTTAGTTAGACACGGAGGTTGCAAAATATTGGAGTATCAGCTCCTGTGTTGACGCCACTGAAGTTGCTTAACAGCATGTGGAAAAAACAAATACTTGCACTTTAAATAAAGTGTAGTGGAAGAATTTTCTTTGGGGCTATGGAAGTAAGTCATTAATAATTGACTATTGTTGTTCTCTTCCTAGATAAACAGCCAGAGGAGGCATTTAGTCTGGGTCTACCCTCGCCAGAGGTGGGAGTGAGAGGGCAGGGACAAACTAAGACAGTTTTGTCTTACTTTATGGTTTACACAAATTGTTCCTGTTGATTAAGAATGGTGATAGATGTAGAGAACAGAAAATAAAGCTGGGGCCTGCCTAACTGCTAATAAATCACTCATTCCTGGAAATGACATGCCAATTTGCTGTTTTTTAAAAATTTCAACCCCCTCAGACCTAGAGATGATAAATTAACCACAAACTCATTGCTGCCTTCCACTGAAACATCTCGTTAGAGCAAGTTGCGTCTTGGCAGCAGTTTTGAAGGTACTAGAAGTGAGGGTGAGTCTCCACTGGATGAAAACTGGTTTCAGGACATCTGGTTGAAGTTTGGGAACCAGAGGGAATCAGGGAATGAAGATCAGCCGGAGCAATATTTGCCTCAGCTGAAAATGAAAGTAAAAAATCCCCCTGCCTTCCAGGTCATTCCCACCCTGTGATAGCCTGTGGGAGTGACTCTGTCGGGTTTCTGAGGCTGTCATTTTCATGGTAGGAGACTCACCAACTTTCTTCCACAGAGTAGCTGGTGGACATGATCTGCTGACCTTTTGGCTGGCCACGCAATTGCAATTAACCATACTACCAAGGTTCCTTTAGTTGGGCATAAGAAATAGGCAATTTATTACAGAAGGCCAAACTAGGGTGCTTGGTTTGGACCCCTGCTTGCTCACCGATCAATCTTTATACCACTGGGAAACATGGGAAACGAGGGCTTATTTCTTCAGGATTGCGGTGCAGATGCTTATCACTAGGCCACCAGTGCTCCCTTTATCTTATTTCTGGATTGGTTTCTTCATTTGGAAATGTGGACAATAATTTTATTTTTCTCATATGATTATAACTGAATCAAAGGTGAATATAGCTGGAAAATGCCTGGCACAACCTTAATATAACAGCTATTTACAAGTATTATTATATGCCATCATTTTACAAGGAGACCCAGTGGTGAAGTTTGTTACGTGTTGGGCTGACACGGACAGGCCCTCAGTTGGAATCCCTAAATCCCTCCACAGGAGGAAGAAGGGTCGTTTCCTCACGTTAAGATTCTAGTTTTAGAAACCTGATGTATTCCTATGAGTCAAAACAGACCGCTGGATAGCATTGCATGTGTGAGCGTGTGTGTGTGTGTGTGTGTGTGTGTGTGTGTGTGTGTGTGCGCGCGTGCACGCACACACTTGTTTTTAAATAATTTACTCTAAGTGGATTGATTCAGGGACAAAGGTAATGGAGATAGGTGTTTCGGAGACAATAAAATTGGCACGGGATAGAGCAGGGTTTAGGACTGTTGTGCATAGGGTCGCTATGAGTTGCAGGCATGTAACAATGGCACATAACAACAACAACAACAACAATCAATCAATATTAATTACTATACTAATCACAATCTCCTCCTGCAATTAACTGCCTCTGAAAACCCACCAGAAGGTGAGCTAGGGATTAGTTCTGACTCTATTGTACACAACAACAATTACAGTAATAATAATTGAATTCTCCCACTTTCCCAAAACACGTGATGAAATCATAAGCAGTAAATGAGGTCTGGTTTGGAAATATAAGTTTTCTTTTGTTACATGTTAATAATGTTATACCAGAGCAGGGTGGGTCCTAAACCCCAGCACCTCTGAGTACAGATTTTACTCAGAACTTTCAGATTTTACTCACACACAGGCAGATGATGGATGATACATGAGCACAAGAAAAGGAATAACACAACAAAATCACTATCAGATACCAGGAACAAAGAGAGAAGGCAACAGAAAGAATCAATATAGCTCATACCCTGATTTGGACTTACAACATCCAGAACTGTAAGAGAAGATAAATTTCAGTTCTTTAAAGCCATTTACTCATTGAATTTTCCTTCTGGCATCAATAGGTAACTGAGAGACACAGCAATAATGATTATGGCTCTAGGGAAAAGAATGATTACTTCCTCGGGTACTGTGGGGCCCTAGTTTTCCTAGATCATCAAGATAACAGCCTTGGGCCTTATCTGGAACTAGAAGACCATAGGAGTTTGTTGTCAGTTAACATGGGGTCATGCTGGAATAGGTGGACCCTCATTCAACCTGAGTGGTGTCGTTAAGAAAGAGCAAAAAAACCCACAGAAACAAAGAGGAAATGGGCGCGTGAAGACAAGGCAGAGATTAAATTGTTATATCTACAAACAGAAAAACCAAGGATTTCCAATCACCCACAGAAATTAGAGGAAAACCATGGGAGGTTTTTCTTAGAGTTCTGAGGCGGAATCAATATAGCCTTAGCCTGCAGAACTGTGGGACAATGCATTTCCATTCCTATTAGACACTCAATTTGTTATACTTGGTTATGGAAGCCCGAGGAAAGAGGGGAAATATAAAATCAAAATAGGGAAGCAGAACCACCGGCCTCAGACCCCACCACCTTCCAATTCTGTCCACAGAAGGACATAGTAACTAAATCCCTTGGCCAAGGGCATAAATGTAAGTAGTATCAAGAGCTTCTATGTTTTCATCAAAATGGAGCTTGGGATTTGATGTCATTCCATTTCTGTAAACAAAACAATTGGTCTTAACAACTGTAAAATTACAATACTGACAGTAGTTGCTATACATTGAACTCTTGCAGAGTGTCTGGCACTATTATAAGCTTTGTGTACAAATTCTCTCCCACTTTTAGGAGATCAAACTCAGTCATAAACTCATTGTTGTAGAGTTAGAACCAACTCACAGCTGACCTTTCACTGGATTTTTGACCTGGCACATCTCATGTAAGGAGAATATCCACTTTATTTCTCATTTTTTTTGGAAAAGGTTTTTTTATTATTCCCATTTAACAGATTCAGCAAGTTATGTGCAGAAAAGTTAATTAATGTTTGAGATGCCATATATTTTAGTGAGCGGCAGAGCTGGTATTTGACCTCAGGTCTGAGGGATTCCGGAGTCTCCAATGTCTTCCCCCTCTGCCATATGCAAGCAGCACTAGGCAGCTGAGAGCATGCACAAAGAGAGGTAACAAGGACTCTGGCTCCGGCCTATGCATGCCCTACCTAGCAAAATCAGAAGGAAACTGGCTTGGTTTCTTTGCACATTTGCTTAAATGGCAGAACCAAACTTTGTGAGAAATTGGATGGCATCACCCACCTCCAAGCCCTGCATCTCACCATGCTGCTTGAATCAGGAGAAATAGGCCAGAACAGGCAAACTGCAAGGCAATCTCTTTTTTCGTGCCTTCCCCAAAGGCCCTCCCTGAACTTCCTCTCTTTGCTGCATCCCTGACTCCCATAACCAGTGGCATGAGGAATGAACAGCAATTAGGTCTGTCAGAGGCAGAAACAAGGGCATGCATCTGTCCTTGCTCATTCCCAGCTCGCCTGGCCCTAGCTGTGGGGACTCTGACAATGAGCTGGGCTGGGGGCAGCGGAGGGGCTGAAATTCAGTTGACTCCTTTCAGAGAGATTGAAAGAGATTGACTATTCGTCTCTAAATATTGAGCTCTTAGACATTGTACTTGCTCCCTTCTTCCCTGCCTTAACATTTGCTGAATGATAGATCCCCTGAAGGATGCACTTTTATTTTCTATTATTTATTCATGTATGGTATTGTCGTCTCTATAGGGCAGTCAATGTATCTAGAATATTTCTTGCATCTGGCCACTACTGCCACATACTGCAGCTGTTGCCTTTCTCCACATACAGAGTGAAGGAGATACAGGAAGAATCCAGGACATAGCCCGATTTCTCCATCTCCTGGAGTTCTGCTACTGCCCTGGGCAGTTATCCGGTCCATGGTGGAGTTCGGCCTGAATGTTCAAACTCATCACCATCAAGTTGGAACTGACTCATAGCTGACCCTCTAGTGGGTTTCTGCCTAGGAGTTACTGTTGTTTGTTTGGCGCTGTCAAGTAGAGTATGACTCATAGTGATCCTGTGAAGAACAGATCTGAATCCTGTTCTATCCTGCGCCATCCTCACACTTCCTGATACACAAAAGCCCATTGCAGCTGTCATCGTGTCAATGCACCTGGTTGAGGGTCTTCCTCTCCTTTGCCGACCCTCCACCCTTCTGGGCATCATGTCCTTCTCCAAAGAATAGCCCCTCTTTGCAACATGCCCCAATTATGTGAAGCTAAGGTTTATTATCCTTTCCTCTAATGAGCACTCCAGCTGCACTCTCTCCAAGATACCCATGGAGTCATTGGCACATCTGAACCTCAAGAAGAGGGGCCACCTTTGGGTTTGGAACTCAATTCTCCACAGTCTATGCCACTTAGAGGGCCTAAACAGAGCAAGAGAATGAACCACTGGTACTCGTTCAGGAGGTATGACTTAGCAGTTATCTTGCTTACATAAAAGATATGACCTCAGGAAAAACATTAAAGGTACATTCACGATGACACAGAGAAGTTGAGCCACAGAAATCAAAGTCAAAAGAACAATAATTTCAAAGTATGGAAACCAAAGTTTTGTCTGTTCTACATAATCTCATGAAAGACTAGGAGTAGAAAAGGACATCTTATATCATCCAAGGATAACAGCTCTTTGCCATCAAGCTGAATTTGACTCATAGCAATGCCATACGATAGAACTGCCACATATGGCTCCAAAGGAGCTCCTTTACAAAGGAGTCTGTTAAGTCTTTGAGCCACAAAGCAGCTGGTGCGTTCAAACTGCTGATCTTCTGGTTAGTGGCCAAGTACTTAGCCACTGTGCCACTGAGATGACTCCTAAGAATAATAGCTCCCGTCTATTTAGAACCAGCTTCAACTTCAGGCTAATGCGCTTTGTGTACAACCGAAACCTGTATGTCGGTGGGGGCTTATGTGTTGTTGTAATTCTGAGTAGGTTTCAGCTGAAATTCCAATGTAGGACTAATATGAAAGAAAAGAAGGGTGGGCAGTCTTCTCCCATGTAATTAACTGACTTGATGGGACACAAAAATAACAGCGAACACAAAAACCTACAATGACAAACCTTTAGATTGTAACACCCAATCCACACACAGTTATGGGGATGACACAGGACAAGGCGTGTCACTTTGTCCTGCATGAGTTGGAGGCTTAGTTGACAGTAATTAACAACAGTCTTAAAAGCAGGCATTATGCTTTTCTGCTTTACAGATGAGGAAACTGAACCATAAAGAGGTTAAGTGATTTCAATCCTCCCTCCTTAAATTTTGTAATTAGCCCTTATACCCTTGTGGCCCATCTGTATGCTTGCTTCTCACACTGGGTACACCTCATTCATATCAAACGTGAACTCTAGTGTTCACTCGACTGTGAACTCACGTAAGACAAAGCTTCTGTCTTCTGTTTATACATCCCTATCAGGGCCTACAGCACCTGGTACAGAAAGGGTGTTTCCTCAGTGAAGGAGTGAGTGAGTGAGTGGATGAACCATTTATGCCCCTGAGAGATCATGTTTGCAGAGCTTCAGAAGTGTAGGATCAGAGTAGATTTTCATCTCTCTACCTTGAGCAGTCCATGTGATTGCTGGAATCAGTGAGGGGCCTTTCCTTAATTCCCTTAATCCTACTGTCCTTGGAGGGGCCTTTAATGAGACAGCAATCCTTGTCAGGGTGGTGCCCAAGGGAGGGGTGGATGAGACAGTGACTTTGGAGCCTCTCTTTTATGTTTGTTTTCCTAACCCTATTTTTCAATGTGTGAAAGGTGAGTGTTTTGAGGGTTGTGTGGATTTTCTTGGTAGATAGACTAAAATCTGCGCTTTTAAAGCATACAAATTTGGGATTTTTCACTAATTTAATGTACTCATCACCATTATCTAACTTAAGAATATTTTCATCAGCCTGTACACATTACTCTCTCACCCTCCCTTCTCCAAGTCCCTAGGACACCCCCCCCCCCATTATATTTTGTTTCTATGGGTTGCTGTTCAGGACATTTCCTAGAAGACGCAAACCCTCCTGTTTTCATAACCAAGGGGGCTGTTTGTTGAGAAGGCCTGTTGGAGTTGGGCAAAGTTAGATCTCTTATGGGGTGTACTTCAACTGCTTAAAAAGACTCTTCTCTGCCAATGTGAAGCGGTTCTCCATAGGGGTGTGTGGCTGGGACTCCATGGCTGTTGATACTTTTCCGACAGAGATCATTAGGCGATGGCTGTTTGGAGAGCCAATTGCACCCTTGAGGGTGCAAGCAGAGCCTGGAATTTGTTCCAGTGACTCTGTCCTGGCCTTAATCACAGCAGAGTGAAATTCCTGATCATCTATAACCCAGCCAGGCTCAGGCAGGAAAGGGGGTGGGGAGAAAAGGGGACTATTTGAATAGGGTGTGGAATCTGTAGCTGTCTTCTAGCTACAAGTTTAAGACTGCAGGTGTGAGACCACCTCTCACACGTGAAGAGAAGAGATTTTAACTGCAGGAGCCACCTCTTTTCATCACGCCCCTAAACTCATTTCATGCTTTCCTAAATCATCAGGAAATTATCACTTGAGATCAATGTCAACTCCATTAGCTACTTTCCAAGCGACATAGTCTTTTTTTTCTATTTTTTTAAAAAAGACCATTTGAAATCCTTGAGAGGAGCCCTTCTAAAGAGAAGATTTTATTGCAAAGTTACGTCTGAGCAGTGCCTATCTGAGCATTTCAATAAATCTACATTACCCTAGGTATTTTGGCATCCTCTGGGAGAGGAAAGCCTATCAGTAGAAAGTAATGATTTTGGGTTTTTCAATTGCCCTAAGGATCTTGACAATGCTATTAAGACCCAGGCACTCCCTGTCGAGAAGTTTAGGAGTGAAATTATTAATACGCCCAGACGATATGTTGATTGTTGCACCGTAGCAGAAAAGACTCTCTCTGTTATTTGAGCTGCATTATCACTTTCCCAAGCAGAGAATTGCATCAAAAATTTAAACCCCTCTCATGCTAGCTCTGCGCAAAGCTTTTCAAGGCCTTATTGTCAAATATACTGGGCAAAATTTGGAGATTTCCCTACCCATGAAAGATATTATGTTTTTCAAAGACATATTTCTTTTTCTTAAAAAAAAAATCACTGTGTATTTTTCTTCCTTCAAAATGCCGCTCTTTTGCTTTTTACCTAGATTTTCCTTGTGGCTTAAGTCTTTTTTTCCCTTCCTCCTTCCTTTCTTCATTCTTTCCTATCTCCCGCCCAGTCACAGCCCCCACTCCCCACCCTCTGCCTCCTGCCCTTCATTGAAATGTTTTCCCAAGAGTATTCCCCAAACACAGGAAAAGGATGAAAACAAAGATAAAATTTTATTTTGATTTCAGATACCTCCTATGGACAGAACGCTGGGACAAACTTTGATCTGCATCTTTCATTAATACCACGAATGACTGAAGCCTACCAGTTAAATGGCAAAGATGGGATAAAGGTTCCTAGAGCATTTTCACTTCAAAGCTCAACAGAATTATTTACTATCTGGGTGACCTTTTCCCCAAATCTCTCATGGTACACGCCTTATAGGGCAAAGGAACAAAAGTTTCTCTCTACTATATAAACAGAAGTCAGCTGAATGTCAAGGCTTGAACTGCACCTGGTTTCATGTCAAATGACATCTGATGCCATGGGATGTATAGCGCACAGTGTTTGCTGTTCAGGACATCCCTTGTGTTTGTGTGTGTCTCTCTCATAAAATTAGCCATGAGAAAGAAATACCAGAGTGCTTGCTGAAGCAGCTGCCGCACCCAAGATGACATGCTTCATGTACCATTACATAGAGTGTTGTTTGTATTTTGTTTGTAATAGTTTATTGGTTTATTTCAAAATTGTTGTGGAGTTGTTTTTGTCTTATAATTAGAGCAGTTCAAACCTCTCACAGTGCTCATGGACTTCTTATTATGTAGCACAAATGATGAAAAATGAGAGGACCAAGCTGATGAGCTGGGAAAGGTGAAAACATACCCCTCAACTTCTCCATGATGCAGACAACTTTCAGCAAAGACCCTGCCCGGCAACAGGAGGCTGTATGTTCTACACAGCCCAGTTTTGTGGGAGAGGAGACATGAATGACGTTAGAATGATTGATTCCCTTAGTGTTCTACAGGGAAAAAGATTTCCTATTAAACTTGGTCCATGATGGCATTTCCAGAACTTTTCAATCTTTTCGACTTAAGTCACTCCAGTTTTTCCTGAAAGACTCAGCACATTAATACCAGAGTTTTGAGATACTCAACTTCTCTTTGCCTCTATTTTTTATTTATGCACATGGTTAATAATTCTCCTTTTATATAGAGAATTAGATGAGACAATGTATTTATTTTTATAATGCTTAATTGTTGTTGTTTTAAATTATGGTGACAATGTATTTAAAATGTTTAGGAAACCCCTTTCAAATAGGAAGTACTTAGAATATGTTAACCTTTATCAGTTTCCCCCTGAACTTCATCTATTTTTCTTCACCAGATTTGGAGACAAAGAGTAGGGTAATACAGACCCAATGATACAAAATTATTTTAGCATTTCTACGAAGATGGCGCTGAAAGTGAAGAAGACCCTCTCAAAACTGAAGTCATAAAAGGTCAAGAAGACAGTCATGAAGGATATCCACAACCAGAAAAAAAAAAAAAAAGAAGATCCGCAGGTCACCCACCTTCCAGCGGCCCAAGACTCTGAGACTCCGAAGGTAGCCCAAATACCCCCAGAAGAGCACCTCCAGGAGAAACAAGCTTGACCACTATGCTGTCATCAGATTTCCCCTGGCCACTGAGTCAGCCATGAAGAAGATAGAAGATAACAACACACTTGTGTTCATTGTGGATGTCAAGGCCAACTAGTACCAAATCAAACAAGCTGTAAAGAAGCTCTATGACACTGATGTGGCCAAGGTCAACACCTCGATTAGGCCTGAGGAAGAGAAGAAGGCCTGTGTTCGACTTGCTCCTGACTAGGATGCTTTGGACGTTGCCAACAAAATTGGGATCATCTAAAATGACTCCAGCTGGCTAATTCTAAATACAAATTTTTCTCACCCATACAAAAAAAATATTATTTAATGTCTGGAGACACTTTGTGCTGTCAGATATTAATAAGGCAAATAACACCATTAAGAAAAAGAGCCTCTTTTTCCTCTGCCAATGAGCTAAAGTAGCTCTAGGTCTTATAGGATAGCAAAATAATCAGGGCTCTTAATTTCTGCTACTTGCAGCTTAAATATATGGTAATAATCTATTTGGTCGATGATTGGAAATATGTTTTAGAGGCTTTTTTACATTGGGGGGTGCAGTTAACATAATGAAACAAAATGTGCATAAGTATTTGAATGGTAAACTAATTTTCTCTGTAGACTCTTACTCAAACCGCAATAAAGAACTATACACTTTTATCTCCTGTGAAAACCAGTGCAAGACTCTTTGAACCCTGCTCAATACTAGCTCCTGCTTAGAATAAAAGGTCTCTGATGAAATGGAGGGTCTGGGTTCTTCTCTGAGCCATGGAAGTTGCTCGTCCATCGCAATCCACCCTGTAACAACTCACTGAAGGCCTGGTTGGTGCCTATCGCACTTAAATGGTCTAAATCATGAATTAGCAATTTGTTTTTCAGGGCTGCTTGGGTTACTGAAACTTCCTCGTATTTATCATCTCAAATAGGATCATTCTTAATCCCATAATGCAGAGAGTGAATCATCTCTCTTGTGAAATAATCAGGTTTGGCCAAGAAAATAATTTCCATTTCTAACACTGCCTATCTGACACTTTAATAGTGTGGTCTGAGAAGGCTGCTCTGATAAGATGATATTTGATCAGAGACCTGGAAATAGGGAGAGAGCCATTTCAATGTCTAGGGGACTGGCATTTCAGAAAAGCAAGAACAAAGACATTTTAAATCTGGGACACATGTAAGAAGAATCTAGAAGAGCAGTGTTGGTTTATTTCTCCCACTCTGATTCAAGCTCAGTTCTCAAAGGAAATATGTGAAGTGAGTAAGAAAGACCCTGTTGTAGGTCCTCCTTCATCTCTGTCTGATCAAGGTCTGGACCAAGCAAGCTTCTATCCCAAGGCCTTTGCACTTCCTATACCTACAATTCACAATATATCTAGCTGCTGCCCACTAAAAGATTCGAGGTTCAAATACATCAGGTACTCCTTGGGAGAAAGATGGACAATCTCCTCCTTATGAAGATTTAAAGCTTTGGAAACAGATGACGGTCTTGATGAGTCGGAATTGATGCAATGACAATCAGATTTTGGGCATACCTAGGTCTGTGGTTACAGCTAATTGCATGGTCTACTTCCTCAATTTCTCTGAATATCAGTTCAAATGTCATCTTTCAAGGGAGATTTCCCAAATAACCTATGCAACCCTATGCTCCTTACACCTTACTCCTTTATTCTTCTTAAAATACACCTGTTACTCCATGACATAACACATATTTTTGTTCATTACCTATCTTTCTGCACTAAAGTAAGCACCTTCAAGGACAAGATGGTGTTTTATTCTCTCTTGCACCTGGAATACCTAGGCACAATAAATGACTGTAGAATCGAGTCATTCATTGCATATTGAGATGCCTGCAATAGCAAAGGAATCAAAAGGATATTCCAAATTTCAACAGAAATAAAGATCTTTCAAAGGGGCTGCCGTCTGCGTCATTTGAGAGAAATCTCAAAAGCTTGCACTTGCTGTAAGTTCTAGGGGCAGAGGTGGGGGGAGGTATAAGATATTGTCGACTTGCTTACCAAGACACAGGCCTATCTCACGCAAACGGCATCAATTTTTTCTCTCTGTGCAGCAACCCAAACACGACAACAAATGCCTTACAAGCAGAAATCCCCACGGAGCTAATGATGGCAGAGGTCTCTGACACACCCCAAGTGGGAATAGACACATTTCACTTCCAAACTCCAACTAACAGGATCTCCTGTGGCTCTTTCTATCACCTAAAAAATGCTCTCTTGCCATCACGAAGCCACTGCATTAAAGGCTCTTTGCTAAAGGCCGCTGACTCACCTGCTCAGGGTGAATCTCGATTCATCTCTGTGGTTGGTGATACAAAAAGCAGCTAAGTGGATGTGACAAAGAAAAAGGACGGTGTGACTAAGGCCTTACAAATCACAAACAAGATCGACAGCATTCCATCCTCAGGAAGCCGTTTGGATTGGACTGGATGAAACCCAATGAATTCATCAGCTCTGTACTGATGAGTGTAAGAACTTCTATGGATATTCAACTCTAGAACTAACATTGGGGTTAATACAGACACACTGTACATCAAGCCGCATTAGGTGTTTTTAACCTATTGCATCTTTGAAAACATCTCTGATTTAGGTTGCTGTGCTGTTGCGTGTGATTCAATGGGTTCTGTATCTCAACAGAGTTGAGCGCCACCGTAGGGTTTCATAGGCCAGTTTTTATGGGAGCTGATCAACAAGACTTTTTTCCTGCAGAGCTGCCGGTGGGTTCATACTGCCAATCTTTTAGTTAGCAACACGACTCACCTCATTGCTGTCAAGTTGCAGCCAACTCAAAGCTGACCCTCCAGCAGCTTTTCTGAGGTTGAAAATAGCACAGGAGGAGATTGCTTTTCTTTCACCAGAGAAGCTGGTAGATCAAAACTGCCTTCCTTTGGGTTAGCAGCACAACTCCTTACCCACTAGCTCACAAAAGCTCCCTTTTGAATAGCAGTTAAGAATGTAACCATTGTGCAACCAGGGTCAGTATCCCTGATTTACAAATTGCTATCATGTAAGTGGGAGAAGGATTGGCAATCTTCTCCTGTGCCTCAGAAAATCCACTGAAGCTACAGGCTTGTTCTGACTTGATAGAACATAACAACAATATTGTTATTATGGGCTGTTGAGTTGAAACCAACTCAAAGCTGTTCCTCTAATGTTTTTTTAGAAGTCATAAATAGCATAGGAGGAGGTTGCCCGCTTTTACCTGCTAAGAGACTAGACATACACACACACACACACACACACAGAGAGAGAGGGGGGGGGCGAGGGAGAGAGAGAGAGAGAGAGAGAGAGAGAAATTGTATTCCATGCTATAGATGTCTTTGTTGCATAGAGTCCAGTTGCTTGATAAATCATTCTATGGTCTCTGTTAGAAATACAAAGATAAAGTCACACTTCTCTCTACAAGATTCCTATTTCCTTCTCTTCAGTTGAAACACACAAAAACTGAAACATGAGTTCAGCTTGCCTATGGCAAACGAATGTCAATCATTTGTTTGTTCATTCCGTCATTCATATTCTCACTGGTTTACTATCCACTTATGCAGCAATTAATTACAGGTCATTTCTGACTTATGATGGGGTTTTCTTCAAGCCACTTTAGTTTTCCTGTGACAAGCGGTCCTGACTTAAATCAGATATCACTTGGGTTCCCCCCGTTTTTCATTATTATTGAGTTTGATTATCAGTATCTCTATAAAAGTCAAGTTTTATTTGTCTTTGAACATCTGCAAGTGAACAGCTGAGAATGATAACACCAGCACATGATGCACTATAATGTTTCTGTAATATTTATTACTAAAGAGAAGATATCAAAACCCAAAACAAAATAGAGGATCTCAAATGTGGATCAGAAGTAAATGTCAGTCAAATGCTGTCTGTATTGAGTATCCATTCTCAGTGCAGTGGTGTTTTGAGGTATGAACTATCTCTTCCTGTTCCCGAGGAAGGTACAGCATTATAGTTTATGCTGACCTTTTGATTAAGCCAGGACGATGCCATCTAAATTGTGTTCTCTCCTGTCATTTTAACCAACATAATACTTTACCCTTCCATGTACGATTTTACCCAAGTTTTAATTCATGTATTGAAATTTTGTTTTTTGTTTTTTTTTTCTATAATTATATTTTATTAATTTTCATAAACATTTACAGAGATTTTGGGCTTCCACTCATTCATTGTTGCACTATTCTCTCTACCCTCCTCCCAGTTTGTTCTTGTCCAAATGCCACAGTGCTTGTCAAAGCCAGTTCTGATTAATCTTCTTTGTCAGTGTATCCTTTGCCATTCCCTATCACTCCTCCCTGAGAGAGACTTTGTAATGGCCATTACAACACAGCACTCTAAAATATTCTCATGTATGCATATCATCCCACCATCCATCTGTCAGTTTGTTGTACTGTGGTGGCTGACATGTTGCTATGATGCCGGAAGCTTTGCCACTCGTATTTTAAATATCAGCAGGACCACCCACGGCTGGGCAGGTTTCAGTGGTGCTTCCACACTAGAAGGAAAACTTGGCCATCTACTTCTGAAAAGTAGCCAATAAGAACCCAATGGCTCACAGCAGAATGCCATAAGATGTTCTGCTGGAAGATGAGCCCCTTTAGTTAGAAGGCACTGCACAATGGCCGCAGCAATGGACTCAAAAAACCCAACAGTCATGACGATGGTGCAGGACCAGGAAGCACATCATTCAGCTTTATATAAGGTCACCACGAGTTGGTGCCAACTCCTTGGAAACTAATAACAACAGTGTGTATATCATGGAACTAAATATGAACAGCTTCCCTTACTCTTTTTCTTCAATCTTCTTGCCTTGCAAGCTAATTCACTTTGTATTGGGTCTGCATCTAAGTATGTCTTAAGGTGTTTGTTTTTCTTTGTTTTCTTTTGGTGTTTTTTTTTTTTCAGGTACACCATTGAAATGACACTCCATGGCACACAGGGAAATGAATATTAATTATTACCTATGGAGAGAAAACAGTATTTTGATTCATTTGTGTTTTCAGCTAAGTGCAGTACTTACCAAGTGTCTTTTATGCTTAATTCTAGATAATAAAACATGGTGAATTAGAACCTCAATTATGTACATAAAATATATGTGCTATGTCTTTGTCGGGTTCAGATGTGGGATGCCTACCCTGGATTCCGAACCGCTGAGTAGAGTCCATGCTGGAGAGTCATTGGATTGTTATGACTTACAGGATTTTTTTGCACACATGAAGTGGAGATAACGGGATTCACACAAAGACTAGGAAAATACACATAGCATGGAGAAGGTAACCTCCTGGGTTTCCCTGGATTGTTTCTCAGAATTCCCTAGACCCCCCAAAAATGCACAACTACAACTACCTTATATGTGAAAGCCAGGCAATGAATAAGAAGTACCTTTGAATGATGACATTTGGAAAGTCATTAAATAGTATTAATAATAGAAATGATCAAATATACTGTGGATTGCAACAAGAATAAACAAATATATCTTGGAAGAAATATACTTTGTCTCAGATACTTTGGCTATATTATCTAGAAGAATTATCCTCCCAAGAAGGACATAATGAAAAAGAGGGAGATCTTCAACAAATGGAATTTGCACAGTGATTTCAACAATGGGCTCAAACATAGGCTGCAAAGATGGCCCAGAAGCAGGGAGTGTTTCTTAGGGTTTCATAGGGTTGCTATGAGTCAGAACCAATTCTATGGCTCCTAATCACAGTAATAACAACATAAATACCCTTAGTGATACCAAAATAGCTCTCCCAACAGTGCAAATATCAAGTATTTAGACTGTTGCTATTGTTCTGTGCCATCAAGTTCCTTGCACATAGTGTCCCTGTGTACAACAGAGCTAACCCTGTTCTATCCTGTGCCAATTTTATTATCTCTGACACACCTATCCCATTAACCCAGTCACTGAATCAATCCATCTCATTGAGGGTCTTCCTCTCCTGCACTGTCCCTCCTCCCTCCCAAGCATAATGTCCCTCTCCACGGACTGGTGCCTCCTTGCAACATGCTCAAATATGTCAGATGAAGCTTCAGAATCTTTGCCACCAAGAAGTACTCTGGTCTTACCCTCTCAGAATGAACCTGTTTGTTCTCCTAGCATTTATGTATTTGTCTAATTAAAATACATACAGTTTGACCCAAAGAGGGAACCATAAAGAGTATTGTGACAAGCAAGCAAACATAAATCAATGTTTATGTGTATACATACATGCATATATAGTTCATGGGCAGGAAACTGTAGCTTATCAGGAAACCAAAAAAAAGATGTATACCATTTTCTAGAAGCAGTATATAGCAGAGAGAAGAGTACTATATAAGCTTGACTTTTTTATGTACATGGAAACTAGTCAAAACAAAGGGAACTCTCATGTGTCAGGGGTGGGCTGCAAAACGGTACAGCCATTTGGAAAATAGTTCAGCAGTTTCTCATAATATTAAACATATACTTACCACCCATTAAAAGCACCCATTGCTATTGAGTCAATTCTGACTCACAATGAATAGGATTGTCAAGGGTTTTTTAAGGCTGCGAATCTTTACAGCAGCACATAGACTCTTACTTTTCCCACAGAGAAGCTGGTAGGTCCTAACTGCTGGCCTTGACAATGGCAGTGAAACTTTTTAATCATTCTGGTACCAAACCACCAAGAAATCACTCACCTAAGTCTTTATCTTAAAAGACACAAACACTTATATTCTCACAAAAACTTACTTGTGCATTAAAATTTATAGCCGATCTATTCACAATCATTCTCTCTCTCATACACACGTGCACACACACAGAGAAACATCTCAAATGTCCTATTACAAATTAGTAACTCTTTACAAAGTGTGGTAAGTACATCCACACAATAGAATACTATACAACTATAGAAAGGAATGAACCAGTGACAACACGGGTGGATTTCAGAGGCATCACATGGAATAAAATAAGCCAGTTTCAAAAAGTCAAATACTAGGTAATTTGGTTTGTCTGACATTCTAAGAAAGCTAACATTGTCGTACCTGAGAACAGATCAGTGATTACCAGCAGTTGTGCGCTGTGTGCATGAGTAAAGGGGGAGTGAAATTATAAAAGGATAACTCAAGGGAACTTTTTTGAAGTAATGGATCTGTTCTGTTTTCCATAGAGGTGGTGGTTACCAGAAACCATATGTATTAAAATCCACGGAACAGTACACAATAACTTGCTCACTAACTCACTCATTGCTGTAGAGACAAAATAAACTCATAACTGCCCCTTCACTGTTTCTGAGTCTGTAGTTCCCACAGGATGGGGATGCCCAGCTTTATCTTCAGAGCCACAGGTCAATTCAAACAGCCAGAGGAGTGGCTTTTTGGATTAGGAGAGCAAGGCCCTCAAGACTATGCTACCGTTTTAAAATATAGTAAAAAAACAAGTACCATGATACAAATTAGAATTTTTTTTTTGTGCTAATGAGAGTAAGGCTTACATTAGAGAAGGAACTGCAGACAAAGAAGCTGAGTCAATTCTCTGAAAAATAAGAGAACAAACTAACTTGATGTTACAAATGTTTAGCAGTCTCAGCTGCTGATGGAAAGGAGTTTACCCAGTGGCACTGGAAGAAAGGCCTGGAATTTTGCTTCTAGAAGTTTACAGCAATTGCTAACCCTGCACAGCACAGTTCTATGGGGCTGCCATGCATCAAAGCAAACGTGATAGCAATTGGTTTAAATCAAACCCAAAACTTGAAAGTCTGTTTCTAACCTATTTGCTACATCCTTAAAAACCAAAAGAAAACAAGAAAACAAGCACCCTGGGGAACAACAAAGCAAAACAGAATCAACAACTGTGTCAAAATCCTATAGGCATATCGCACATAGTTTTCGTATGTGAAATCATTTGAATGAGGTTGGCTAACGGCTCATGTATCTACAGACACCTTGTAAAAAGGAGAAAGAATGGCTTTGCTGCTGAAAGTTGTCGGCTTCTCCACTGACACTCAGCACAATCTATAACCTTGTTGAAACATTAACAGTATTACATTATTCATCACAATGAGATTATTAGTTGATGGGAAACAAATTACACTGCTTCACAACCTGCTATACTTCCTAACTGCATACAAGGCAATTTTTCATGAATGGAAATTGCTACCCAGGAAGAGAAACTTCTGTTTGTCTTATGAAGTTTCCCACAGAGTTGATTCTTGGGGAGAGGAGAGGGACGTGCTGTGGTTAGGAGTGTGTGTGTGTGTTACAAGATAGTAAAACAAGAAAGAGGTTCAAAAATACTTTTTAAAAAAGGAACCTTAATGGCTCTCTGACCTCTTTTTACTCATGTTTTTCTCCCAGGTGAAAAAGAGGAAACGCGCCAATCAGATGAATTGAAACAGTGACTGCAGCAATGGTTCAAACCTAGCCGTGGTGTGAGGATGTCAGAGAACTGTTTTCGTCCAGTTGCACAGGAGGTTAGCTATGAGTCAGGGTCAAAGTCATTGCACTTAGTAACAATGACTGTCTTGATTCACATACCTGTTAGGTGGAGCCGGTGAATGTAATCTGAGAGTAATGGGGGATATGCAATTAACATATATTTTTTTAATGTGATGGCACTGCTCTGCGTGATCCCATGGATTTCCCGGGAAGAAGGGCTCTTTTAGTAATGTAAGGAATGCCAGTGAAGTGGAAAGGGATGCTGGTACGGCACATAAACCATGACTTGGCCTGCTGTAGTTTCTCTGTCCTGAAATGCCAGCAATTAGCAAATGCCTTTTGATCTTTGATTCTCACGGGCTTCTGGTATCCTTTCTTGACTGCTTTCCTCTTCTGCAGGTGAAACAGACTCTCCTGTGCGCTGTGCCCTCTGGTCCCAGTACAGATATTTTCTCTCCATTGTAACTGCCTTATTCGCTTGCTCAGAGCACCAAATTGAGCCTAGAGCCTGCTCCCTGGCGGGGGTGGGTGAAGGTGGGCAATAAATGCTTGTTGGGGAAATGAATGAATGCAAAGGGATAACCAGGTTTCCAATGGCAACAGCTTAGCCTGGGGAAACAGGTGCGGTATAATTAGGACGGTTGCAGCACCTGTGACCCACATGCGTTCTGTCGGTCAGAGCTTGGCCAGGAAGCTGCAGAAAGGAGCGGGAGGCGCGGGCCTGCGCGCGCAGACGGGAGCTGAGCCCAAGGTCCGCTCCCGGGCAGGGGGCGAGGGCAGACAGTGACAGCTGTGCGGATTCGAGCACGGTACCTCGGGCTGGTGGAGGCTGCTAGGTATGTCCAGCTGGTTCTGACTCACACACAGGACAAGAGAACAGAACAGAACCCTGCCTGGCCCTGCGCTATCCTCCTCATCGCTACGCGTTGTGGACACTGTAGCAGTCCTCGCTGACAGAAGAGTGAGCTTCTATTTTATCGAACCGACCAGTCGATTCCAACTCCTAGTGACCGCGTGTGTCCGAGTGGGGCGTAGAAGACTATAAATTGTTTCTGGGAAAGGCTGCCTCATCCTTCTCCTCAGGGTAACTCATGAGTTTGGATCAACGACTCTTTGGTTAGAAGTCCAGTGATTAACCCACTCTGCTCCAGGGCTCCGAAGGGTTCCTACCAAGCAGTTGTCAACTCCTACTCCTAGTGGCCCGAGGTCTAACGGAGCAAAACCCTGCCCAAGCCTGAATCTTCCTTCTGGTCCACGTTGTGTTTAAACCAGTTGTTGTAGTGACTGAATCAATTACACTTGTTGAGGGTCAGGGCCTGACAGATAACCCTGGACGCTCTGTGGCACCAAACTGCTCCTCGGGGCCCCTGTACCTCCTCTGTAGTTCGTCAAGCAGTCCATGCCTTATTTCCTCTTACCTTTCCCTGGTTCTATCCTCGTCCCTTAGGTTTTCTGACCTTTCCAGCACACATTCAAGAAAGTATCGCTAAAACGCCATCTATTGTTTTGGCGGTTTTTATTTCTTTGCTGTTAGTCTCAGAAAAAGCAAGTAAGTGCCATCGTTCTGCCTACCTGGATAGTCCAGAGCCGCGCCACCTGCACACTCGACTGGCTGAAAGCCTCTTTATCAAACTGCCTCTGTGGCAAGAGGGGCAGCTTGCTGACCGAGATGCTGAGGACATAAGCGCTGGGCCCGGGAGAGTCGTTGTTGCATCTGTTGGAGCCGAGGTTCCTACTCAGTGGAGACCTGTGTCCTGAATGAGAGGCGTGCAGCTAGCTAGGCAGGAAGGCGGGAGAGATGTGGGCAGGCCCTGAGCCAGCAAGGCGGGTACTATCTTTGTCATCCCTCCCAGGGATCACACTGCCAGGTTGGTGAATACCCAGAGGCCCTCAGCGTTTCTCCTTGCTCCAGTCAAATTCCCTTGTCCCGGTGTCTTCTTCCAACACAGCCCTTTCTCTGTGTTACATCAGTGGCTAGACTAGTGATGAGTCCCTATTTTCCAAGGGGAGACAGTCCTCTTTGGGTACTTGCTTTTAAAAGTGACAACAGACATAGCATGTCTGCAACACTGCTGGATTAAACGTGAACTTTAAAATCAGTGTGGTTGGAAGACAAATCAACTTGTAATAAAAATTCAGGGAAGAAAAGTTGGATCTTTCCTCTTCTTTTAGGGAAAAAGGAGCTTCTGGGAGAAGTAAAATGCAATTGTTTCACTCGCCTCCATGCCCTGTTTAGGGATAAAACTATCAATGTGATATCCACACCTGGGGGGTCCCTGTCAGCTCACAGTGACCCTATGAGTCACTGCTCATAGGACAGAGTAGAACTGCTCAATCCTTAGGAAAGCAGATTGGTTCATTTTTCTCCTGCAGCGTGGCTACCATAAACTTTTTGATTAGTGGTCCAATGCTTAATCCTTAATTAATGTGATAAACAAAGCCTCAGATCCACTGCCATTGTGTTAGTTCTGATGCACAGTGATCTTCTATCGGGTTTCTGAGTCAGTGAATCTTTATGAGAAGAGCCTGCCAAACTTTCTCCTGTGAAGCAGCTGGTGGATTCGAACTGCCAGCCTTTCAATTAGCAACCCAATATGCTATGAACTACACCACCAGAGGTTAACGAGAACATGTGCTGGGAATTTCAAATGTTAGGAGGTTTATAGTAACATCTGATGTAATACATTGCACTATGTTGGAAGATTGTATTACTGCAGAAAACAGTCTCACAAACTACCGCCCCCCCCCCCAATA
Source organism: Elephantulus edwardii (assembly GCF_000299155.1). Lineage (NCBI taxonomy): Eukaryota > Metazoa > Chordata > Mammalia > Macroscelidea > Macroscelididae > Elephantulus > Elephantulus edwardii. The sequence continues at coordinate 5,555,807 of NW_006399783.1, read as the reverse complement.
GAGATAACAGGCGGCTCAGTGGGATTATATGGGATTGTGTCCCATTTAACCTGATTCCTCGAATGGCCATGAAATTCCAGATTGAGAAGCACTTCCTATAAAGTGAAACTCCTGATGTCATCACCATCTTACACTTATTTTCTAGTTCCCCTGAGTCCTTTGTGTGTCATATTTATTTTCACACTTAATAGAAAATACTAAAAATATCAACATGAGTAACAGAGGCTAATTTCTTTTAGTGTTTAGCCTGTGTTAATGTTCTGTGTTAAGAACTGTACATAAATAAGTGTAATTGATTCTCACAGTGACCTTGAAGGAGGGTCTCCATTATTCAGATCTAGAAGCTGAGGTCCGGGAAGGTGAGTTTCTTAGCTTAGCTCACACAGGTGCAGTGGGGGCCAGCCCAGGTCATCTAACCCTTTAGACTGTGCTTTGTAGTGCGCTAAGTGGTCCTGGGGCCAGCCCAGGTCATCTAACCCTTTAGACTGTGCTTTGTAGTGCTAAGTGGTCCTGGGTCACAAACGAGTTTTCCATCATAGAGAGCTGATAGGTATTGTATTGTTAGGTGTTATCAAGTCAACAATGACTCATCCGAACTCTAGAAAAAACAAATCAGAACCTTGCCTTATTCTTTTGGTTCAAAAGAGTAAACTTTCCAGAATACCAAAATTTACTGCCTGCAGGTTATCAGATTTTCTTTTTTTTATTTCAACCATCCTGTGTGGATGTAATAATTCAAAATTGGAAGCTAAATTTGGCTGCCTTTTAAAAGAGAACATAATGAACATAATTTAACATTTAATTGATGACTGGAAACCTATTAACAGCAAACGTAATTGTACTATCCAGTCACGGAGCTCTGTATCTTATTCTGATTTATTTGTCTCACTCCTTGAGATCAGGGTATGGTGTGCCATCTTGGGGCTGCCCCTGGACTGACAAGCCCACACCATCACCACTATCCTCCACATGTAGTTCTTTGTTTTACTCTGCTCTGATGGTGCTGTCCACAGGGATTCACATGGCTAACCTCATGGTGGTGCTTCTCTGCTGGTTGAAAACCACCAAAATGGACTTACAGCCTCTGAAAAGCCACTAGAGGGTCAGCTATGAGCTGGTTCTAACTCCACGGCAATGAGTTGAATTGTTGAGTTGACGAACTTTTATATTTTCAATTTTATTGTTAACAAAATAGACACAACATTGGATTTGCCACTTTTAAGTATACAGCTCAGTGACCTTAATTATATTCACAACGTTATGCAACCTTCATTAATACCTAGTTTCAGAATATTTCATCACTCCAAGCAAAAAGTGTCCCCATTAAGCAGTAACCCCTCAATCCCTCTCTCCCTACACCTTGGAAACCTCCAATCTCCTTTTCTCTGTACCCTTTTGTCATCCATCTCATATGTTTTTATTTGAAAAATTATTAAAGTTTTTGTAAAAAATCAAATGTTAATGAGAGAAGATAAAGCAAACAAAATAGCCTGCAACTCTGCAAGAAATCTAAAAAACTAGATAGCATTGGCTTTCTAAAAGCTATTTTCAGAACTTGAGAGGACATTTTTTAAAAGCATATTTTTTCAACTTGGGGATATCTTCCAGAAAGCCAAATTTGCCAAGGGCCTGACAGGAACACTTAATGTGCTCTGAATTGTTACTTAACTGGTTTGTGCACACGACCTTGTTTGCCCAGCCAAAAGGGAAGTTGAAAATCACCTTATATTTGAAAAATGAACAGTTGCCAGTATTTGGACCGGAGCTCCAAACATAAGACCACCAGCCCAGAAATTTAGAGTTTTGTGGAGAAGATATTTTCTGCTCTTTAATTTATGCAGTGAGGAGGCGGCCAAAGGTAGTCAAACGAGGACACCTGGCTTAACCTCAGGTAGGAATTGGCAAATTCTAGCCCATAGGCTGCTGTATTTGGACCTTAAGCTAAGAAAGTTTTTTAAAGCTAGTAGAAAAAAAAAGGAAGAATATATGATAGAGGCTCTATGTAGTTTGCCAAGTGAAGCCTCAAATATTTACTATGTGGATGTTTACAGTAAAAAATTGTTGATTTCTAGTGTAATGGGTAAAGGGTGTACATAAACTAAATGTCACAAATTCATCAGAGTCTATTTAAGTAGTACTTCATGTAAATGTCTTAATCTATTTACATATGCTTATCATAGCTATAGGTGGTGTTGGGTGGCACAAATGTTTGATTAAATGATGACTAACCAGAAGAGACCTTGGGTGGTCTAGTAAGGGGTTACACTGCAAGCTCAAGGCAGACAGTTCAAAGCGACCAGCTGCTCTGCAGGAGAAAGATGGGCACTCTTGTGCAGTGTTAGTTACAACCTCTCCAAACCAAGTGCAGGGTCAGCCTTGAATGGGTACTGACTTAATGGCACATAACAACACCACCTAACAAAATGATTCCAATTTAATCTCACCGAGAGGCACCATGAAAGAAAGGAATGGAGATCTGCTTAGGAAAGGTCATTGCTTTGAAAACACCATGCGACAAAGTTCTCCTCTGCACACACAAAGTCACCACACAAGTTGGAGTGGCATCGATGATGACAAATTATTTACTACTTGTCCTATGTGTTCATGTTGTTGTGTACTGTTGAGGTGGACCTGACCCATAGCTGACTCTCTGGTGCCTACTGGTAAGCTGTGCTGCAATCTCAAAGCCACACGGTTCGAGGCCACCAGCTGCTCCGCGGAAAATGATGGGCAATCTCTACCTGTGTGATTGACTGTCTCTGAAAACTTGCCAGTCTTTTCTCAGGTTCCACATTACATCCACTGACAATCAATCTGTACAGGATTGAAGCATTCCAATGTGGAATTACAGTAAAAGGCATGCTGCTAAGTGTTCAACAAATTACACCGCACCAAATTTGACACTCCCTCCTTCCCTTCCCCCATCCACAATCAGTTTTCCTATTTGCAACTGTTCACCTAGGCAGCTCAATATGGACGGTGGCAAAATCAGCAAACAGATTTTCTTCTTCTCTTGTGTTTTATATCTCGCCTACTATTTGGGCTTCACTGAAACAGAAATGTCACACTGCTATCTTTAGAACACTCACAGAGTTTGAGCTAAAAACGCTGTAGCTGGTGCCCTAGACAAAAAAAAAAAAAAAAAAAAAAAAAAAAGTGAAAGGATGCAGATTTCATCTCTGGAGCAGCGAGGGGAGACACAGTTTCAAAACAGCTATTAATCTGCGATAGGGGAAAGGCACCAGGTCTTCCTTCCAACCACTGCCAAAACCAAAGTTAAATAATCCAGCTATTTCTGAAGCAATTAGCAGTATGTATTATTCCCCAACACTCATGAAAAGAATCATTTTGAAAACCAGTGCTCTTGACACGTTTCACTATAAAATCAATTACTTTTAAAGGCAAGAAACTCATTCTCCACCCCAGGAACATATGATACACCACCTGCCTGCTCCAAGAGATGCCTCATTTTTTTTCTTTCTTTTTTTTAATGGGCTTATGGGATTGGGGTGCTCGTCTGTCTGGTATTATCTGCTCATTTCTGCAATAAGGGATTTTTAACTCATCGCTACATATCTTTGACCATTGTGTGGCCCAGTTTTCAAGCAAGCCATGTCTACACCATCAGGGAACTTTCATCTCCTGTTCGGAATTAAGCCTTCCACGTCTGATAGGATCTTAATTATCAGCAGTACATTCTCCCCCAAGTTCAATCTCTGACATCATAATAAAGTACAGTAGCTCCATTTCCAATGAGAAAAGGCTGATTCAGGAAGATACTGTATATATCTGTTTGCATAGCAAGATTCGGGCCTGAATTTATTTTTCCTAGAGATGTTCCATGGATAACATTTTCATTTTCATCAAAGACAAGCAATTTAAAAGTTCCCCTTGCTGTTGACAGTCTCTATAGCAGGGAACCTGGACCGATTAAAATGGAGATATTTTTCAAAGGACAAAAGGTGCTATTTTACTTCCAGAGGGTGTAGTATAAGGCATGGTCAGAATGGGCTTGCACCGCTGTGAGATTTGCATGCTTTCTGCAGGAAATACATGGAAATAACTCCTCCAGGCAGTGACATATTCCTAAATGCCGGCTGTTGAGTTTGTTCTGATTCATAGCGACCTTCTATTGGGTTTCTGAGGCTTGAAATCTTTCATTCATCTTTCCCTCTCTGAGGAGCTTGTGGATTCTAATTGCCAACATTTGGTTAATAGCTCAATACTTATGCACCATGCTACCAGAGTTCCTTGATATACACAGTCCTAAGCATGATATAGCCTGGAAGCAGGAGTGGCATCCTCCTCTGAAATGGCTTGCCTCCAGAAACTCTATGACTGAACAGTGCTCAAGCCTTTCGTTCATAGGGTCGCTATGGATTGTCTACGACTCGACGGCACCTAACAATGACACAACAACAAGCATGATATAGATATACGACTGTAAGTGTTTACATTGTCATTGTCTGTCAGAACAACAATACTGACTCTTTTTGACCATTGCAGATGTGAGTTCATAAATTTACAGCCTGGTTCTATTACTGTCACTTTGAAAAGAACTCGGGTTTTTTCCCTTCCGTCAAAAAAAGAAAGCAAGCAAGCTTAATTCCTCTCTCTGCTCAGAATTGTCTACTTGATGTCAACAACTGGCTAAGCATCATTACAAAGAAAGAAAGAAAAATATAAAACTCAGTTAATTCTGATTCAATCACAGGGCAATTGTTAAAGGATATCAAAAAAGGTAAAAAATGAGGATTTAAAAATTTTTAGGAATCCTAGAGCCCCTGTAGTTCTAAAAACAAACAAAGTTCTCGAATTAAAACAAAACATAGTATTTGTTTGATTCTACAACCAATCACTAACTTACTTGTTCTTAATGTCAATCAAAATTCCTTTGTCTAAACATCCATAAGCAGCCTGATAAGAACAGATTGTTGAGAAACCTGTATTTGTGGGGAACTGTCTCGAGTCATGTCAAGACTATCATTTAAGTTACCTCTGGGGGCGGGGGCGAAATCCCTCCTCTGTGTGACATAGGCCAAACCCAATTGGTATTTTTATGTCTCTGGTCTTCTCGGGGAGAAGAGTAAAAACTGCTAGTTCCCTAGAGCATAGTAAAGAGATCTGAAGATGCCTCTTCCTTAAGCAATAACCATTAATATGGGTTCCGCTAGTACCAGACATCTGTAATGCTTTGGGCTGTATTTTCTGGCGAGATAACAGTGTCATCTTGAGAATTGGTGCATGAAGAGGACAGAAGGCAGAGAGGCAGAGCTGAACTGCTCACTTGTGCTCCTATCTGAGGGACAACACGCTTATATTGCATGAAAACATAGCTTTAAGCCATAAAGAAGCGTTTCATAAATCTTCCCCCACCAATTGTGTCAGTCGCTATCCTTGCTGGTGGCTCACGGCTGACCTTGATTAGAACCCACTCTCCCATGTAGCACTCAAAGGGATATGAAATAAGATCACTGGAGAACATCTCTAGATCCCTTCAGGTCCAAGCTCCAACCTTTTTGGCAGCCTATTCTACTGATGATTTCTCCTGAAAACCAACAATGATGCCTGAAAAAGTTAACAGCTATTTATTGAGCATCTATTTTGTGAAAGAGAATAAAATCCACGCTAAGAATATAAAGGTGTCTTAGATACAAAATCAATCTTGAGGAGTTCTGAGTTGAGTAGAAGACACAAAAAACTTCAGTGAAACTTAGTAAGTGGTAAGAATGGCCCCTGTGTGATATTCATGAGACTGTCTCACAAAGATAAAATCAAGCCAATCAAAGTTGAGGAAACTCCAACTTACAGAAACCCTGTAAGATACAGTAGAACTGCCCAGTGCGGTTAGGTTCCAAGGCTGCAAATCTTTGTTAAAGATCTTCTCCTGAATTGGACCTACCAAATTTTTGACACAGCAGATTAATACTTTCACCTTGGGGCCACCAGGATGCCTTCTTATAATAACAGCTAAAAAAATTCCCATTGCTTTTGGGTGGCTTCAGAATTTTCAGGATGAGTGTAGTAGGCTCCATTATCCTCACAGAAAAATTTCCCCAGTGCTCTTAGAAGTGTCTAGGAATTGTCCTTTCTTTCTTCATACATTCGTCCAATACACACTCTGGTGTCTTTTATTTGCCAAGGAATGAGCTAGGCATATTTCTCCATCTTCAGCAATTGCCATATAATCAAGTAATCTTCTTACTTCCTGAGATGTAATTTGGGGAACACAAAAGCTTAAAGATCTTTTCATCACAGTTGTATCATGGAGTCTAGGCTTCTATTAGGAATGTCCTTTATGGGCCTAGAGAAAGAGAATGCCTTCATGCTGTCATGTGAATCTATTTATCACAAATTCGTCTATTCATCCAGTCAAGACTCAGGATCCCAAAGGACTGGGAAGCAGAATTGCTAAGTTTTGATGCTGAGAGTGAGAATGAGATGAGGACCACAGGCATTTGGAGATGTTGTTTGGTTTTTTTAATTGGATTCTTTTTTAAATATTTTTTTTTTAACTTTTAACAATCCATGGGCATTATTTTTTTTTCTCTTGTATACCATGGAGTCAGATCCAACTGGCACAGGAGGAGATTGCCCTCCCTTTTCTGGCAGAGGATCTGTGGATTTGAACCGCATGCCTTTGGAATTACAGTGCAATTTCTTGCCACTAGGCCACCAGAGCTCCCTCTGGAGAAGGTTTTTGTTGTTTTTTTTTTTAAGAAAGGTAAAGAAATATTTATAGAGAAGTAAGATGATAAACATAATTTTTCATACTTGTAAATACATACTTTAAGATTCCTGTTTTGGTCTCTTAAAAATTGTGAAAGGAAGAAAAAGAAGAGCAGAAGGAGGAGGAGAAATATTAAGTCAGAGTTCTACTAATTGATTTTCCTTTCTGTAAATGGAATAAACCTATTGCCTGGACATCATTGGGCAAGTTGAGATAATGTTGATAGAATCCTGCGTTTAGTCACTTTTATAATCACTGGCACTAGTAATTCAAAACACCAGCAAGCCTTTGGCTAAGCCAGAATCCAAGAGGCTAGCTGTACTTCCTAGTGGTTTGGGTGGGAGTCCAGGAGACATCCCAACTAACGGGACTCAAGGATTGCATCCTCCACTTCCCAGGTGAGCCAGAGGCAGCCCCTGTACCTTGGCCTGTAACCAACCTCACTCCAGATGCCAAGTCCCCTTTCTCTTAGTTTTGCCTATGTGAGGACATTTCTGCAAGTCTTAGACAAAAGAATATACTTCTCTCGCATCCCAAAATGAGATTCCAGTATTGCACACATAACTTGCTTTTCTTAATCATGAACCACTTGCTCAAGGAGGCATCCTGCTGTCCCACCCCACATGCAGCACACATGAGGAGGTCGTCTGTATGGATTGGCATAAAAATAAGGATTGATTTATGCACTTAAGACTCCCAAGGGAGTGACATAAACCCAGTTGGTGTCCCTGCATCCAGGAGACTACATTAGCACCACTGCATTACCTGGAGATGTGCAAAATCACATGTGGCTGACATTGCCTCTCAGCAGCAAAGATGCCTCACAGGCATTGTTTGCTGCACTGTGTCTGTGGAATAAGGTAATGCTCAAGGAAGAGACTTGTATTTCACAGCGACTTTGGGATTAAATGACATTAAGAAGAAGTGGGGAGAGTCACAAAGATTTTTAATCTTAGACTGAATAATTAAGCTTCTTCTCTAAGTGGTATAGCACTGGTTTGTCCGTTTGCTGCATAGAGGTAACTTGTGGTTATTGTGATGCTAAACACTGTGACACTGGTGTGTCAAATGCGATTATGGTGACCCATGGTGGATAGTGTTTGGTGGCGTTCTCGAATTAAAACAAGCTTGGAAGCAGGAGCAGCATCCACTTCCATAATAGTTTGCCTCTGAAAACCTATGAACTGGAGAAATGCAGAAAGTTATACAAGTGTTCAGGTCTTTTGTTCATAGGATCGCTATGAGTGTTCTATGACTAGACGGTACTTAACAACTACAGCAACAAATGAATCTACTAATGCCATAATGGTCACCCATAGTGGACAGTGTTTACTGGATCCCCTAGATTAAGACAGGCTTGGGAGCATGAGTGGCATCTACTTCCTAAACAACTTGGCTCCAGAAACTCTATGAACTTAGAGAAATGACAATAGTTACAGAATAGGATTCAGGACTTTTGTTCATAGGGTCGCTATGAGTCATGTTCAATTTGACAACACTTAACAACAACAACAATGAATTTACTAGATGGCAGAAAGCAGTAGGGTAAAGTAAAGACCCTTGATGGTGTGTTGTTTTCAAGTAGCATAGATTTGGAACTGACCCATAGCTGGCTCTCAAACAAGGTTTCAGAGGCTCTTAATTGCATGGGAAGAGATTGCTCATCCTCCCTTGGAGCAGTTGGTGGATTCAAACCACGTGTCTTTGGGATTGTAGTGCAGTTTCTTACCATTAGGCCACCAGATCTTGATAATGTGGTGGTAACATATTGGGCTGTTTACCAAAAGATCGGCAGTTCAAATTCACAAGTTGCTCTGAAGGAGAAAGATGGGTGGTTTCCTCTCATAAAGATTTACAGCTTTGAAAACCAATAATATAGAGTTGCTATGAATTGAAATGACAGTGAGGACATTTTAGGATTTTTGTTTGTTTAATGAGGTGAGTGTTTAATCATGAGCACACAGGACATCTGTGGGAAATCAAACTAAAAACTAAAATAAATTTTATAATCCTCTTTTTTTCACCTATAACAGTACACACACACACACACACACACACAGGACTATTTCCCAAGAAGACTAAATTCAATTCCCAAGTTGTGAATATCTCATATTTGTGGTTTGTTTTGACTTCTTTTTTTTTAAAAAAGAAAGTATGTTGTTGTTTTGTGTCATTGAATCACCTGAGCTTAAAGGGATCCTAAGCACAATAGCTCAGGCTCTGCTCTATCTTGAGCCAATCTCACTGTCTCTGACATACTTGCCCCTATTGTCCAGTCATTGTGTCAGTCCATCACATCCAGCGTCATTCTCTCCTGCACTCAACCTTTCCAAGCATGATGTCTTTCCCCAAGGACTGGTCCCTCCTGCCAAAATGCCCAAAGTATATGAGATGGAGCTTCAAAATCCTTGCCTCCAAAGAGCAACTTTGCTTCACCGTCTCCTGGACAAACTTGTTTGCTCTCTTGGTAATCCATGGAAAATAAAGTATACTTTGTTTTTGAAAAATATTTTTTATTGGTTTGCATACAAGAATTTGTTTACATTATGTGTCATTCACATATACTGGGATTTGCCTCCACCCCCTGTGTCTGTATCCACCAAACTCTGTGATCCTGTGATTTTTTCCCTCCTTCCCTCCTTAAGCCTCCCTGTCTCCTACCTTCCTTCCATCTTTGACTATCTACACATATCTTATTGATTATCCTTCTGGTTTTACAATAATGGTTTTATTCAGTATTTATTTTTTGTTTTTTTATTAGAAAATTGTAGATTAAGCAGTCCTAAGAACTGGGCCCTCTGCAGCTTCCTGACCCAGCCTGCACATAATTGTGGTGGGGCTGCCTCTAAGTAGATGCCTGAGAAGGCCACTGTCAGGGACCTCTCCAAAATATTGAAGAGTAATGATGTCTGTCTAAGGAGCACTTGATTCAGGCCCTATTCTTTTAATCACTTGTCATGCATCTGAGAGCTGAACAATGATTAAAGTTGACAGAAGAATAATTGATGCCTTGAAGTTGTGATGTTGCAGAAAAGAATATCACATGGACTGCCAAAAGAACAAATAGGTATGTCTTGGAAAATGTGCAATCAGAGTGCTCCTTTGGAAGCAAGAATGGCAAAATTTCATATCTCATACTTTGGACATGTTGCTAGAGAAAGCTATTCCTTGAAAAGTGCTATCACACTTGGAAATATGAGGATCAATAAAAGAGAGGGACACCCTTAAAAAGATAGATAGGCGTGATGACTGCAGTAATGGGCTCAAGTGTATCAGTGATGGTGAGGATGGCATAGGGATTGGACAGGATTCAGATCCATTGTTTATCAGGTTGTCCTCAACTCAATGGCACCTAACAACAACAATAAGAAACAGTACAGAGACATCCCAAGCTCCCTGTATCCAGCTTCCCCATCAGTATATTATGACATCACAAACAAGATGTTGATATTGACAGTCAAGGTATAAAACATTTCCATCAAGATCTCCACCATCAAGGTATAGAGCATTCCCTCATGTTGCCCTTTTATAGGCACACCCAGTTTTCTTCCAATATCCATTAAAAAATTTGAAAAAAATTGTGTAAAAGTATTACTTACACATATAATTATGTTAATTTGTTTTGAAGTTACAGAAGTGCAAACATACATATGCACTATTTTATGTCCAACTTTTATATCCAGAATGCTTTTAAAAGCTCTCCGTGTTCTCCTTGACATTGTTATGTAGTATCTCGTTGTGTGGTTATATGTATTCACTTTTACATGGGCTTCTGGTTTGTTTCTAGCTTGATGTTATTAAGAATTAAAGGTGCTGTCAAAATTAATCTACTTCTTGTGGTCTTGTATTTTTATTCCTTTGGTATATACTAAGGGGTGGGATTTCTCTAATTATGTTAAATGAATGAGATTATTAGAAACCATTTTCTAAAGTGGTTGCATCATTTTATACTTAGCGGTAATGCATAAGGTTTGCTCTACATCTTTGCCAATGTTTGTGCTTTCTGATTTTTCTTTAATCTTAGGTCATTCTGGTGGGTGAAATGATTGCTAAGTGTTTTATTTCTTTGTACCCAAAAACATATTAGGAAGAGAATATGCTTTTATGTAGATTAGACTGGGAGTCAGAACTCAGTTAAAGCCCCAGTTTAAGTATCTAACTGTTCAGCATTAGACAAGTTACATAATCTCACTCCCCAGGTATTTCTAACAGCTCCACTTTGACAGACAGTACTGAGGGTTAGTTCCATCTGTTTCTAACCTGTCCATTTCAGTGCAGTCTCTCCAGTTCTGATGAATGCTTTCTTTATGCTTTGGTTACCTTGACTTGAAAGAAGTGTTAACCTAGGTCCTGAAGTCAAAATAGTTTTTAATATTTTTAAGTGATTGCCAAGAAAGAAAAAAAATTGGCTGAGAGGTCAGACCTAGACAGTTGGACATTCTTGCCTACTCTGCATGCTCCTGTCAAGGAAAGCAATGTTTGGCTCATCAATAGGTATCCCATTGACTTGGCTGCATGCTTCCTGGTGAGTGCCATGGACAAAAATGGATCAGAGAGGGTTCCCATGACTCTGACCTGGGAGTCAGCTAGAGCACCTCACCTGTCATCTGTGCTTAGCTAACTGGGCCTGAGAGCCAAAAACTGTACCTCACTCTGCTTACCAAGAAGAAATAAGCTTTAAGACAAATAAGGAACCCTAATTTTTATGTGGTGAGTCTCTATAGCTAGACCATTGTTGTTGTTTACCGTAGAGGCAGAACCGACCCATGGCTGACCCTTTAGTGGGTGTTCAGAGGCTGTTACTCTCATCCTTTTCCCGCATAGCTAGAATACAGAACTAAAAATAAAATGTCCTTTCCTTTTAATTTTAAATTTAACCCAATCTTATGAGCACTGAGTGATTACTGATAGCAGCTCTCTACCAAGCTCCCAAGCTATAAATACCTGGGAGGGGGAGATTTTACATCTTTGTCTCGTAAAGTAGCTGGTGAATTTAACCACCAATTGTTTAGTTAGCAGCTACAGTAGCGCTACACCACCAAGGGGGCTTACTGTGCATTTAGGAGGGGAAAAAGCGGGAACAAGGAGATCCAGAACTTGGACTCTCTTTGTCAGCACACATAATTGGTCAAACACATGGAAATTAGGACATGCTCACACAATCAGTATGATTATAAAGCAGCAAAATAGACTTCATTAATATCTTATGTGATCAAACTGTTGCTGAAGTTCATTCAAAAGCAGCTAGAACATTGAAAGGGAACTTCCAGAAGTGCAAGCTGGTTTTAAAAGAGGCCGTGATACCAGAAAATTGGTAAAGTCAGATGAATCACGGCTGAAAGCAGATAATACCAGAAAGCCTATTTATGTTTTATTGATTATGCAGAGTCATTTGACTGTAGGGGTCACAGTAAATTATGGTTCTCATTGAGAAGAATGGGAATCTCAGAACACTTAATTGTGCTCATAAGGAATCTATACCCAGACCGAGAGGTTATTGTATCAATAGAACAAGGGAACACTGCTTGGTTTAAGATAAGAAAGGGTGTGCATCAGGATTGCATTCTTTCTCCATATCGATTCATTCTGTACACTGAGAAAATCATTCACGGAGTCAGAGTCTATGAAGAGAAATGTGGCACCAAGTTTACAGGAAGACTCACCAACATACTGCACTACGTGGATGGCACAATTATACTTGCTGAAAGTGAGGAGGATATGTAATGTCTGCTGCAGAAGATCAAGGACCACAGCCTTCAGTATGGATTACATCTCAACATCAAGAAGACAAAGAGCCTCACCACAGGCCCAACAGTCAACATGACTATAGATGGAGAAAAGATTGAGTCTGTTAATGATCTCATCTTGCTCAGATCAACAATCAATACCATTGGTACCAGCATTCAAGAAGTCAGGAGACATATTGCATTGGACAAGTCTGCAGTTAGAGATCTCTCCAAAATAGTAAAGAGTAATTATGTCAGTTTGAAGACTAAAGTGTCCTAGACACAGGCTATGGTCTTCTCAATCACCTGTTATACATCAGAAAGCTGGACAATGAATAAGGATGACAGAAGAAGAATTGATGCCTTTGAGTTGTGGTGCTAGAGAAGAGTATTGAATATCCCACGGATTATAATAAAAACAAACAGATACATCTCAGAAAAAGTGAAGGCAGGTTGCTCCTTGGAGGCAAAGATGACCAAGCTTTGTTTTTCATACTTTGGACATGTAGATAGGACAGGCTATTCTTTGGACATCATGATTGGAAAGATGGAGTGTCAGTGATGGAGAGGAAAATCCCCAACAAGAAGAATTGACACTGTGCCTTCAGCAGTGGACTCTAGTGTCTCAGAGATGATGAGGACAGCACAGGATAGGAAAGGTTTCAGAAAGGCTGCTCATAGGGTCGCCATGAATTGTACTTGACTCAATGGCACCTAACAAGCACATCCCTCTTCATAGAAACACATCCTCTGCCAACCAGTTACTATCAAGTTGATTCTGTATCCTGGTCACCCATTGTGTCAGAGTAGGACTGCACTCCACAGAGTTGTCCAGAGCTGATTTTTCAGAAGTATATTACAAGATCTTTCTTCTGAAATGTTTCTGTTTTGGCTCAAACCTCCAACTTTTTTTTTTTTTTTTTTTCAAACCTCCAACTTTTGATTAGCAATTGAGTATGTCCATTACCTGCACCTCCAGGACTCCTGACATACACAGACACTCTGAGAAAGTGTCCAAAAGAGACAATCACTTGTAAAGAGAGGGACTTATGGGTCAGGTAGTATTTCACAGTTGGTTTAAGATAAGGAAGGGTGTGCATCAGGATTGCATTCTTTCTCCATATCGATTCAATCTGTACACTGAACAAATCATTCACAGAGCCAGAAATGATTATAAATAAATAAATGTTTATAAAACAGAAATAACAGGGCTTCATGCCCTCTTGAGAGTCAATCCCCAAATTCCTCCCTTACAAACCATGAGATGAGGTTTTATAGGTAAAGTGTTCAACATATATAATCTCACCTTTTTATCTGTAGAATGGAAGTTACAACATCTACTTTACAGGGAAACAGGAGAAATAAGCTACAACCCAAGGAATTAATCGAACATGCCATCTGCAATATCACTAGGTATCCGATGTGGACTGAATCTGAGACTATATTTCAGACACCCAAGTATGCTCTGAAGTCATCCACGCTGTCTTTCTACCTCACTGGCAGAGGCTCTGAGATTATATAGGTAATTGAAGTTATTTATGCTTCAATTAATCCTATCTGTCTTCAAACACAAGCAAGGTGGTTGGCAAAGAGTTGGTGAGAATACAAGGTAGTGGCTCAGATCATTCTCTATATAGCCTTAATTAAATGATAAACGTACACACTGGAGGGAATGGAATTGTCAGCCCTTCTACTGAACTTTCTGCTTTGTTCCGGAGTTATAGTGGGATACACACTCTGATCTAGAAAGGAGAAACCACCAAGCAAAATGCTTCCTGATTTAAAGGAAGGGAGTTGCTACATCTGCCAGGGTGTCCATCCTAATTCTTGCACTTAAAAGTTTGTGATTAGAGATTTTTTTGGGTGGGGTTGGGTGGGTTTCCCCCCCCTTTTTTCAGTCTTCATTTCTTCTCTTGTTAGAGAGAACACTACTTTTCTCACAGTTTTTTTTTCCCCTCATGAAGGTTATATAACGTGCACGAAAAACTCTTGCTCATAATAAGTACCTAATAAATATTAATCACCAGTTTTATGAAATCATTATTTATATGGTGATGTAACAGGCTATGTGTTGGGTGTGTAACTAAAAGGTCAGCAGTTTGCATCCACTAACTGCTCTGTAGGGCATAGTTCAATGGGAATTAATTTTATAAAACAATGTATGAGAATGATTGTATGAAACACAATGTGAATGAATGAAAATATGACACACAATGTATATGAATTTTGTATGCAAACCAGTATAAAATAATAATAATAATTAATAATAAAATAAATAATAGAGTTTCTTCCTGTAAAGTTTATAGCCAAGGAAACCCAACAGAGAATCCCCACAAATCAGAATCAATAGGACAGCACTGGGTGATCATTTAATTACATTTTTTTGAAGGGTGTCATGGGTCACATGCATCATACTTTCTGAGCTACATTAACCTGTTTTGTCCTCTGGTCATGCTTCCTCACTGTGATAGTACAATTTACCCTAAATCTGTGCTTCCAAATTCAATGCACTTCAACTCTCCTGGTAATCCTGCTAAGATTCCAGCGACTGATCTCCGGTGTTTGGGGCAAGGCCAGTGAGGCAGTCTTTCTCACAATCTCCCCCGCCCCCCCAACCCCCAGGCCTGTCAATATTCCCAGGGTCCATGAATTGAGGAACAAAGATCTAGCTTCTACAGACAATTCCATAGAGATGAAGCAAATGTACAATAATCACAAATGTTTGCCTTCTGCTTTATACCATCCACTAGAAACTCTCCTTTCTAGACCAAATGTCTTCATTGTAATTACACCTCTTATTTTGCCGTCTCTGTATTTAATGTCACCTGTGAACCAGACGAAGTAAAGATCAGCTGGTATTTTGAGATGAAAGTATTTTAAACCAAAGTGAACATTAAACACAAACAGCCATCACAACAAAATAACCTCTATTCTACATGTAATGAGTGAAATCCTCGCAATCCAAATGTAATAAATATATTTTTCAATGTCTCTTTCATAATTTATCACACTATTTTTCTCTCTGCTCACTGTGACTTATCGTCAGGATAACACCAATTGGATAAGATGAAGATGATGCTGTCAGTAATTTTTAATTTTAAGGTGAAATAATATATTTTCCCAGATGGCTGATTTGATACGGGCCTAAGACTCAGCCCATAAATCTTTAGGTGCTTGAGATTTGCAGTGATTTAATATTTAATCTATTGCCTATCAATACATCATCAGGACCTAAGAAATGATTAAGAAGAACTAGGAAGATAAGCATGGCTGATAGAGGATAATAACCTAATTTTAAGTAATTTGACAGAGGAATCTGGAATGAGGAAAAATAAGTTCTTTTTCCTCTTTCTTTTTTGTATTGTTTGTTACTTTTCTTTAACTCCTGAATGTGCTTCTTGAGCTGCTCTTGGACTTTCTCTGGGATTTTGGCTATAGTCACACTGAGAATAGTACTACCAGAGAAAACTGGTCCTTTTGTAGTCCGTAGCTTGTTGCTCTGCTAGTGGTTCAAATGGAGAAAGATGGGAAGTCATTTCTCTTCAAGATTTCAAAAAAACTCTGCAAAACTCAAACCATTGCTGCCAGCTCAGAAGCTGACCTTCCAGTAGGCTTCCAAAGCTGTAAATCTAATGGGAGGAGTTTGCTCATCTTCCTCCCAGGGAGTTGCAGGTGGATTCGAATGACCAGAGAGATGCAGCCTTTGGATTAGCTGTACAACTCCCTACAGACTTAGCCATCAAAGTTCCTTCTTCCATATCTGCAGCCTTTGAAACCCAAAGGAAGATCATATGAGTCTGAGCTCACAGGATGGCAGTGGACAGAAGTCTTGTATTTAAATTTTCCTATCTCCTATCTGCTTGATTATCTTCTTAACACTCTTAGTGTTCTCGAAGTGGGCAGAGGTTTTCAAGTTCGCATGATACTGAACAGAGCTTCCAGACTGAAATTGACTAGGGAGGAAGACTTGATGATCTACTTGTAAAAATCAACCACTTAACACCTGTCTCATCAGCAACCAACTGCTGTGATGGTACAGGGTGTAACTGGGCAGAGCTTTACTCCTTTGTGTATAGGGTTACCATGAGCTGATGAGCTGAGGGCCGACCCAACAAAAGCTAACCAACAAAGGTGAGCTGGGGAAGGCACATTTTATTTACTGCTGAACTTTCAGCACTTAGAATAGTATAATGTCCCTGGTAAATGCTTTCTTTCTTTTTTTAATACTCATTTTTATTGTGTATATACATAACAAAACATACAATTCAACAGTTTCTGCCCTTACAATTTACTGCCATAGATCAGTAGTTTATATTCTGATTTTATTAGTTGTTCTCTCCTCATTACCATTAACTCATTGACACCTTGGCCCCCACACCATTCTGTCTAATCTTTCAATCACTTTTGGCAATTTGGTCCCATATACTTCTTAAAATAGCACAATGCTCAAGGCAGATATTTTTAAATAAACTAAGCTTTTTCTTCAGTATAATTCGTTAAGCTAAACCACAGTTTGATTTTAAGAAGACTTTAGGAGATGTTTTTACTGTAAGGTTTAAAGATTATCTCTGAATAATAGCTTCAGGGCTTCATCTACCTTTAATGGCTCCAGAAAGTCTAGAGTCAATGGGCATTAGAAATTCTATTCTGTATTTTCCCCTTTTAATCAGGATTGGTCTATGGAATCACTGATCAAAATATTCTATTTCACTAATTTGCATGTACATTGTTATACTAGTACCAGGCTTTTCCCCCTTAGTGGAGTTGTGGTATTGTTGTTAAATGGTAGGCAACTCATAGAGACCCTGTGAACGAAAGTCTTGAACACTTGTGTAACTTTCATCCTTTCTCCAGGTTCATAGGATTTCTGGAGGCAAGCTATTTTCGAAGTGGATACTACTCCTGCTTCCAAGTTTGTTTTAATTGGGGAGCTCCACCAAACACTGTTCACCATGGGTAACCATTATCCTGGTTAACACATCATTGTCACAGCGTTCAGCATCACAGTAACCAAGTACCTCTGCACAGCAAATAGGCAGACCAGGGCTGTATGACCTAGAAGAGTGTGTGACCAAAAAGAATTAAAAACAGGCCTGAGGGTCATGGATTAAAGTTACCCACTTTTGGCTTGGTAATATGAAAACAAGCTCACACCATTGAGTTGAGTCTGACTCAAGGTGACCTTCCATCTAGTTTTTATTGATATCTTAACAAAATTAAGTCCTCCAATCTATGTGTTTGAAACATCCTTCGATTTATTTGAGTTTCCTTTAATATCTTTCAGTAGTGTTTTACAGGGAGCTCTGGTGGCCTAGTGGTAAGAAATTGCACTGCAATCCTGAAGGCTGAACAAAGCCACCAGCTGCTCCATGAGAGAAGGATGGACATCTCCTCCTGTGCGATTAACTGCTTCTGAAAACCTACTGGAGGGTCAGCTATGGGTCCATTCAGAGTCGATGGTACTTAACAACAACAGTAATGTTCTATAGTTTTCATTTTTAGAGTATTTAATGTCCCAGTTAGATTTATTCTTAAGTATTTTGTTTTCTAAAATGTTATTGTAAATAGACATTTCCCTCCTTATTTTCCTTTTAGATTTCTATTTCCTGCTGTAACAGGCCCAAACAATTTGTTATTATTGTTGCTGTTGAATTTGTTCCCTGAAACTTTGCTCAATTCCTTTCATGATAGATGGAGAAATGATTGAAGTTGTTAATGATGGAAACTTATTTGCATCCACAATCAACAGCCATGGTAGCAGCAATGAATAAATCAGAAGCTCTGTTGCATTGAGTATATCTGTTAATCTGTTGTTAAGGAGCAAAGATATTAGCTTAGAGACTAACACGCATCTGATCCAACCCACGATGGCTCTGTTGTCAGGAGCTGCTAGTCTTTGGAAAAAAAAATTCTACTTGTTCAAGTAGAGGGGCAGAAAAGGAGAGAAAGAGCCTTAATGAGGTGGATTGACAGTGACTGTCACAGTGGACTAGAGGATGGTACAGCTTGTGGGGATGGCACAGAAAAGTGCAAGGATCCAGCCTGTCCTTAATGGGGTCTCCTCTGCATTGTAGTTGACTCACTGGAACCCACCAGCAACCTAACAGTGTATATGAAGTGACTTACTTCTGCCACTTTGTCATTTGGGGTTTTTTTTGTGTGTGTTTCTTGAGTCTTCTTTGTGTTTGTCCTTCAATTCTTCTTGCTTCCGTATTTAGTGTATTGTAGTGAGCCTTTTTGGTTTCCTTTGCCTTTCTTTTTTGTGTGCGCATATCTATATACCTTATTAAATGCATTTACTTAGTGGCTACCATGGGTGTTATATATAAAGGTTGTGTTTATAGCATTCTGGGCTGGAGGCCTAGACAATAAGGAGTTGTGCTGCCAACCCCAAGGCAAGTGGTTCAAGTACACCAGCTGCTCCAAAGAAAAAAGATGAACAATTTCCTCCTATACCATTTACAGAAAAGTCATTGGAGGGGTCTCTGAAAGCTCACTGTATGAGTCGATTCTGACTTGATGGCAAAGTAAGTAAGAAAGAGGCTAAGATGGTAGCAACTTAACAGTAACACAGAAAATTCTATATTTATACCATTCTTGTTATCACTAATGTGTCTTTACAGTTTATGCCGCTTGTAACATATTTTTATCCTTGCATTTTATATATTTGAGGAAAAGCCAATTTAGAATTATTAGGCATGAATACCTTATTAATGTTCTTATCTATGCATTTTCCTTTACTAGGAATTTCTTTTTGTCTATTAACTGTTAATCACTTTCTAGTGCCTTTGCCCTTCCATCAGCACCATTAGGAATTTTGTAAAGCTGATCTGCACTCTCTCAGCTTCTGATAGGAATGTTTTAACTTAATCATAATTCTCAACCATTATTCATGATTGATAGAGTTTGTTTGTTTGTAGTTTTTTATTTTCCTTTTCAGGACTTTAAATATATTGTTCCATTGCCTTCTAACCTCCAGTGTTTCTGTGGAAAAATGGAATTTAATTTTGTTGGAGATCTTCGAATGTTACTGTTTTCTTCTCTTCTACTGTTTTCAGGGTATCAGTAATGTTTCTGGGAGCCTAACTGTGATGATATGTTGGTGTTGCTTTCCTTGGGTTTATCTTGCCTGTAGTATTTGAAATTCTTAAATTTGTGTTCTTCATTAGATCAGAGAATTCTTCTACTATTTCTTCAAGTATTCTTCACGTCACCTTCTCTCATCTCCTTCTAGAATTACCATCTTGTAGGTACTAGATTTCTTGTTATTGTTCACTTGGATGCTGGACCATTGTTTCTTTGTTCTTTTTGTTTCTTATGACTTTTCTGTTAGGTCATTAAAATGTTCAAGAGTGTCTTTCTCAATTTTATGCAAGAAATTCTTAGGAAGGTAGAGCCTTTGCTTTACCTCACTATTTCCCTTCTTTTAGATAGCTACTTTTCTCTCCTTGTTTTATTTTTAATTTTGAAGTTTCTTCTTGTTTTTCAACTTCCAATCTCTCCCCAGGCACTTTAATTTGTCAGTCTACCACCAGGTACCATTGTCATGTGCTAATCATGTCCACCAGAATCTCTTTCTCTGGTTATTATTCCCTTACCTTCTCTATCTCGATAACCACCTTTCTAGTCAGAAGACCCACAGCCAGTGAATTCTCTCTTGTTTTGCTAGGTTTGCTTCCATCTAAGTTGGAAGTTGGGGAACACAGGTGGATTTTGTCCCATTTCAAAATGTGGAGGGGCTATCATATTCCAGAAGGACTTCTTGGAGATGTATCTTGTAGATTTCAGTGCCTCAGTGGCCCTGGACAAGCAGTCTGCACTTAAGCAACCCATCTCTTAACTCCACTGCAGGGAGTAGTAAAATTCTTCAGGAGCTTGTATCCAATATCCCACAGTTACTGATTGGAAGAGGAGAAGTCACACTATAAATAGATTTCACAAGGAGGTCTGCTCTGTTGCTGTTAGAACCTGCTCCATAGTGTGTTGGCTCTGGGTGTAGCTTCTATTCAAGATGTCTGCTTTCTAGCACACAGAAGTGCTCAGCACCAACTATAAAAAGGGGCAGACAGAGAGCCAAAGGGATCTCCAGGGAGTTCTGTCCTGTTGGTTCTGGAGACTTGAGTTACAAGGCACACCAGGATGCAGGTACAGTGTTGACTATAGGAACACAGTCTATTGAGGAAATCTTACATCACAGTTTGCAACTTCCTGACAACCAACAAGTAGCGTGTTGGGAAGGGCTGTCATACTCTGGTGAGATCTCCATGGAGCTCTGCTTTGTTGCTGGATCAGAATTCCCCAAGAAGATTGTTGCCTGTGAGCACAGTCCCTCCTCAAGACTCCTACCTCCTAACACACAACAGCCTCAGCCAGCAGTGCATAGTGCTAACCAAAAGTGAGGAGAGACTAACCCTAAGTGACCTCTGGAGGGGTTTGTCCTACTTATGTCAGAGGTCTGAGGTGAGTAGTGAGGCAGGTACAGTACTGACTCTATGAGCAGACTCCACTAGAGGGACCTTCTGAAGCAATTCAAAGCATGCTTGTGGGTGGCAATGTTGAGGTCTGGGAGAGACCATTATTCTCTAGATGAACCTCCAATGAGGTGTGCCTTGCTGCCACAGAACTCTCCCATATTGTCTGCGAATATGTTGTTGTTAGGTGTTGTTGAGGAAAGGCTGTGAATATCGCTGTCTTTAAACATCTCTACTTCTTAGCATACAGCGGCTTCAGCCAGCAGTTCACAGCACTGGCTGGAAGGGGGAGCAAATAGACTGAATTGACTCCCTGGGGATCTGTTGGTCCCAGAAGCAGGTAGAGAGGAAGCGAGGCTGGCAGAGTGTTGACTGTGAGAATCGACTGCAAGGCACTGCCTTCTTGAACAATTTACAGAAAGCTTATAGCCAATTGTGCCCAGGTAAGGGAGGTGTTGCACTCTGCAAATGAACACTCAGAAAATTGGATTCATTTACTTTAGGGTAGAAATCTTGAGTCTTGTCTTTGTACAGGTGCTATAGGACTTAGGAAGAAGTTTCCTTTTTTAAGGTCACTGCCCCAGGTCACAGCAGCAGGAGGCTTGCATGGCTAGGGGCAGGGGAAGGGACTGCGAGGAGATTCTCCTACCATATGTGATGATTCCTTGCTGATTCTTACTTGTCTTCAGGCTCCTGGTGATTTCCTCTGCTCTAGGATTCAGAGTTCCTCAAAGTCAAGTATCATTTCCTTGCATTTCTCTTTGTGTGTGTGAAGGAGGATCATTATGTGGGTTTGTCTATGCTGCCACCTTCCAGTATTCTTGCTGACTTGTAAATACTTTTGAGGCAGTTCATTTGGGTGTTTAATCCTCATTCATGTATTTGAAGTGAACACCAGAGCCACCTCTAAAGCCCAGTGCTTTTCCCTGTTGCTGAGTCTGGGTGTCTACTTGAATTGTTACTATCTTTCTCAGAGCTCCCTTCTGGTGGGAGGACCCATCACCGGGGCATACTGAAGCTCCTGGAGTTTGCTGATGTAGTACCCTAAATACTACCACACTGCAGGTGGAGACCCCCCACCCCAATAGCTCAGCAGTCAGCTGAGATCAAAGGACTCAGGCAGGAGAGCACAGCTTTGTATCTGCCCTTGTCTCAGCTGAAAAAAAAAAAAGATAATGTCTTGATTTATTTCAAGTAGCCACAGAAACACAAATACACTTAAAACAGAACTGGTGATGATCCTGTCTATCCCCCAGAGCCATGGCCAGTCCTCTAGCCTATGCACGCTGATGCGCACGCAAATGTTTTCAGTTTACTTCTCATCAATTCTCCACCACTTGCTGTACCTGACGCTTTCTGCAAGGGGATTTCACAAAGTGAGACTCAGAAAGGCAGCTTTTTTCTAAGCAAAATGCATGGCCCTGAGGTTTCAGACCAATGCCAATCTCAGAAAATGTTTGGATTTTTCTCAAGACTAGGGATCACCTCCTGGCCTCCTCCTCTGGGAACAGAAAGAAATCTGGGCTCTTCCCTCACTTAGAATAAAAGCCTAGGAGTAATGTGTCCTTAAACTAGAATTTGCTTGCATCCTGCTACTCCCTCTGCACCACCACAATAGTTCTCTATGTAAATCAGATTTATTTATTCATAGGCCCCAGCATTCCATTACTTTCATCAAAACCAGTCAAGCTGCATTCAGCGGTTTCTGCATTCTTATAAACTAACTGGAAAAGCAATTAACATTCGCCAGCACTTTAGACGGTAGGGAGAGGGTGAGGGACCCCACCACACTCTTGATAACAACCTCTGTAGGCGGATGGTGGTGCAGAATGACTGCTCCTCTGTGTCGAGGGAGATAAGAGAAGTGACACAGATTAAAACAAATTGTTGATCCATACCAGGGAGAAGCTAGGGAAACAATAGAAGTAAAAGCATAAATGTCAATTTGGGATGATAAAGGATACAATCTAAATGTAATATGAGAGGCCCCCAGACAAAAGCAAGAAATAGAGATTGCACATTAGTGAAGTATCAAAGTACTGGGACATTATAATCCACACGCGTGCACACACACGCACACACACAGAGTCATATGCTTCCAGCATAGGAAAATACGAGCAACACATTGTTGATTGCTCAGCAAACCCAATTATGAATTAACCCACGACTGTAGAAATCCTCCAAAATTATGCTCATTTCAAGCTGCTCAGAAGAACATTTTGTCCCTGTGGTAACTTTGTTTCCCAGATTGGCTCCATTCTCCAGCTCCTTTTTCTTCTAAGCGCCTACGGGCTACAGAAAACGAACTGCGCTGGTTGTCAGCCTACCAGGAGGTGCGGGCCAAATGCTCACTGGTGTCGCTGATAGGAAGATTAAGAGTGAGGTCAGCCGGCAAGGTCACTCATCTCAGCTTCCAAAACACTGCCACGCGGCTCCTGCCTACCCCCCTGGCAGCACACTGGCTAAGTCAAGATCTGAGAATTCATTCCTAATTACCCTAGTGCCGATTCTAGTCCTGCCTTTATGGAGACAAAAATCAAACTGCCGGCTCAGCTGCAGCTCCATCTAATATAATAGCCACAGCTTGCTAATGCGGCAGGCAGAGCTTACAGGGAGGTGTGCAGGTGGGAACGGGCCAGGCGGTCCTCTCAGACTAGGCCAGCACCTCACTGCTGATGGACTTCAAGTGTCAGCGTGCTTATTAATTACCTGAATGGCCAGCATGAGGCAGCGAGCCCAGGGGACCTGGCCACATCCTCCAAGTGTTCTCTACCCTCCACACCCATGCCAGGGCTTCTTTTCAAGGACTGATAGTAACTGTTTTTATTCACTCACCCTAACTGTCATGCTGTAATAAAAAGGAGAAATATAAATGAACCTTCTTTTATCTCAGAGATAAAACGCCAAAAATGGAAATAGAAATCAATGTTGTGAAAGGCAAGCTGTGTGTTCATTTTGCTGTTATTTCACCTTCACTCTGTGTTAACCTTGTGCTAAGTGGTCTATACAGGTAAGGTAGCAGTTGCTGTTATTGTTATTATGGGGATTCCTTTGTTATTAATACTGATAGTAAGAAATGGCATGGGGAGAGTTGTAAACATATATCCCACGTTACAAAATAATTTGTTTCAGGGTTCCCTTCAAGAAACTTTCTTCAATATATTAGAAATATAATTTATCTTTAAAGTCAGCTCAATCTAGTCAATATATATTATTGTTCTTGTTGGTTGCCATAGAATTGAGTCAAAGTCATGCTGTTGTTGTTGTGAGTTGTTGTTGTTATGTAGAGTTGGAACTGGCCCATAGCTGACCCTCCAGTAGGTTTCCAGAGGCAGTTAATCACATGGGAGGAGATTGCTCATCTTTCTCTCATGGAGCAAGAAGGTGGCCTTGAACCACGTGCCTTCGGAATTGCAGTGCAGCTTCTTGTCACTAGGCCACGAGAGCTCCTGCGAAGTCACAGTGACTTTATACATAACATTGCTGTTCCGTGCCATCTTCCAACACTGCATCAGACAATATTCTGTCATGATTTCTAGAGTTTGAACTTACTAACTCTTTGAAGTAAATGATAAGGCCTTCCTTCATAGTCTAACTTGATTTGGAAACTGCAGAAAACCTGTCTACCATGGCAGACTTTGCTGGTATTGGAAATACTGGCATAGTTTCCAGCATCACAGCAACACAAAAGCCACCACAGTATGGCACAGAGAGAGACTGGCAGAGGGTCCTATGTTGAGCCCTTACTGAGTATAAAGAAAACTCTGGTGGCCTAGTGGTAAGGGATTACATCACTAGCCCAAAAGCAGGCAGTTCGAATCCACCAGCACCTTCTCAGGAGAAAGATGACAATTTCATCCCTTGTGACTTACAGGTTCTGACAACCCATTGGAGGTCAGCTATGACGTCATTCTGACTCAACAGCACATGCCAACGACAGTGAATGAACAGCACAGGGGAATGAAGCCAAGAAGCTTTGCAGGGCTGGCGTTTTTGCTGCCTGCCACTCCTGCCGGCTGGGAGCACTAGGGACAGAGTGCATAAGGTAGCACTGCCCACCCAAAGCCATGTGCTTTGAACCCACCAGCTGCTCCATGGGTCAAAGATGAGCAATCTCCCGTTAGATTTACTGCCTCTGAAAACCCCTTGATGGCATGTGACAACATAACTCTAGCTGTGTTCCGTACACTGCGGGGGAAGGCTTGTGTCAGGCCCTGGAGATGTGCTCTGTGTGGATTTTATCATTAGCCTTCACCACAGATTCCTCACTCCAGGTAAGGAACCTCTGACTCAGGCAGGTAACGCTGCTCTCTCAAGATCACCAGCAAGCTGGCCGCACAGCAGGCGATGCTCCCACCCAGGCTGAGATGACCCGTCCTCATTCCCTCCCTGGTGAAAGCAAAGTCCTTAAACTCAGAAACTATTCTACAAAAATTCCCTGCTGAAAGCTGATCCAGGATTCCCAGGATATGTCCCCAAGTTCACAGTTTTTGGTTCCCACAACCCCCACAGACTGAGACACATCTTCAAGAGAAGAACTAGTTCCCGCTGATAGCTTTTCTTTCTCGTAGTTTTTAAGGAGAATCTTCTTTTGGGTTTATAATAAGCAAAGCACCACAAACATACTGCCACCTAATTAATTCTAACCCCCAGCTACCTCCTAGGATAAAATAGAACTGCCTATAAAGCTGCAACTCTTGAGGGAAGCAGGCCTCACATCTGTCTCCACTCGGCTGATTGGTGGAATCAAAATGCCAGTCTTTCGGTTGGTAGTCAAAAGCTTTAGCTCTTGCACTACCAGGGTGCATATGCTCACTCGCTTCCTCTTTCTCTTATTGCCTTGCCATGGAGTCAGAATGGACTCATTGTGGAGGGACCCTCTGCTGGGTTTCCTAGAATGTAGATCGTGTGGGAGGAGCTGACCCATCCTGCACTATGGAGTGCCTCGTGAATTTGAATGACCAGAGAAGCAAGGCCTTTGGGTTAGCAGCACAGCTTCTTGCTGACTAGGCTATCCGTGCTTCCAGGGCTAAGAGTTGCAAATCATCCCACATGACTTCACAGACAACCTGTTTGGTGAGTGAGTCTTGCACTCTGTTTCTGCAATATAATGTGTGAAGTAGGGGAAGAGACAGAGAGAGAAAAGGGAGAGACCAGCCTCTGCCAGAATTCCTTCTCTCAAAGAGTTCTCTGAAAGGGGCTCTTTGGTGCCTTTGGTGCCAAGCAGCATCAAAAAGGGTCCTCTCTGCAGTTGAAAGGCATCATCACGATATCTCTTCATTAAGGAAGGCTCTTCCTTCCTATTTCTTCCACACCTTCCCTAAACACCTCCATATAGGAATTCTGAGTGAAGAATCCAATAGAAGAACTCCTTGTTTCAGGCACACGCACACACACACACACACACACACACACACACACACACACAGCACAGCCAACCACAGAGCTGAAATCACAGCAGCTCCTGCTTTGTGGATGGAAAAAGCCTGGGCCCGCCATGAGGTTGTTCTCACCCTGACTAAGAAGTGAACTACCAAGTCAAGGGCAGTGGGCCCCTGAGAATAAGTGAGGCCTCCCACGGACTTTCTTCATCTCCTTTCTTCACCCCCCCCCCTTTGCTGGGCCTCCCTCCCTCTCAGGAAGCACCAAGCACAGTGCACAGCCTTTCAAGGTGAACCTCCACTTCTGGAGATGTGCTCTCTGGCAAAGACCAGGGAAGGAGAGAAGGAGGGGGCCCAGATCAAAGCTGGCTTTGAAGTGAATATAATTTTTGGAATGTTGCTAAGAGTGTAACACACAGTTCAGCAGGAAATTGGCTCTGGAAACAGCTTTGTAGTTGCTCGCCAGGACTGATGATTTCCCTGACCTGGTGGCAAAGGTGCGGAGCCGAACAGTGGGGGAGATGAGATTGCTGACTCTCACCGATCTGATTTACATTTTTTCACCAGACCCTTTGGTTCTGAGCCGCCAAACAGAAATGCAGTGTGATGGAGGCTGAAGCTAGCCTCTTGGGCCATACAGAGTCCTCTCAACCGATTCTGAACCGGCCCCAGGATTAAGCATGAAGGATTGTTATATAGTATTTTGCTTCTTGTGCCAGATTAACTAAAAATTAGTTGCTATCAAGTCAGAACTAACTCATGGCTGACACCCCTC
This sequence comes from Elephantulus edwardii, assembly GCF_000299155.1. Lineage (NCBI taxonomy): Eukaryota > Metazoa > Chordata > Mammalia > Macroscelidea > Macroscelididae > Elephantulus > Elephantulus edwardii. The sequence goes on along the minus strand of NW_006399783.1, from coordinate 5,528,724 downwards.
CTCCACCACCACAGGGCTTTTGAGTCTGTAAACAGCACAGGGGGAGCTTGCCCCTCTCTCTCCTTCAGAGCTGCTGGTGGGTTCGAACCACCAGAGTCTTGGCCTTTAAATTATCAGAACAGTTCCCTACAGACTATGCCATTAGTGCTCAGCTAAAGTTACAAAATGACACAAATAGGGACCATTTCCCCTACCCATTATTGTGTGCTAGTCCCTCTGCTGAATAGTTTATAGACACTGCATATCCCACTCAGGCACTAATCCAAGAAAAACACACAAAACAGTGCCCAATACATAAAAAATAAGTGTTCCATTCGTGTTACTAGCTTCTTTACTCCTTATCACAAATATATGAATTAGGAGTTTTAAAAATCCTCCTTTAATAGGTAAGAAAAAAAAGGCTCAAGTAAGTTAGCAAGGATGTTGTTGTTTGTTGTTATGTGCTGTCGAGTCACTTGCGACTCATAGTGACCCCATGTACAACAGCCCTAAATTCTGCTCTGTCCTGTGCCAATCGCACTGTCTCTGACACTCCCATCCCGATTACCCCAGTCACTGAATCAATCCATCTCATAGAGGGTCTTCCGCTCCTGCACTGTCCCTCCACCCTCCCAAGCATGATATCCTTCTCCAAGGACCAGTCTCTTCTCACAACATATCCAAAGTATGTTAGACGGATCCTCAGAATCCTTGCCTCCAAGGAGCCACCCGGTTTAACCCTTTCCAGGACAAATCTGTTTGTTTTCCTAGCAGTCCATGGTATTCTCAATACTCTTCTCCAGCACCATAGCTCAAAGGCATCAATTTTCCTATCCTCCTTGGTCATTGTCCAACTCTCTGATACATAACAAGTGATTGTGAAGAACATGGCCTGTATCAGATCCACCTTAGTCTCCAGAGAGACACCATTGATCTTCAGTACTTTGGAGAGGTCCCTAGCAGCAGACTTTCCCATGATAATGTGTCTTTTCATTTCCTGGCTACTGGTGCCAAGAGTGTTGACTGTGGAGCCAAGCAAACGAAAGCTGTGTACAATCTCAATCTCTTCACCATCCATTCTGATGTTGCCAATTGGTCCAGTGGTGAGAATCTTTGTCTTCTTGACATTGAGCCTCAATCCATATTGGAGGCTGCAGTTCTTGACCCTCTGCAGCAGGTGCTTCAGGACCTCTTCAGTTTCAGCAAGCAGGGTTGTGTCATCCGCATAATGCAGATTGTTGATAAATCGTCCACCAATCCTGACCCCACATTTCTCCTCATAGAGCTCAGCCTAAATCACATAAATGGAGGCACAAAGAAGCAAATCTAAATCTTTTAGAATCTAAAGAAGTATGCTTCTAACTTTGATAGCATGTGAGGAGTCCTAGCAGCTTATTGTTGCTGTTGTTGTATGCTGTCGAGTCAGAACTGACTCATAGCTTACCCTCCAGTGAATTTTCAGAGGCAGTAAATCACATGGGAGGAGATTACTTATCCTTCTTCCTGGGAGCATCTAGGGGATTTGGACCATATGCCCTTGGGATTATGGCACAGCTTCTTACCACTAGGCCACCAGAGCACGCTCAGTTTAGTAACTAAATAATTTTGCAGTGGTTCAAATCCCCACAATGCTTCATGGAGAAAAGATAAAGTATACTGTTTCATTAAAGATGTACAGTCTTGAAAACCAATGGGGAGTTCTATTCCATCCTACAAGGTCATGATCACGAGGCAGAATCCCCTCGATGGTCAGGTCTTTGGGTTTTCTGTTTAGGCTTTTGTATCCTGGATTGACACATTAAAAGGGACACTCATTTTGGAGCAATTTTTTAAAAACTTAGCAAGGAGCATGGGGCCTCAGGACCATAGTTTGAGGGGCATTATGGTCAACTGGAATAATGTACCTATCTATCTTACTTTGGTGATTAGTGCCTGGAGTCTTCAAAGCTTGTGAGTGACAATCTGGTGCAACTCTTGATCTTTCCCTGACCAAAATAGAGAAAAGTGAAGAAAATCAAAGATGCATGGAAATATTTACTCCAAAAGACCACATTTACCCTCTTCACAACTCTGAGACCTAAATATTACTAGATGCCCAGATAGCATTGCTGACCCTTCTGAAGGGGATCACAGTAGAGCGCTCTGAGAGAGAATGAGCTCCTCATCACCCATTGTGCCTGGAGCTAAACTCATCCTGCCTGTGGCTTATCAAATGCTAGCTAGGCTGATAATGTGCACAATAACAACAGAAGGATATTTGATCAATAGAACAACCAATTGTACAAAATTTAAAAGGCAGTGTTTACCCAGGGCTAAAACTCAGAAAGTAGTAAGGGATAGAGTAGAAAGAACAATAGAAATAAAGATCACAAGGAGGAAGTGGAAAATATTGTTACAAGATAGGGATTATAATCAACTTGCAAAACAAAATACATAGGAGAGTGGAACAGTAATCGGTTTGTTCTGGAGACTTTAACTCAAACCACAATAAAATGTTAAAAACCAAACCAACCCATCACTGTTGAATCACTCTATGATGAGCCATGTGCCGCAGGGTTGAACTGCTCCATAGGGTTTATCTCGGCTGTTACTGCAACAGAAACAGATCGCCAGGCCTTCCTCCTGACGTGCTTCTAGATACGTCAGAACATTCAATCTTTAGGTTCGCACTGCCCAGGCTCTTACAATGCCTTTCAGACTAAGAAAATAAAATCTTTTCATGCAGTGAAACCCTGAGCATGTTTTGCTGTGGAAAAAGTAGTAGAGAACAAATGGTTTTTCATGTTAGAGCTTAGGTTTTCTCTCTCAGGGATACTACGAAGGCTGAAGGTGTTCTGTTGTTTTGCTTTATGCCTTTAATTTCTGTTGTTGTTGTTATTGTAAGGGGAGGGACTGGAGAATGTGGATTAGGTGGATAATGGGTGAATCAATATGGTTGAACTAAAAATTTTTCTGGGAAAGTGCGATATAGCCACCCACTCCGACTATCAGCAGAAAAACAGAGGCCAATGACAGCTGAAGGGAGCTGGCGGTTGGCGAGGGTGCTGAGGAGAAAAGTAATTCAATATGGAACAAACTTCACTGGACAGGAGGGGAAAAGACACTTCCAAGAAAGGATTCAGACACCGTAAATGAAAGCTGAGTTGGGATGAGATTTGACCATATGTTGACAGAGATTTAATTTCTTCTTTTCCACTTCTCTCACTTTCTTCCTTCTTCCTGTGGACTAAAACCATTTTGACAACACCGGTTCCAGTTCCAGCTGTGCCACATGTTTGGTGTGGGGTTGGCCTTTTGTTGCGTTAACTGGGGGTTGGGGGAAGCCACATTGGTCGCTCTCTAGCTCACCCTGTGTTGCTAACCTGTCAGTCCTGTCTGGAATGAGGGTAGCAGAAGAGGGTGCAGTAGGTGGATTAATGAACCTGAGGGATGTCCAAGTCCTAATGCTCAGAAGCTTTGACTATGTTAGATGATATGACAAAGGGAATTGAAGAGACAGAATTAGGGTTGTTAATCAGATGAGACTAAAATAGGCAGATTATCGTGGATGATCTGGATGTAAGCCTGAGAAGCAGAAGAATAGAGATGGCAGTGTGAGGGCTCAGTCTGATGTTGCTGACTTTGAAGATGCAGAAATGGGGCCATGAGCCAAGTAATGCTGGGACTGGAGAAGGCAAGGAAATACCTTCTCCCTCCAGCCTCCAGAAGGAATGCGGCCTTTCTGACACCCAGGCTTTGGCCTAAAGCAGGTGATTTCAGACTTCGGACCTTCAGAACTTCAAGATAATAAATCGGTGAAATTTCAAACCACTAAATTGTGGTGACTTGTTACAGCTGCCACAGAAAATTAATACAGAAGAGTAACACTGAGTGTGCGTAAGTGCAACACAGAGAGGTGGGCACCCTCATGGCCAAGTGCAACACAGGAGGAAATTGGCAACATAATCTTGGCCGAGTTCCCTTTCCCTCCCCCACCGCCTTTCACAACTCTCCCTGAAATTTAAGACACATAGATGAATGTCTCCTCTGTACACACATATAGTAGTAATAACAGGGAGCTCTAGTGGCCGAAACCATAGGGTGCTGACTTATAGTCCAAAGGCAGTGCCTCTCAGGGGGGTTGGCTGTTCCAATGGAGAAAGATTACAAATCACCCCTCTGGATGGTTTACAGCCTTGAAAACCGAATGGAAGTGTCAGCTGTGATTTTGTTGAGTTTGAGTTATGCAGATGAAACAACCTTGCTTGCTGAAACTGAGGAGGATTTGAAGCATTTTCTGCAAAAGATCAAGGACTGTAGCCTTCAATATGGATTGCATCCCAATATCAAGAAAACAAAGATCCTCATCAATAGGCAGTGTCATGACAGATGGAGAAAAGATTGAAGTTGTTAATGATTTCATCTTGCTTGAATTAATAATCAACACCTTTGGCACCAGCAGTCAGGAAAATGAGTTACACTGGGGGGAAAAAAATCTCCTGTCAAGGACCTTTTCCAGAATGCTGAAAAAGGAACAATGTCAGTCTAGATACTAAGGTGCACCTGAATCAGGCCATGGTTTTCTCAATTGCTTACTGTGCATCCAAGAGCTGGACAATGAATAAGGATGACAGTGATGGCTTTGAGCTGTGGTACTAGAGAAGAATATTGAATATACCATGGACCGCCAAGAGAACAAACAGGTCCATCCTGGAGCGAGTCAAACCAGTTTGCTTTTTGGAGGCAAGGGTTTTGAAGCTCCATTTAACATGCTTTGGGCATGTTGCCAGGAGGAACCTGTTCTTGGAAAAGGACATCATGCTTGGTAGAGTGAAGGGTCAGTTCTGGAAAATAAGACCTTGGATGAGATGGATTGACACAGTGACTGTGACAATGGGTTCATGTGTGTCAGAGATGGTGAAGTTGGCACAGAATAAGACAAGGTCGAGAACTATTGTTCGTAGGATCACTCTGAGTCATAGTTGACTTAATCACATATAACAACAACAATACAATCACAAATTAGCAATAGATCAACAGCAGTGGTGTAGAAAATCTTGAAGATGGTATCAATTCAAAGTTGTCAGTAAGGGAATTCAGAAATGGGAATACGGTCCTTTCACCCTTTTCTTTTTTTTTTTAATGTGATGCCAATTTCCTGTCGGAGAAGGATAAAAAGAGCGTCTGCATAAATAAATATGCGTTGTAACACCACTTAAACGTATTCTTCCTGCCTGATATGAAAATACAGTGGATGACAGTGTGAGAAACTTACTGCTTCCACCCCTCTGTCAAAGTTTATGAAAACCCCCTGATTTTTTGGCTTGGCATCAATACACTAAAACCACATGCAAAGAAGACAGATTCAGCTCATTACAACATAGCCAAGGATTCCAGGTTGTACTGTGAAAGGAGACAGGGGGATGCAGAGTAAAGTTGTCTACAGTCAGTCGGACAGAGACTTCCAGGGAAGAAGCCCATGGCTCTGAACGTCACTGTGGTGCTGAGGTTGCTGAAGTTGCAGCATAGATTTGCTGGGATGCAGGGATGCTAAGGACAGAAGCCTTCAGGCTTTCTTCCAGATACTCCCTCATCCATCACTTCATGCTTGCCTGAACCCTCTTTGCCGCTTGGCTGGGCCTGTTCCACCTGGGAAAGCCCTTGCCTTTCTCTGCCTTTGCCCAAGGTATGCCAGTGGCTGGCACAGGAATAATGATGAGCAGAGAATATGAGTGTGTGCACCCCAGGTAAACCACCCACTGTCTCACCCATTCCACTTGTTCTTGAGAGAAGCAAAAGGCACCTTGCATGCCTCTATTCAGTAGTGAAGCACCCTATATTTTGGACCTTTTCTTTGCTTCAAAATTTAGGTGTGAAGCAAAGAGAAGGTACAGAAAATAAGGTACTTCTAACTCGCCTCTAATTTATTCCTGGGATGGCACTGAAATGATTCCAGAAATGTTTTCTTTCCTCTCAAGCACAAGAGATGCCAGAATTTCAGAATACAGAGATAGTCGACCCACTCCTTATCTTGAAGTTCACAGTCTGCAGATAGTCTGCAAAGGGAACACATCAAAATCACATGTCACTTACCTACATCCAGTCAGCATGTGTTTATTGAGTGCCCAATATATATAACATTGTGTTAGTTGCTATGGATATAACAATAAAATAAACAAGCTTAGACTGTGCTGTCAAGAAACTTGTTATGGGGTCAATTATGTGTCTACTTATCAAATATGTAAGAATATTAACCTCTATACCTGTGGATGTAATCCCATTCTGGAATATCTTTTGTTATGTTAATGTGGCCATATCAGTACAGGTTATGCTTTAAACCTATTAATTTCTAGGTTAGAAAGATCCGATTAGACCAAAGCAAGCACAAATGGAGGGAGACAGATGTCATCTGAAGTATGCTAACAAAGTAGTACCATGGATCTATAAAACTCAAAACCTCTCCCTTTCTAGGAAGATGACACTGAAAGGGAAGAAAGAAGCCCCTGCTGCTCTTAAAAATGAAGCCAAAACCAAGGTGTTAAAGGTAAAGAAGGCAGTTCTGAAGGCTATCCATAGCCATAGAAAACAGAAGATCCACACGTCGCCCACCTTCCAGCAGCCTAAGATGCTAAGACTCTGAAGGCAGCCCAAATACCCCCAGAAAAGTGCCTCCAGGAGAAACAAGCTTGACCACTAAGCCATCGTCAAGTTTCCCCTGACCACTGAGCCAGCCAAGAAGATAGAAGATAATAACACATTGTGTTCATTGTGGATATCAAGGCCAATAAGCACCAAATCAAACAGGCTGTAAAGAAGCTCTATGACACTGATGTGGCCAAGGCCAACACCTTGATTAGGTCAGATGGAGAGAAGAAGGCCTATGTTTGACTTGTTCCTGAGTGTGATGCTTTGGATGTTGCCAACAAAATTGGGATCATCTAAATTCAGTCCAGCTGGCTAATTCTAAATACAATTTTTTTTTTCTCACCATTAAAAAAACCCAAAACAAAACCAAACCCTCGAAACCTCAGTGCCATCCACTGAGTGAGAGCTGACTCTTGGTGATCTTCCACAGGGGTTTTTAAAGCAGTAAATTTCACAGAAGAGGAGAATGCTTGCCTTTCCCCCTCAGAGTTGCTGGTGATTTAGAACCAGCCACTTTAAATTAGCAACACAACTCTCTTTGGATCACACAGCACAGTAGTGGGAAAAAGAGAAGGTACTTCTCCCAGAACCAACATAAGCATTTCTCCCTTCCCTTACAGCTGGTGCCTGAGTTTGGCTTTTTAATCTCCTGATGCCTAACACATACTAAGGACTCAAGACATATTGGTTGATACTATTTGACTGCCTTACATCACTATTCACTCTACAGCATCCACTGCGATTTCTGTAGAACAAACATAGTCCCACACATTAACCACGCTGCCTTAATAATTAGCACCATAGGCATTCCAATTCATATCAGGTAAGACAGGATACAATTGTGCCTTGTACCAAACAGAAATATAAAAATCACTCTTAATTCTAGAGATTGTTGCTTCTAGGAAAAAAAATTCCAAATCTTCTAATAAGAAGTTTACAGTTTGAGCTCTTAATAACAGGTTTTTGATGCATAAACATGCTTTCTTCCCAGGATTTGTTTAACCAGAAAAAAATATGTATTCATAAAACGCATAGTCCTCAATTTAGCAGTTACAGAGAGAATCTGAAAGTAATGATAGGTTCCTGCTCTTAGGAATCTAACTGTGCTGGCATGGATTTACTTATTTTATCATAACTTAGGATGAATTATTTCTCTATAAATACAACTCCTTAAAGATTAAGGCTATTTCCTTCTGTGGAGGGGCACATTTAGAATCAGTATTCAAGACAGATAACACTAAGCAGTCAGATCTCTCTGTCCCATGGAAGAGGGATTTAATAATAGAGAAATTGTGCCATGAGGGTTGCAGTCTCCCTTTTGGAGAACATGAATATGAACTGAGCTATGAGTTAGCAAATTTCAATGATGCCTCTTTTTGTGCAAGAACAGTTTCGACTCAGAGACACAAAGACATTTAATGTTGTTACAGGTTTTTCTTCCAAGTACAACTAACTCTGTATGCATTTATTCTCTTCATATGCAGTGGAGGGAAAAATTAACAAATACACATTTTGAAGATGTCATTATGACAGGTTTTGGCATCCTGGTCACTTCAGGGAATCACATTTGTAAGGTTCAATTTTACACAACTACTGTCCTGAATGGCATGTGAATTTTATCTTGCGGACCAATTCTGATTGATTAGTAGTGGCTGCCTGGAGGACTACTGAGAAATAAAGGTAAGTTGCATCTGTTCCCAGTAGGAAAGAAGGCTGTGATTGATTAGTGATGTCTGCCCTTGGTGCAAAAAGAGGAGCAGTAGTAGCACATGTTCTCAGTATCTGTCAAAACTGAGACAGTTCTCAAAGCAGGAGAGAAAATTTCATTGTGTCTCAATTACAGATAAGTAAGTTATAATTTCAAATGAACTATACTTTTAAAGAAATATAAATCTAAATTTTACAACTGTCTAAATAAAATCTTGTGAAAGTCTTAAAAGATAAGGCACAAGTCTGTGATATTATAATAATGTTCCTAAATTACCCTTCAAAATAATTTAACACTATTTCCACAACATCTTATACTTATGCAAATGCAGTTTGTGCTCGGGAAACATCTTTCTCACAATTACAAAGCCAAGTGATAACTTCAGAAAGCTTACTATTTCCCTAGCCAGGTACCTTTAATAGTTACCCTTCATTAGCTCCTATGTGCTGTCTTTAATCTGCTTTTCTGTAAATACAATTTCTATAAGCCGACTTTTCTTTCTGAGACATGAAATTATTTCTCCAAATTTTTATAGTAAACTGTAGCATTTGAGCAGTGAGACTGCAACACTATATATTTTTTTTATTCAAAGCTCAACTGTCTTTTTTCACTTAAAAATTATGATTCTTATTAACAAAGACTAGATGACTAATTGTTAAATGAAGGCTAGAGGTCTAAGATCTAAGAGAATAGTTAACACAAATAGTACTAACAAATCAGAGTTAATAATCACATAATTATAAGTGAAGGTCAGTGGCTGATCACGAACAATGTCAATTTCTTTAAGGGTAATGTTATGGTAACATTACAGCAATACTTGTGATAATCTTTCATTCTCTACAGAAGGGATAATAAATGACACATTATATAGCAAGACTACAGTTAATATTCTGAACATAAAGGAGCAATATAATGTTGAATTCACAAATCCTTTTAAAAGTTCAACTATAACCTCTAACATAGTATAGTGTTGTTTTTTTAAAAAAACCTTATTTGGTATTATCTAAGATTTAAGAATTTATGTTATGCATTTCTAGTTTATTTCTGCTTGTTACTTCAGACAAGGAAACTCTTTCTCCTAGAAGAGAATAAAACTGGTTCAATTTTGCTCAAAAAAGAGGGAAAAGAAAATGAAAATATAAAACTCAGCAGAAATGTCACACTGAGGAATCATAATAAGCGTTAAACATTATTTAAGTCATGCATAACCACTAAAATATATGACCCCTTTCCATAAATTGAAAGGCACTGTATTCAGCAGATTATGGGCCTCAAATGCTGAACTAAGGGAAGCTCCTAAAATGCCCATGCCTTGTAGACCTAAGGATTAACTCTGATCCTGTGGTGGTTTCCTCTTCAAGAAAGCAACACACGCTGTCTGCAGACCTGTCAAGGTGGATTTCCCTCTTTCATCACTGGGTGTTTGCTGAGAACCTATGTGCTGAGGACTGCTGAGGAGAGAAGAAGGAAGTGAAGGGGAGGGTAAAGAGAGGGGGGTGGGCAGGAAGAATAGTAATGAAACAAACTTTCTTTAAGAATTTAAAGTCTACTGAGGCTTTTCCCCTAGCCAAGACTTTTAGGCTCATCTGTTGCTAATAGAATGTGCACTTCTAACAACAGAAACCCTAGAATAGAGTGATTCAGAGAGTTAAGAATTGTCTAGAAATATTAAACCTGAGATCAGAGAAAATGTTCTGCATAAAATTAACTTGAACTTAAAAAAACCCAGTTGCTATCTGACTCATAATGTGTTAGAGGAGAATTATACTTCATAACATTTATTTTTTTCTTTCAATTTGACTTGTTCTTGTGTTGTTTACACAACAAAATATGTACCAGTTGAACAATTTCTATATATAAAGTGGATTACATTCTTTAAGCTGTACAACCATTCTCACATTCCTTTTCCAAGCTTTTCCTCCTTCATTAACATAAATTCAATGCATCCTAAGGTCCTGAGCTAATATTTTGAGTTGCTGTTACCATTCTGATCTCATATAGATAGTTCATAACGCTTAAGGCAGAACTTTTTTAACTAGTGGAAGATAAACTATTGTTCAGTTTGGGGAAGTCTTCAGGGGATATTTTGCCTTATGGTTTATAGAGTATCTCAAGCAATAGTTTCAGGGGTTCATATATCCTCTATAGCTTCAGAAAGTTTAAAATAAAATTTTCAAAATTGGAATTTTAAATTCAGTTCCACAATAATCAAGAGTCTTTAATGGAATCTTTGATAAGGGTAGATGGAAACCCTCCAGTTCTTCTGACCTCATGGAAAAGGAAGTCAATATCATTTACAATGACTGTTTTTTCAAAGTGGATCACTAGACCTTTCTTTTGTAGTAACTCAAGGTGTATTTGAACCTCTGACTTTTTAACTAGCCACTGAACAAATTACTATTTACACTATCATTTCCTTGTTGTTGTTAGTCTTACAACTGCTGTTTAGTCTTACAACTCATGGTGACACTATGAATAATAGATCTGAATAGATCTGAACGCTGCTTTATCCTGTCATACTCATCATCATTGTTACATTAGACACATGACAGAACTATGTCAATCCATCTTACGGATGATCTTCTCCTTCTTCACGGACCCGCTACTTTTTTGAGCATGATATCCTTTTCCAAGGAATGGCCCTTCCTCACAACATGCCCAGAGTATATGAGATGAAGTTTTATCATCCTTCTCTCTAAGGAGCATCCTGACTGCACTCTCTCTAAGACATATATTTGCTTGTTCTTTTGACAATCCAGGGGATATTTAGTACTCTTCTTAGAGGTGGAGAATGTTAGCTCAGAAAAGGATTACAGAGCGACACAGAATTGAACTTCCTCATTTTACTAATGAGAAAATTGAGGAACATGGACAAGTGACTTAACCTCTTATGCTTCTGCATGCAACATTAATGTCTTTATGCACTAGAGAATAGCATGTCTTTTTAAGCACTTGGGTGTGATCTGCGTGGTCATATTTAACTCAGTAAGAGGAACAGTATGCTTTGAAAAATTATTTTATGGCTATTAAAGTAAACTTAGTGAAGCTTTATCTCTGAGGCAGGTCTTCAGGAGAGAAGATGAATCTCTTTCTGAATACTTAGGTCTACAACTATTCTATGGTAATTTAAAAACATAAATCTTTGTATTTCTAGGGAAATCTAAACAAATAAACTCTGAAGTACCATCTTGACTGGGAAAATGTTGGCCTACTTTTTTTTATCACTTCACTTTATATTATGAAGTTGATATTATTAGTATTGTTTGGTACTGTTGAGTCAGCTACAATGAATAGTGTGATCTTATGAACGACAGATAGAAACTTTGCCTCTACTGTGCCATCTTCATGATCTCTGCCTTGCTTAATCCCATTCTTGTAGTCACTGTGTCAGCTCATCTTGTTGAAGGTCTTTCTTTCACTAATCCTCTACTCTTCCCAGCTCTGTCTTTTTTCTAAGGTCAGGAGCCTCCTGAAAATAGACCCAAAATATGTGACCTAAAGTTTTAGTATCCTTGCCTCTAAGAATCATACTGGTTGCATTTCCTCCAAGATAGATTTGTTTGTTCTTTTGGAAGTCTATGTTATATTCAAAACTCTTTACCATTACCACAATTCAAAGGCATAAATTCTTTTCGGTCTTTCTTATTCATTGTGCAAACTTTGTGACAATATTTTGCTTTGGGTACAGCATTTTGCAAACTGGCTCTGTGAATGCTCAGAATTGAAATCCAAAGAGAAGTATACACTCTTTTGGTCGATACCTCCTTAAGTTTACAGGCTTTCTTTTTTTCATTTTATACTTCCTTGGCTTTACCCTCTGGGATAGAGAAAGGGTCAATTTTAAATGGTTACCAAGTCCCCAAAATATCTACTCCCACTTCTTCCTTTTGCTGGCTTTCCTTTCTCTCTATTTAAATCTAAGGACTGCAATGCAGCCAATCAACAGCACAGAAAGAGAAATAAGAAGCAACAGAGGGCACCATTCACATGGTACACTCCCAACACACAACTTTTCACAGCAAACAACGGTGAATGGTGCCTCCTGGAGCCGCGCTCCCCGCTGTGCTGAGTACATGTCTCCCTTCAATCAGATGGTCCGTGCAGAGTCAAGATCCTGCCTCTTAAGCCTCATTACAGACAGGCTGAAGCCAGAGTGGGTAGGAGGTGCAGATGATTGCTTTGAAATGCAGACATGGAGTAGTTTTGTCAAAGGGTAAATTGAGGGGTTTGGTTGTGGCCACTGAGTTCAGGGCTGGTGGGTCGCCATGCCTTTCTCAGAAAATCAGGGGCTGCACTTGGGCAAACAGGTGCACAGGCTAATTGTCAGCTTCCCAGCAGCGCGTGCGAGGCGCTGGAGAGCAGGGCTGCGCCTTAGGAGCTCTTTGAAATGTTCACTGATTTGATTGTTCAGCGCCACCCACAAGAGGCTCTTAATTGCATTCCTAGAGCAATGGCTTTCTATGGAAATTACTTAAAACACAGCTTAAGTGTTAAATCTGAACTGTGTAATGTGCAATTGAGGGTTTTTATTTTATTTTTTTAATTTTTTTAAAATAACCTCACTCATGGCTGCCTCCTTGTAGGAAGCTCTGACAGGTTCAGTGGGAAATCTTGGGGCTGGCGCACATTATAAGTTATCTCCTGCAGGGTTGGCAGGTGTGAGCTATGTCAAATAAATTTATTACAGTCTGTGCTAATAATGAAAATTATAGAAAAGCTAGATGAAAGTGCTCTACAGCCAGCTAATTTGAAGCTACCTTACTAGACAATAACAAGCTCCTAACAGTTTTTCCTTTTTTTAAAAAACACTAATTATACTTAATGTTCCCTGTCGCATTAGCTTTCATGGTAATTATATTTCAAAACTTTTGCAATTAGGGTGCAGTTAATATTGTGGAATATTGCAATTATTTTTCATTGTGACACCTCTATTGAAAACTGGTGGCATAATGATCACATTGTTCAACTAAATCAGAACTGTAGAAATATGGCAAATGAACCAATTACACATTATTATTTCTAATTACAGATAATGTCATTTTCTCCGCTTTTGTCCAAAAGAATTTCTCAAACACAGATATCCCAAATTCTCTTATTTGTAAAGCTTCCCCCGTTTTCTCATCCACACATGGGCATACTCTCATAATAGTACCTTGAGTGCTAAATTTTTTAAAAAGGAGGTCTCCTAGGGATTTCTTGTGTTTTCTTCCTCCACGCCCAGCTCCTTCCTGCAGAGTATTAAAGCCAGATGCTCTCATTGAAAAATCTCAACATTGGCTCAGCTACAAACAGCCTGCACTGCAACTAGCTGGTGTGAATTTAGCTTCTGATAATCATCATTCCAGAGGGCTCATTTTTATTCATTCAACAGGTCTAACCTCTCATCCCAATTCATTAGTGGCAACTTACTGTATTCCAAATACCTTCTAAATAGCACCTTTCCACCCTTTCTCATCACAAAATGATGAGGTTGAAAGTTGAATTCTAAGACGACCTATCAGTGCTGATTTTTTTTTTGTGTGTGTGTGTGTATTTCAAACTGAGAAAGAAATAAAGATTAACAGAGGGTTTCTAGAAAACAATGAGTTTGGATTTAGGGACTTATCTTTTACTTACATGGTGACCCTGATAATAATATTTGTGACAGGTGATCATTCATGAACTCAGCACCCCTGAGTAGGAAATAGCATGAAGTGCTGTCCAACTTCATCCTACAATAATGGTCTGAGGACTAAATGCCAAGCATTAATAACTATGTTTTGTAGATAAAGACAATGAAACTTGGGGAGCTGTATAAGTTCTTATATTTGCCTTTCTTCCAAGACCCTTCTGAGTGGTTTTGAACGAAAATTTTTTTGTCAGTACCTAAGCATTTAACCATTGTATTATCGTGTGCCAGACCGTGGGCTATCTTGGCCAAAGAGGAATCCTTGGCTATAATATGCATAATTTAAATTAAACTGTCTATGAATCAGGAAACAGATGTTAGTTATTTTTTTCATTGTAATTGCTTCAGTTCTGACTTTTCTGAGTAGAAGACAGCGCAAGTGGGAAACAGAAAAAGTAAATAAAAATGGTCCCTGACGCTAGCCTTAATGACAATCCTCCCCTGTCCCCCCCCCCCCGTGCCCCCCAGTTAGCATATAATTTCTTCACTGAAGCTTTAGCTCTTAGCTTTTTATTCAGCCTGGGGTAGATGTTCAATAAATAATTATAAAACAGCATTACTAATGTTAATAGCTAGTATTTATAGAGCCTTTATTAAATAACTTTGCTAAGGAACTTAAATGGATTTTCTCAATTCATACACTGACTTACTGAACAAAGTATTGTACTCTTCATCCATTCTGTAAGCAAATGAAGAACATTCAGGGGCTGTGTGCATTGCAAGCCAAGCAGGATATGGGAGGATATGAAGGATGCAGACTGGGGTCCAGGTCAAAAGCTTTCACAGTCCATGCTCTTAGCTACACAATGGTTCTTCAGAAAGAATTGCCACCATGACTTAAGCATTCCTTTGGTGGTGTTAAGTCCTCAAACACCCTGAGACAATAAACCTAATGCTGTTGTTATGTGCCATTGAGTCACCTGTGACCCATAGCGACCCTCTGTATGGCAGCTCTGAACCCTTCCTTGTCCTGAGCCAGTCTCACTAATTCTGACACATCAATCCCCATTGCCTACTATATGAGGACACATATTTTCTATTTTTCTGTCAGAGACACACATATGGGTGTAATTTTGTTTTCCAGACATAGGAGACTTCATAGACGCATTCCTGTTAAATACTTATTACTGGAATTTCTTAGTTATCTCAGGTAAAAACTCACTGTTAAGTGGGTTCTGACTCATAGTGACTCTCTCAGGTTTCTGAGACTGTAAATCATAAGAGGAGCTTCGGGATTCAACCCACCAGAGATGTACAGCTTTTCAATTACCAGAAGAGCTTGCAACAAAGCCATCAGCACCTCCTGTTTGTAATCTAGCCCTGGTTAAATTCACCTCTAAATGGCTGACTAGTCTCCTAACTAGTCCCTTTATTTCTAATCTTGCTATGCATTTAGTCAAGGGTGACCATTAATGATTGATGCTGTATCATACAATATTCTGTTTTAAATCTATCTGTAACTTCCCATGGCAGTTGAAACAAAATCTTTACTTCTGTCAGCTCAGCATCTCTCAAACTTCAATATGCTTGCATCACCTGGCATCTGGCTCAAAAGCGGGTTCTGATCCAGAAAGTCTGGGGCAGGCCCTGGATTCTCTAGGTCTAATGAGCTTCCTAAGAATACCGCTGCTGACTCAACTTCCACCTCAAGATTTCCTGCTTGATAAGGTTTGCTATATTCTTGTTGTTTTGGGTGCCACCAACTTGTCTTTACTTATAACCAACCCCTGTGCCAGATCAGAATTTCCCTAAAGGGATTCCCCACCCCCCCCATGACGATAAGGTTTCTGGTCTTTCTTCTGTGGGTTTAAACTGCCAGCTTTTTGGTTAGTTGCATCAAAAAGAACCCATTTCCACAGAGTCAATTTCAACTCACAGTGACTTTATTGGACTGAGTGGAACTGCCTCATAGGTTTCGTTTCTAAGATTGTAAATCTTTACGATATCGGGCTTCCACATATTTCTCCTGTCAATAGCTAGTAAGCGGGAACCACCAACTTGGTTAGCAAATGAGTCCTCAAGCACTGTGCCATCAGGGCTTCTTACATCTTTCCTTCTCCTCACACTCCTTCTCACAGCTGTCACGTGGGGATTGACCCATAGCTCACCCTCCACTGGGTTTCCAAGGTTGCAAATCACAAGGGAGGATATTGCCCATCTTTCTCCTCTGGGGAAGCTAGTAGCTTCTCAGCACCAGAGAGGCGTGGCTCCAGGGTTAGCACAACTCCTCATGCCACCAGAGCACCCTTTTTATGCGCTAGCCCTATACATTCCTTTTAATTATGAGACATAATCAATACATGCCTGCTACAGAGCCTTCCTTGTCTTTACTCTAGAAAAACATCCACTCTGTCTCTTCATTCCCCACCCCTAGCAACCTGGGTCTTGACACACTTTGACCTTGACTTTATTTTTAAATTTTTACCGAAGATATCTCCTAAAAAGCTTTCTCTGTTCTAAGTAGTCATAGCCATGTTTTTCCTATCTCAGCAGCATTCACACTGGTAACCCAAAATGTAAATTTTTCCCTTTAAAATGCTCATTTCATAAGGCCTGGGCCAGGCTCTCCTTGGGTCCTGTCTGATTCAGGCTACCTTTGAGTTCTGGCTACCCCCTTGCCCCATGGGGCTGCTGCTTGGCCCTGTGTATCCCTATGATTTCTTTCAAATCTGACTCCTGTGATTCCCTGAATTTAGAAGTCAATTGCTAGGCCTTTCTTTGTAGTCTGTTAACTCCAGACGCTTCACTGAAATCTGCTTAACATGATAGTAACATTCCCACAAACCAAAATGAAACCAAACCCATTGCCTTCTAATCCATTCTGACTTAAGGAGACCTCATTTGTTAATGTCTAGACCTAAATGTCGTAGGGTTTTGCTGCCTCAAATCTGCATGCAAGCAAATTTCCAGATTTGTCCATGATTTTTGTCCATGATCCCAGAAGGTGGATTTGATGTGACAACCATGCATTAGGTTCACCCTTGAGTACAAACCATTCGTACCACCCAGAGTTCTAACACTCTGGTAGAATGTAGTGAAGCGATGTAGTGGGGGTGCAAGGATTATAAGTTGAATACCTGCAATATCCAGGCAAAGAGTGGATTTGCTTTAACAGCAAGAAAACATTCATTGAAATTGCTACAGTTTGAACTGCATTTTCCTTAGGCTGCCAAAGTTATTTTTCCCAGGAGGACAGAATAATATGTAAAAATGCCAGATTTGTTTTCCTGTTTGTAACAAATACAGCCAACCTAAGTGCCCTGCTCCTTTCATATAAAGTGGGGGAGTACAAAAGCAAACTGTCACATGCGATCACTTTGCAGGCAGAATGGAAACACTGCAATATGAAAGCAGGTTCCCCTTCGTAGGATACAGAGAGCTCCAAAACATTCAAGTGACACTGGGTCTCATTCTCGATGAGCCAACTGCCATAACGCTTTATTTATATAATTCATTCCATTTCTCTGAGGAATTGTACAACTATCTTATTAGTTTTCCCCCAGAGGATGTAGCTCTATAGGAAGGATTAATCCTCTTATACTGAGGCAGCCCCAGAAAATGAGTTAGGTTGTCTGTGACACAGAGGCAACAAACAGGCAGGAGAGCTTGGGATGACTTTGGACTGGAGATGTAAGGAGGACAAGCTAATGAAAATGGCAAGGTAATAGAGTATACCCGTGGTAGAATCTGGCTTCTCACCTCTAGACTTCCACACCTTGAGCGGACTATCTCTAAAACTCAAACATAGTGGGGGTACCTTCTATACTTTAAGGCCTCTGGTAGCATAGTACACATTGGACTGCTATGTGAAAGGTCAGAAGTTCAAACTCAGCAGCTGCTCCATGAAAGAAAGGTGAGGCAGGCTACTTAAGATTTACAGCTTTGCCCACAAACAGACAAACAAATGGATTAGAGAAGCTGCGGTATATTCAAGCAATGGAATATTATGCAGCATGGAAAAATAAAAAAAAACTCATGAACAGAGCAAGAAGACAATATATGGTTCAAAATCAAGAAGGGGTCCGTCAGGGATGTATTCTGTCTCCATACCTTTTCAATCTGTATGCAGAACAGATCATCTGAGACGCTGGGCTATACGAAGAGGAATGTGGAATCAGGATTGGTG
>NW_006399783.1:5471993-5509889 GCF_000299155.1 Elephantulus edwardii | reverse complement strand
GGGAATAAGTGCGTTTGAGATGGCTAGGTTGGCACAGGATAGAACAGCATTTAGAGTTCTTGTACATAGGGTCGCTATGAGTCGCAAGCGACTCAATGGCACATAACAAAAACAACAACATGAAATGTTATACAAAATGAGTGGCCTGGAGGACATTATACTGAGTGAAATATCTCAGTCACAAAAGGATAAATACTGTATAATGCCACTATTACAAAACAGGACTGACATAAGGGTTAGGGAGAAAACTAAGAAAAGAGGGGATAAATAATGTACACGGCATTGAAACAGATGAGGGAGAGAACTGAATAAAAGGAATATATGATTAGGTTCTATTGGCATGACAAGAGTCCAGAATAAGAGTTGCATAATAAAGGGGTCTGGTGGGTGGACTGTATAAAAATGAAAGAACTTTTTTCCAAAGAAATAAGTGAACTGGTAGGGGGGCAGGGCAGGGAGGAAAATGTACAACAATGAATAAATGGAAATCCAAGTTCTTTATAAACTTTCATTAAAATATCAATTAAAAAATTAAAAAAAATATTTACAGCTTTGGAAACCCAATGAAGGTTTGCAGTGAGTCAAAATTGACTCAGTGGTAGTTGGGTCTGGGGTTTTTTGTTTTATACTTTGCTTCAAACACATTTGTTGAGAAGATTATCTGGTCCATTTGAATGCCCACTGTGGCTTCCTGGGAGAGAGGGTTTAGGTCACTTTGTCCAAGTCACACCATACCCTGTACCCCTTTGTGCGCCTGCGCATGCGCGCGCGCGCACACACACACACACACACACACACACACACACACACACTGCACACACTGCACACACTGCAAAGACACACAGAGTCTGTTCCTAACAAGCTGTAACTCTCAGAGCTCTTTCTTGACCTAACTGAAAATTACTTGAGGAAATTAAAGGGCATCTGTTTCCCAAAATAAACCTTCAGGTTTATGTTATTCATAACATAAAAAACCCCTTCCACAAAAGGATAAAAAGGAATTTTATTTTTTTAATGTAAATCCACTGACTGGGAAAAATATTTGGCAATGACATAACTGATAAGGGATTCCTATCTAAAATTTATAGCATACTCCAGCACCTCAACAAGAAAAAGGTAAAGAACCCAATTGCAAAAGTGGCACAGAATAGGAATAGACCCTTCACCAAAGAAGACATTCAGATGGCAAACAAACACATGAAACAATGTTCAAAATCCCTAGCTCTCAGAGAGACACAAATCAAAACAACTATGAGCTATCATCTCGCCCCAGTAACAAAAGCAAAGTTAAACAGGGCAGCAAACAACAAATGCTGGCGAGATTGTGGAGAGATTGGAACCCTTATTCACTGCTAGTGTGAGTGTAAAATGGTGCAACCATTATGAATGGCAGTATGGTGCTTTCTCAAAGGTTGGGAATACAAATACCATTGAACCCAACAATTCTACTACTAGGAATATACTCTGAAAGGATTCGCGGTTCCACTCAATCAGATGTATGCACACCTGTTTTTATTGTTGCATTAATCACTGTGGCAACCAAAGTGCCCATCAACAAATGAATGGATAGAAACATTATGGTATAGTCACACAATGGAATATTATGCGGCACTGAAAAACAAGGAATTTGTAAAATATAACACAAAAAGGGTGACCTGGAAGACATTATGCAGAGTGAAAGATTCCAGTCATAAAAGGACAAATACTGTATAACACCTTGGGGGATTGTGGGGAAACTAGGAAAGGAGAGCATAAATAATACTGTAAAGGAACAGATGAAGGAAAGAACTATTTAAAAGGAATATATGATTAGGTATTATTTGTATGACAACACTTCAGAATAAGAGGTATATTGCAAATTGGACAGGAAGAGAGATGGGGGAGGGAGGAAATTATGCAGTAATGGATGATTTTTTTTTTCTTTTTGAGTGATCTGGGATGGGTAGGGAGAAAATCGTATGGCAATGAATGAATGAAAATCCAATTTTTCTGTAAACTTTCATTAAAATCACAATTAATTTTTTTAAATCCCAAACAACAAAATAAGCGTGAATAAATAGTATACTGAGATAGAACCTGTTACTTAATGTTTAAGTTTCTTTGGGCTGCCATACATTATACACCACAACTTGGGTGGTTTGTGAGTATGCACAAGTATTGTCTGAAACAGAACAGGATTACCCAATCAGCGAGGTAGGCATCACTTTAATTGTCCCTTCCCACCAATTTACAGTACTCAATTTCACCTGTCTACCACCACATCAAAGAAATAATGAAACGCAAGTGAAATTGCTCACTCAGATTAGCCAACAAAAATAATCATGTGTGTGTGTACCTTGCTCAGTGCAAGCTGGTATGTACCCTGCTTACCCTTAACAGTTCTCCTCAGAAGTCTGAATTTAGGGTGTTTGTGAGCCATATACCTTCCGAAGACTATTGCGGAAAATCCTTCCTTAGGTCCTGGGAGCTAGAGTGCCAGCGTCCCTGGGCTGTTGTATTAACCGTTGTCACATAGCTGTCTTCTTTCTGCCAGGTTTGCTCTATTTCACTCTTGTTTTATGAGTAAATTAGGACTCACACTACTCTGGCATGATCTGAAGTTAGCTTAACTTGTGAAATCTTCAAAAAGTCCATTTCCAAAGAAGGTCATGTTCACACATATGAGAGTTTAGGACTTAAACATAAACCTTTGGGGAAGACTTCACTCCATGATATTTATGCTAGAAAACAGACTTGCTCATACACTGCTGATACTTTCTAGCCTGCTACGGTGTTTAATCTGCAATATGCTATACAGATTTATAAAACAATTTTTTTTGCCCATTATCCTGTATTTCTACTCCTGCAATTTTATCATCAGAAAACATAAAAAATTACGTAAGGATGGTTCCCAATAACAAAAACGGAAGTACCCTATCCTCAAATAAAAGAGGAGTTGATCTGAATTGTGATACAGCAGCATGATGGAATATGGGCTCTAGAATAATATTTGATAACATAGAATCATATTAATAACTAGTACTTACTGGATAATTATGAAAGTGCCCACACAGTGTGGAATACATAATATGAACTGACTTATACCCTCTCACAACAACTTATATGAAATAGTTATTATTATTGTTCCCATTTTAGATATTAAAAACTGAAGCCTGTATTTGCTTTGGCAGTACATATACTAATATTGAAACAATACAGAGAAGATTAAAATGGCCCCTTCATGAGGATGACATGCAAATCCGAGTAGCATTTAATATTTTTTTAAAAAGGAAAAAACTGAAGCTTATATAGAGATTAAATAACTATCTAAGGATTTTCCTGCTAGTAAAATTGGAAACTGCATTCTAATGTGTATTGGGTTCATGCTGCTCTATATTGTACTATGAAAAGAAGCCATGTGAAATAGTATTTCAGTTTGGGTGTTATTTTTGCTCATTTTTCTACCAAATGTGTGTGTGTATTATCGAAGTCAAAGTCATTGCCATGGGCATGGAACCAGCTCATAGCTGACCTTCACTGCGTTTCCTGTGCTGTAAGTCACATGGGAGGAAGTTGTCCATTTTTCTTTCTCATGAGGAATAGGGAGTGGATTCAAACCACCAGAAGGGCACTCAATTTCTGGGTCTGTTGTGCAATGATTCTGTGCTATTTTGGTTACTTGTACTGTCCTCACAGTCTCAGCTGTGCTTGAACTCTTGGCTGCAGTCACGATGTTAATCCATCTCCCTGAGAGGCCTCTTTGCTTTTGGTGACCCTCCACTTTTTCAAGCATGTTTTTCTCCAAGGACTTGCCTCTCCTGATTACATACCCAAAGTATGTGAGTCAACATCTCTCCATCCTTGCTTCTAAGGAGGAGCCTGGTTGCATTTCTTCCAAGATGTTTCTGTTGTTGTTATTTGCTATTGAGTCAGAACCAACCCATAGCTGACTCTCCAGTGGATTTTCAGAGGCAGTAAAATCACATGGGAGGAGATTACCCATCCTTCTTCTGAGGGGCAATTGGTGGATTTGAAGCACATACTTTTGAGATTGCAGAGCAGCTTCTTACCTCTAGGCCACCAGTGTTCCCATTACAAATAATTTAGTTAAAGTGTCTGTTGTCATACAACTTACATTTTAATGATTCTTATAAAACTCCAAAGCAAACCAGTTGCTGCCCCATCAACTATAACTCCTGGTCACCTCACGTGAGTCAGAGCAGAACTGTGCTTCATGGCTTTCTCAAGGCTGTGATCTTTTGACATGATGACAAGGCCTTTGGGTAGATTCAAACCCTCACTCACCCCTTTTTTTAATTGGTTTGCTTACAAAGTTCAGTATACATTGCGTTTCACGCTACTCTTCATTCACACTGTGTTTGACGCACTCATTCTCACGCATCATGTTTCATAAAATCAATCACCATTGGACCCTGCCCATCATTACCTTGTCTTTTAGCCTGGATTCCTTTTCCTTTCCTTGACCCACTCTCTCCACCCACCAAACTGTGCAGCCCTCTGATTTTGTGCCACCTATCCTCACCCCTTCGCTCCCATCCCCCACCTCCCTTGAGTTACCATACATGTTTTACTAGTTATTCTTCTATTTTTACAATAGTCATATGCAGTATTTGTCCTTATGAGACTGCATTAGTTCACTCAGCATAATGCTCTCTAGCCTCTCCCAAGTTAACGTACTATTTTTCAAACTAATTGCTCCTGAGTGCTGCATAGTATTCCATTGTGTGAATGTACCACAATTTCTCAATCCATTCAACTGTGGCTGGATATTTTGGGCTGTTTCCTCATTCTTGAGATGGTGAATATTGGTGAACAAATTTCCATTTGTGTCTCATTTCTAACTTTGGGGGAGTATATTTCTAGTAGTGGAATAACTGGGTAATATGGAACAAACTTTTGATTAGCATCCAAGTGCATTAACTAAATATACAACTAATGGTTCTAAGAAACTGCTCTCTTGCTCGCTCTCTCTCTCTGTGTATAATATACACACACAGAGAGAGCGTGTGCATCAATTTTTTTCTCTTACAAGAGATACAAAAAGAGGGAAATGAGCAAAGAAGGAAGGAATAGGTACTTTAAAGAAAAAAAAAAGCCACGAATGAACTCAGATTCCGACACTAGGAAACTTCTAGAAACAGAAGACCTACCTACAAACAAAAAGACACAGCACTCTGACTGAGAAGTTCTAGCTGCCTCAATTGTGAGAGAATACATTTCTGTTTGTTAGGCCCTTCGCTTTTGGTTAGCTCTGCTATAGCAGTGCTAGAGACCCAAGAGCCAAGAGGGAGCTCTGGTGGACCAGTCTGAAGGGTGTTGCCCTGTTAACCCAAAGACATGCCTCTCTGCCTTTTGGAGTCTACCAGGCCCTCCTCACTCCTGTGATATTTACAGCCTCAGAAACCTTGGAGGGCCAGCTATGACTCCCTTCTGATTAAATTGAGTGTAAGACAACTAAGGCACAATCGAATAAATTATGGAAGAGCACGTAAGTGGTACTGCAGTCCCAAAGATACCTAGTTCAAATTCATCTACTGTTCCTGCTCCTCAGGACCAAGATGGGCAATCTCCTCCTGGGTGATTTTATACCCTGAAAACCTGCTGGAGAGTGAGCTATGGGTCAGTTCCAACTCAAAGACACTTATCAACAACAATGACAATCAAGAAAATGACAAGGAAATGAGGAGGCACACGCTTTTTAAAAGAGACAACTTGGGCCTTTTTACCTGCCTGTCCCCGTGGGAGACTCCCTGTGAGTGTGCCCTGTGCTGCCAGTCTCTAGTGGCTGTCACCAGCTCCTCCCTTCACTGTCAATTGGTTCCGCTATCAATTCCACTTCACCTATTCTTCCTACCACTCTGGTCTTCTCATGACCTACGCAGTCTGTCAAGACAGGACATACCCGGTGACTGAAACCCTGACCCGTTTCAGACAATCTTTCTCTGCCACAGTCATAACTAGGTAGTTATTAGCCAACCTGGTGATTAACAAGAAAATTAGCAGTTTGAAAACAGGGCCAGCCTTCCAAGCCTCTCACTTCAAAAATGAATCTGCATCAGTTTCACAGACCCAGCCTCATTTGCAGTGAATTCTCACAGTCAAACTTCACTTTCAAACATGCAGAATGTTGTGTGTGTGTGTGTTTTTTTTTTTTAAATCTTGCATTTAGAAATCATTCCCCAAATTCTCAAATTTTTCCTCTGGCTCATCAAGAGCAGTCCTAATTAGGAAACAAATGCAGATAACACTAGAGCTGGGCTGGGAGACTTTCCCCTCTTGCCTGCTGGGAATATCATTTAACCTCCCAGCTCTGCAATTTCCAACTTCATGATACACGGATTATAATTCCTCCCCCACATAAGTGTTGGCGGTTTCATGTATGTAAAGTGCTTTGATGATTTCTTTAAAAATTGCAAGGGAAGTACTGACGCCGTTTCATATCTCTTTAGTGCCTCACATCTAAGGGGTTTCTAACGCACCAAAGTGAAGAGTAGCCCTCCGTGTGGTATATTTCCAGAGGAAGACAGTATTCCTTTTTTCCCCCCTCACTTTTTTTTTGTTTAAAGTGGGTTACGGGCATAGAAAGAAAGATACCATAAAAAAACCCCCAGTATGAGGTCTAACGTTTCAGGTGTGAAATAAACTTTCACTGGCATTGTCTCGAATGTGCTTCATGCTGCAAAGCTAACTAGGCTTGGGAGGTGAGCCAAGGGTAGAGTGAAAGCCTTAATTGAGAATGCCTTTGCGTGAGTGGATTTAAACAAGACCTTTCAAATTAATTTAACATACTCTCTTTTATTTAATTCTCTTTGTTCAAATGTCAACTTTTTGTCAGACTTGGGTACGATGCTTTGCTCCATCCCAGTCGGAGCATCCTTGTTTGCCCAGGTACACGCTCTCAGTAAAGGCAGTTCACTTTCTGTGGGACAGGGCTCTGTGTGAAAGAAACTGGAGCATGTTTTGCTCTGTGTGGACAAAGCCTGCTGGTCTCTGCTGGTTTTCATATGCAAAACGGATCCTGCTGGTCTCCATTAAAAAGCCAGATGTCTGGAGTTAGACTGCCTGATTGCCAGCCTTCAGTCTTATCTCCATGTCCAGGTACTTAACATCCTGATGCCTCAGTTTCCTCATCAGTAAAATGGGGATGTTGTTGTTGTTGTGTACCAAAAAGTTAGAATTAACCTTTAGCTGACCCTCCATCGGGTTTTCAGAAGTAGTAAATTGCATGGGAGTGCCCATTTTTGTTCTGTGGGGCAGCTGGTAGATTTGAACCGTGTGCTTTTGTGTTGACAGTGTAATTCCTTACCACTAAGCTATAAGAGCTCCCTAAAAGGTGATATACCATACTTCAAGAACTGTGGTGGCACAGCCTATAATGATTTTTCACTGTTAACTCATATGCTATGCTTCTCCAGATGTTCAAATCCACCAGTGGCTCCATGAGAGAAAGATAGTCTCTTCTTATGATTTACAGTGTCAGAAACCTGATCAATAACAACTCAATGCTATTTAGTTGGGACCAATCCATAGCCCATGCTCCAGTAGGTTTTCAGAGGCAGTGAAACACGTGGGAGGAGATTGCCCAACTTCATTCTGTGAAGCAGCTGGCCATTCAAAGCACCTGCCTATAGGCTGGCAGTGCAGCTCCTTACCCATTAGGCCGCCGAGCTCCCTATGGGGTCACTGCGCTAGAACAGACTAGATGGCAGTCAGTGAGTGGTTAGGGAGTACTGATGACGTGTTGCTTAGATGAGTTAATGTAACACATTCAGTCAACACTATCCATGCATGCCTTGGAAGCATGAGTGGATTATAATGGCTATTATTATTACTACTATCATTATTATGGCCTGATGAGCTTTTTTCCTCCCCTGCTAAAATATCTTTTCAGGTAATTAGACCTGAGCTTCCTTATTTTGTATTTAGTATCTGATTGTTATTGTTATTTGTTTTGAGGTGCTATCATGTGTCCTGCTGTGACCCTATGCGTGACTTACAGCTTCTCAAAATTCCCTGGAGGGTCACCTATGAGTGGATCTGACTCAGTGGCACACAACAACTTCAAAAAGGTCTTCTTTCTTTCAAAGTCTTCCTTCTATTATTAACAAAGGTCCTACTATTCTTTTAATCATACTCAAAACCTTAAAGATATCTAAATTCTGTATCTTGGTTCCTGGCAGTGTCTGGCATTTTCCATCTGCCAATGACACAAACTAAGGAAAGGGTCTCTGTGTTTCTAAGAGCTGGTAGACATCCTTCAACACTCTCATAACTCTTTGCCCGTCTCCAGTCTCTTCCCTCAGCGGCTTGTTTTCCATGTCCTTCCCTATAAACCATTCCTCAGGATACCCATGTCTAGTTCTATCATATTAGGGTCTCTGGCTTGAAACCAAACATAAGCACTTTAAAAAAAACCTTGCAGATGTCATTCCAATGTGCAGCCTAAGTGGTGAATTTCAGCTTAAAGAGAGAACCAAGGAAAAGCAAGCTAGATTAGTCGTTCTCAAACATTAGCCTATTTCAGCAAAACCTGGAGAATTTAATGGCAGGTTGGTATACCTCTCCCCCAGCCCCCAACCCCACTCCTCCATCCTAGAGTTTGTGATTAAGTGGGACTGGAAGTGGGAAGAAAAGGTGACTAAAAGTTTGTATTTCTGACATATTCGCTGGAGCTGCTGATGCTGCTGGTCTGAGAACCAAACTTGGAGAACTCCTCTTTACAACTACGCTTTTTATTGAGACATTGGATGCTAAGTTCTCTAAGAAAAACCTTGCCCCTCCATTAGATTTGAGTACACTTAGGATGATAACAAAGAACATAGAAATAACTCTTTGGCAAAGACCTATCCCAGCAGGAGGTATGAAGAAGTGATGTTTTTGGTTCATGAGCCCCTTATCTCTCTGTTTTACCTACTCTGAAAAAGCCAGAGACAGTGGGCCTTAACTTCAATGTGCAAAAAAAATATAATGGATCACTGGTGTGGCTTTTCTACCACAAATCTCTAGGAAATTTCTTAGGTCTAAAGTTTAATTCTTTCTCTGGTTATAACTGTAATTACTATCCCATATCCAGGGAGCTTTGGTAGTGTAGTCCACTGGGTGTTCTTATACTAACTCATAGACTGCACACCTCTGGCGGTTCAAATCCACCAGCAGCTCCGTGGGTGGGGGCATAAAAACACAATCTCCTACCATTACAATGCAGAGCCTTGGGAATCCCAGAGGAAGGTTGCTATGAGTCAAAACTGGGTTCACAGCAGTTAAGTACTCTCCATGTATTTATCCACTCATCTCTCTCTTTTTGCTCATCTATGTATCTACCCATCATAACGATATCTATCTATCTATCTATCTATCTATCTATCTATCATCTATAATCTCTTGCTTCTAAAACAAAAAAAGGAACTCTTGGACTATCCAAATATAACATTTAAAATACTGCAAAAAGCTCAGATACCAACATGATTTTAATGGCCAAAAGCTATGGCTAGAATATCCTATTACTGAAAAGAATGTGGTTTCTTCCTTTTAATTTAATTTGGGGTTTTAAAGGTAATTGTGACCTGGTAGACAGAAAAGCCTGTATTCGATAACTCCTGACAGAAGTGACTGTAAACAGCATTCCCACACTACTTCTTGAGAGTTTATTTTAAAAAGGAAGAAGATGAGTATAATTTAATGGAGTTTATAAATCTTTTTCAAGACCTGATTCCTCAACCCCCCAGCCATTTGAAACATCAGTATTACAACCAGCCTTTTAGCCAATATTGTTTTTGTGCCGAAAAGCAAAGTTTACCAGGACTGTCTTTACTGTGAGCACTTTATAATTACCGAAGAAGAACAAGCCTCTGAATTTTGAGTAGGAGAAAAAAAGTTCCATGAGCTGTACAGTTCATCTAATGGCACAAATGAGACTTACGAACCAAATGAAAGAGTAGAAATAGCACGGGTCCTCATTGCCTGCTAAATTGGGGGGAAAATCCTACAAAGCTAAACTAAACCAGCTCATCAGTCAGTCCTTACTCATATTCTGGAAGTGTGGATTAATCAAGAAGAGAAGGAAGAATGGAACCGAGCCTCTGCCTCCCATTCTTTGAAGCATGATAGAATGATGAGTCTAACATTATAAGCCTTTCTGCCATCCTAGACCAAACGAGTTAAGCTCATTTCGGGTGGTTATAAAGATTCATGCAGCAATTATTGAGAGCCTTGCACATCTACCCTTTAATCAGGCTGGGAAACACACATGCTAGCTATTTTCTGGAGCTTTAGCAAGGAGGCAAAAGCAAGCATGATTTTTTAGAGGCAATTCCTCTCTAACAGCATTTTGAGTTTACGCTGCCTGGCGTTGATCTCTATTCATTCTCTTTGAAGTGAACAGTAGAACCATCTGTAAAAATATTCATAAAGGCATTGAAAGCTTGATGATCTGGACCCGGCTGGCTCATAACTCTGATTCTCTTACAAGACTTAGCACAAAAGTAGTTATTCTGGATTGAATTGTTTCCCCCACCTCCACCCCATACCTGCCAAAATACATGTCAACCTGCTTAGGCCATGATTCGCAGTATTATGTTCTCCTTCATTTTGTGATCTGATGTAATTATCCTATGTGATACAAGTCTTTACCTCCATATGTTAATAAGACAGGATTAGTGGCATTTGTGTTAATGAGACAGAGTGTACTACAAAAGACTAGGTTGAGTCTTAAGTCAATCTTAGCTGAGATAGAAAAGAGATTAACAATTGAACAAGAGTGATTGCAGTATCTCTAAAGAGAACCAGGAGTGAAGCATATTTCTTGGATCTATGATCCTTGTGCTGAGAGACTCTTATATCCAGGAGTAGATTGATATTAAGGACCTTTTGTAGAGCCAACAGAAGGATAAAGTTTTTTCTGATTTCTGCCTCCACAATTGTGACAGAATGAGTTTCTGTCTGCTAAAGCCATTCACTTGTGGTGTTATTGTTACAGTAGCAATAGATAACTAATTCCTTTTGGAATTAACTCAGGAAGTACCTCTTTCTCTCCATGCTGCTCCAAGACCTTCACTCGGTGCCTCCATGAGTTTTAATAAAAGTAAAACTTCACCTTAGTATTGGATTTGAGCTTGTAAATATTTAATTGTTCTTCCTAGAGGGCAGCATCGAAGTTAGATTTCTCTTTACATTGCGCCCATGATCCAGCACAGAGTTCAGAAACCTTTCCGGAATGAATGCATGTTTGGATCAAGAGCAGATATATCTTTTAGGTAAGAGCCACATTCCCCTACAATAAACTTGCTTAAAAAATATCCTCTGACATCCATTCCTAATTCTCAATATGCAGACAAGGCCCTTCACAACCAGAGCACCCTAGTCTTTGTATCAAGCGTTTAAAACCTTCACCAAGTGCATCTTGTTTTTATTATCTTTATTATTGTAACTTTGCACTACATGTCAGCTTTTCCTGAAATCCACCTTGATGCAGCTGAGCACCGATTACGATTTTACATACCAATCAGGTATCATCCCTGTAGGAAGATTTTCCCTAATCCTAACTCCAGACCAGGTGCAGAGGACTTCAATATAGCATTCTAGCCCTCTGTGGCCATGCTCATAAGAACATCTGACCTGCTGCATCAAAATCATCTCTTTTTGATTGTGGTTGGACATTTAGGCTGTTTCCATGTTCTTGCGATGGTGAATAATGCTGCTATGAACATTGGTGTACAAATCTCTGTTTGTAGCTTAGTTCTCATTTTCTAGGGGTATATTCCAAGAAGTAGAATAGCTGGGTCATAGGGAATTTCTATGTTCAGCTTTTTGAGGAAATGCCAAATTGCCTTCCAGAGTGGTTGTACCATTTTACAATCCCACCAACAGTGCATTAGAGCTCCTATATCACCACATCCTCTCCAACATTTATTACTTGCTGGCCTGTTAAACTTTGTCAGTGCTATTGGGATGAGATGATATCTGCCTGTGGTTTTAATTTGCATCTCTCTTATTGCCAGTGATTGTGAGCATTCCTTCCTGTGTCTGTAGGCCATCCAAATATCTTCCTCTATGAAAAGTTTTCCATGTCTCTTGCCTATTTTGTGATTGTATTATCAGTCTTCTTGTAGAGGCCCTGTAGGATTCTGCAAACTTTTGATACGAGACCCTTTTCTCCTCTTCCTCCAAATAACCTAGTACTTTTTTATGCTCTCACTATCTAGACCAGGGCTTCTTTAAGGTAAAGTAAAATGTTTGTGTCATTTCTGAATCCTAGTATATCATATAGGGAGTTCTGCTGGCCTACTGGCAAGAAGCTGCAGCACAATCCCAAAGGCATGTGGTTCAAGGTCAAGGTCACCAGCTGCCTTGTGGTAAAAGGATGGGCAATCTTCTCCTATGTGATTAACTGCCTCTGAAAACCCACCAGAGCTATGGGTTGGTTCTGACTCTATGGTACACAATAACAACAACAACAACAACTGTATATCATATAATGACTGCATCATTAGATGCTCAAGTAATTTTTGTGGCATTGAAATCAATTACTATAGTTCTTTGAGGCAGAGAAAACCACCTGAATCTTCAAATTCCTCATCCTCCTATACTATTTTCATAAAAATCAGTAAATAGTGATAGCCAATCTTTCAGCAAGTATTTCTTAAAGTGTGAAACCCTAACAGTGGGATAAGACATTACCAGAGGGGGGAGGGGGAGTGAAATTACCTGGAAATTTGTTAAAATGAAAATTTTGAGGATGCTATCCCATGTCTACAGTTAGAAATTCTGGGATAACAACATCCCATATCTACAGAATTAGAAATTCTGGGATAGGACCAAGATATCTGTTCTTCATGAACTATTGAGATGATTGTGTTGACTGGTATTGAGAACCTCTGCTGTAAGAAATTGAAAGTAATATTTTCAAAAATAGTAGCAGTGGGGAAATCAAGGTCACTGGAATCAAGCAGCAATGGTTCAAATTCTAGTTTCTGTTTGTTGGCTGCATTCGGTCAAATTGGGTAAACCCATAGTGCTTGGAACATAGTAAGTGATCAGGAGATGTCGTTGCAAAGCTATTTCTCATTTCTTACAGCATTCAATATTAGTTTCAAATTTATTAAGAAAAGAAGGAAGGCAGAAGAAGAGTAGGGAGGAAAGAAGGACGAGGAGGTGGGGAGGGACAAGGGGCAGAAGCAGAAGTGCTGCCTGGTTGAATAATCTAACGTTTGAGGTATGAATTTTTTTTACCTGGGCCTACTCTGACCCAGTGTCATGACCTCTCGCACGCTAGTCCATTTATTGGAGTTAACGTGCCATTCATTAGTAATCCTCCTTTGTTCACTACTCTGCTTTACTAATCATGTAGGATAGACAAAGGCTTTGTTGTTCGCAGGGTCTCTGAGTTGTAGTTGACTCACTGGCACCTAACGATGATAACATTCTTCTATTAGATATTTTTAATTCACACAAGTTTACCAAAAGCTGAGAACTTTAGTTTGTTTTATCCAGTCTTTGTTCAATCCTCCTTTTTTGCCTCCTTTTCCTTCTTTCCTTGCCTTTCTTTTCATTTCTCTTTCTTTCTCTTCAGCAGTGGGAGAAGGCCAAAGCTTAGCTTTGGTGATTTATGGCAACAAAACAAAAGGAAAACTTTCACTTTGCATTTAGGTTTTAGATTGTTGCTTTTCAGTTATAGATTGTGAAGAGGATGTCCCTAAGGATTGTCTTACAGGAACATACTGAATTTTTGGCAACTATGGATAATGGTTTGTCAATCACCCAGCAAATAGGAAGTGCAAAACATTGTTTCGGTTAACAGCAAGCTGAAAGGGGATGAAAGGCCAGTCAGAAATTGACATTTGAGTCAAGTTAATGAACAAGTCAAAGGTGGTGTGATATAGGGAAAGAGCTTCCTGGACAGATGGAAGGAAGTTCAAGACTGTTACAAGAGTTTGTAATTTTTTTAGAATACAAGGAGGTTTAGAGTTTAAGCATAGTAAAAAAGCAAAGCAAAACAAAACAGAAACAACAAGGACTGCCATTGTACAGATTCTGACATATAATAACCCTGTCAGACCATGAAAAACTGGCCCACAGACTGTCAAAGGTTGGAAATGTCAACAGGAGTAGACGGTTTTCTTTTTCTCTCTTTAGGAAGCTGGTAGATTTGAACTGTTGATCTTTTGGCCAGCAGCCCAATGCCTCAACCACAGCAGCACCCTAGCAGCACAGTAGGGAGAATATAAAGGAATGGTATAAGACACAATTATGAGTGTGAAACTCTGGCCAGTTCACATCACATTGCCAACAATACACGATCTCAATTTTCTTCTAAATGCTCAGAAAATGATTTCTACTAAATTTGCTGTTGAGGGAGTCTTGCTGGCCTAGTGTTAGGCGGTGTACTGCCAACCAAAAGGCATGTGGTTCAAATCCACCAGCTGCTCCTCAAGATAAAGACTGGCAATCTCCTCCACGGCAATTCACAATGTCTGAAAATGTACTGTAGATTCAGCTATGAGTTGCTTCTGACTCGATGGTACTTAAAAACAACAAACAGGTTGTATCAGTAATATTTAGAAGGAATAAGAATAAACATGTTGTTTCAAACCTTTGGATAAAACAAAACACAGGAGTTCATTGTTTTTCAGTGCTGTGTAATCTTTCACTGTTTGGATGTACCATAGTTTTTCTATGGATTCATTTCTTAATAGGCATTTGCATTGCTTCTCTTTGCTATTGTGAATAGCAAGCAATAAACAAGGGTGTGCATATCTGTTTGAGTCAGCTCTGGTTTCTTTAGGGTAAAACATTACACAACATGGATGAGCCTGGAAGACATTATGCTGAGTGAAATGTCTCAGTCACAAAAGGACAAATACTGCATAACACAGCTGTTATAAAACAGAAATGACCTGGAGTGTTAGGAGAAGAATAGGAAAAGAGTGGACAGAGAATGAAAACTACATTGGAACAGATGAGGGGAAGTACTGTCTGAAAGGAATATATGATTAGGCATTGTATGCATAACAACAATCCAGAATAAGAGGTGCATTGCAAAGTGGATTAAGCGAGGGGGAGCCGAGGGAGAGGGATGAAAATGTGCAGTAATGAATGACTGAAAAACACAACAACACGGGATTATTTTGATTACTGATAATCTAACAGTCATTTAAAAAATGGAAAACATTCTAGGAATAATTGTTTGGATTTGACCTTATATGCATTGTAGGAATGAGGGTATGAGCAATTCAAAACTGACACCCTAAACTCAGTTCCCCTGCCACGAGTCAGCCCAAATCTTGTTCAGAGCCGGATCGAGTATTTGAATGATTGTTCTATTACAGAGTTTTAAAAGCCTTTAGAAATTATTTCCTGTTTTATTTCACTAAGCAACACTTTCCCTCTTCTAACGATGTCTTGAAATGCTTCTTATAAAAAAAATAATAACAAACCGCAAAAAACAAACAAAAAAAATGGGTTTCCTGTGGCAAAGGAAAGGAAGAAAAATGCTAGCAATGAAGCATATGCTAAGGTAATTTAAGAGTTGTGATAAGCCCAAAGGAAAACATAAACAGCCCCCAGAAACCGACAAAGTTAGAGAGGTTGTTCCTTTTTAGAGAAGTCTAATTGGACACAGCAGGGTCTCTATCAGAGTGCCTAGTTGTTTTATGAGCAGACTTTTTCTAGTACAATGTAGGGAGTCAAGGGTGCATGCTCAACTATTTCAAAATTTATTTTCTCACATCTCCCATGCAACTGATATGATTGATTGCAAAAAGAGCAGGATCATTAAAATGTATGTCAGAGCCAGAATAGGTATGTGAATAGGTTTTACATTCCACCAACTCTTTAGACTCTGTAGCTATCAGATCACCTTGAATTTGCCTTGTTCTTATTACAGACAGCAAGTTTTAAACATTCAACCCAAAGTTTTTATAGGAGGTCCAGATGAAGAGTAAAAAGTCTGTAAGAGGAGAAAGCCAACATGGAGGTAATGCTCTCCCTCTACTTAGCCACTAGTGAAGTCGCTGAGTTAATGGCAGGGAGAATGAGGGAATCTGGGCGAAGGTTCTGAGCTCCATGGGTGAGAGTACTTGATACCATTGTCTGCGTGGGGTGTCATTACTATTAATAAACAATAATAATAACTTGCATGCTTGCCTCTCACTTTGCAATGGAGAGGCATTTTTCCCCCACACATTATCTTGAAGTATAATTATCTCTGCATTATAAATGGTGAAACTAAAACACAGAGAAGTTAATTAAAGAACTTGCCCAAGGTAACAACAGTCCAAATGGAAAAGGGAATAAGGCATAGACTCAGAGCTCTTAAAAGAGTTTGTGGGATTTTTTTTTTCATTCTAAAGCTATGATGGAAGCAAAATAAGGGTGCTGATTCCCATCTTTCCCCAAACAGAGCAATGAAATATTTCTTAAGTTCATTTTTTATGCTTGGCCTCTGAGCTTTAATAGATTTTGGAAATGGAGGTCCAACCAACTCTACATGGATGCACAATGTCTGATTTGTAAGCTCTTCCCATATGACCTGTGATCTTATTCTGCACTCGGCTGAAGGGGCATGTTACACTATCTGTAGAGGAGCATGAGCAGAAAACACACCCTCTCTAAAGAGGGTCCATCAACACTTGGTTGCATTGCAATGTGAGAAGTTTTCTTATGACAAGAAGCCAATTGATACTAGTTGTCTAAACATATAGGCCTGTACGCGAGCTGGGCATGTATGTTCCATCGCTAAGTCCAGTTGCTCTAGAGTCGTTCTTGACTTGTGATGACCCCCAGGTGTGTCAGGTAGAACTGTGTTCCGTAGGTTTTCAATAGCTGTGCTCTTTCAGGAGAAGATTGCCAGGCCTTTCTACCAAGACATCTCTGGGTAGCCTTGAACTTCTAATCTTTTGGTTAGCAATTGAACATAATAACTATTATGATCAACTCTGGACTGTCTTTCATCCATTTCTCTGAAAATATACGTGCTATATTAGCTAGACTGTGGAAAATAGTTTCTCACATTTAATGTTATTGAAATTAGGGTAATCTTTACAATTAATGTGCGTGTTTAATGTAGCATGTTTCTTCCCATGAAATGCTGCAATTAGGTCCATAGTGTGCTTACCATCGATGCCATCCTACAATCAAGAATATGTCACATTTACTTATTTCTATTACAAGCCCCTTGAACAAAAGACTTGAGGCATCTTGAGGCATGATAGAAGAAAGTAAGGATAAAAGTATGGATAGAATTTACCCAGCAGATGAAATCTCACTCTGCAAAGGTTGAAATCTTTTCTACAATAGGCTGGAGTGAAATTCAGTGTGTGAAGCCCCTGGATTATTTTGAGGAAGGACTCACACACTCCTCTTGCATGGTGGTAAGAAGAGAGCATATTAGGACCAGGAAAGGCTCAGATCTGTAGAACTCATCATTGTCCTGGAGTCGAAGAGACTATGGTGAATGGAGTAGAAGGCAGGGGAGCTAGCTATGGTGTAAGGGCGGCCCTGAAAATCCAGGCAAGGTCCAGCATCCAAGACACACTGGTTATACTCTGGATATTTAATAAAAATGTGAGAACAGTCCATAGCTTCTGAGATACCAACATTAGAGGCAGAGGTGAGGCATTAATAACAAGACCTTGCATGTCAGCCTCCTCCAGCTCTTATCTTTGATCTAAGGGGAACAGACTCAAGCCCAGG
The DNA here is from genome assembly GCF_000299155.1 of Elephantulus edwardii. Classification (NCBI taxonomy): domain Eukaryota; kingdom Metazoa; phylum Chordata; class Mammalia; order Macroscelidea; family Macroscelididae; genus Elephantulus; species Elephantulus edwardii. Next base: position 5,492,201 of record NW_006399783.1, on the reverse strand, counting down.
TAACTTGGGTAAGGAAGGGAACACTGGTGGTCTACCCCAGGGAGTTACAATGCTAATTGAAGGCTGTACTTCTTTGGCAGTTTGTGTCCACTAGCAGCTACTCAGAAGAAGGATGGCAAAGGTGTGTTTGATACAGGCCATGGTCTTCACAATCACTTGTTATGCATCAGAGAGTTGGACAATGACCAAGGAGGATAGAAAGTGAATTGATGCCTTTGAGCTGTGGTGCTGGAGAAGAATATTGAGAATACCATGGACTGCTAGGAAAACAAACAGATTCATCCGGGAAAGGGTTAAACCGGGTGGCTCTTTGGAGGCAAGGATTCTGAGGCCCCGTCTAACATACTTTGGACAAGTTTTGAGGAGAGACTGGTCCTTGGAGAAGGACATCATGCTTGGGAGGGTGGAGGGACGGTGCAGGAGGGGAAGGCCCTCTATGAGGTGGATTGATTCAGAGACTGGGATAATTGGGATGGGAGTGTCAGAGACAGTGCGATTGGCACAGGACAGAGCAGAGATTAGGGTTGTTGTACATAGGGTCGCTATGAGTCGCAAGCGACTCGACGGCACATAACAACAACAACAACAACAACAAGAAGAAATGATATGGAAGGTCAGTTCTGAGTTAGTCCAAACTTGACAGTAATGAGTGAGTGAGGTTATAGGAGTATTTGGTCCAGGCTCCATATAACTCCTCTAATCTTTTTGTGACCCACTTAAAACTTTCCATTCTCCTAACTGTATTAAAAGGTTTTCTAACAGCCTACTCTTTGGCATGAGCAGCTACTGAGCTACCATCTCACCTCGAATTACTCTTGTCGTTACAGAGAGTTCTAATGGTGCAGTCCATAGTGAGTTGTCAGTTAACTCAAACCACAAATGAATGGAGAAGTTGTGATACATTCATACAATGGACTACTACGCACCATGCGGGAGTAACCATTTTATAAATTACTACCTAACTTGAGAAAGACTGGAGAGCATTATGCTGAGTGAACTAACTCAATCCCACAAGAACTAATACTGCATAAAACCATTACTGCAGAATGAGTATGAAGATCCAAGTGGGGGGAGGGTGGAAATAGAGGTGCGTGAAGGAGGGGTAGGGGGTTAATCATAGGGTTGTATAATTCGATGGGTGGGTGGAGTGAAGGAAATGGAAAAGATCTTTTGTGAAAAACAATGTATTCAAACTTTGTAAATAAATCAGAATTAAAAAAAAAAGCAAAGATGTCACTTTGAGGACTTAGGTGTGACAGACCCAAGCCATTGTATTTTCAATCTCCTGTTTGCATCCTCTGAGGTTATTTCCTTGAAATGGAAAAGGTGATTCAAACATAGTAGTGATAGTTACTGAGTATAATTCATTACCATCAGAAATAGATAATGAGGGAGCTCTAGTGGCCTAGTGGCAAGAAGCTGCATCACAATCCAAAAGGCACACAGTTCGAATCCAATAGATGCTCCACTGCAGAAAGAGGGTCAATCTCCAACTATGCCAGTCAGATTCGATTCGACAGTACACAACGGGGTGGGGGGAGGAATGGATAATGGATGTAAGGTTCACATTATAGAAAGGAGGATATTAAAAAAAAAAGAAAGGAGGATATTGTTTCTGTGCTTACAAGCAATGGTGACAGACTTGGCTATTTGACACATCACTGGCAATAGAATAAAAATATTGTGCCTAGTCTCTCCTTTTACAAGAATCATGACACAGAAAGTTGGAATAGACCTTTCAAAACATCTAGCCCAGATCTTTCTAACAGTAACAGAAGGAAAAACAAAGGACCCAAGAGCAAAGAGACTTCCCCAGGTGATAAGGTGCATTCTTAGTAGAATTAGGATTCAGTCTCTGGTTCTCTGTCTCCCATTGTTTCCAGTGTTCCTTTTCCCTTCAGCACGATTTTCTTTCTTTGTTTCACAGATTCGTTTTATCTTCTGAACCCTTTCAGCAATTTGAGATCAATAAAGAGAGGCAGGAAAGGCCAAGGCAGCCCAGTGTAATATAACTTCCGTCCCTCCCTGCAAATTATTTTCACAACAGATGCTCTGTCTCTTCTATTCTAACCAGGTTTCAATCTTCAAGAGAAGGTGCACAGGTTAGCAAAAGAAATCATAAAACCAGCATCCTAATCTCTTAAATAAATGGTGTCCCATCTTATTTTTTCCCCATCTTTTAAAAGCAAATTGCTTGACCTGAGTGAGAAGAACATAGGAAGAACCCATATTGAAGAAATGGGGAGAGTCATAAGATGGCAAAGATCATTGCTCCTTCCTGGCCACAAAACTGTGGATAGAAATATATCAAGTATAGCAACTACTGCAGAAAGAGTAATATGTAAAGAACTGTCCCAAGGAGGCAGAGTAGAAGGACGTGGGTAATGGGGAGGAGCCCAGGAAGATAGAAGAGGTCACTGAAATGAAAATAACCTTGGCAAGTGGAAACGAGTGTTCCATTACCACAGACGGGAAGGAAACATGGTAGCCAATCAGATGGAACAGATTGAAATGTGATTCCAGTCAAGTGTGAATGGCACTGAATGCAATGTGCAACTATTCTGGGATCTTGTCTCCTTACTCTAGCCCACAGCTGGAAATGGACACCATCAAATAGCAAGAGTTTCCATAGTACTTTGAAGCTGGTGGTGCTATGATAAGTGCTTGATTCTTAATATAAAAGCTGGCATTTCAAACCCACTATCCACTATGTGGGAGAAAAGACCTGGAGAAAGGCTCCTGTGAAGGTTCCAGCCTCGAGAACCCTGTAGAGCAGTTCTACTCCATCCTATAGCATTGTGGTGAGCAGAAATCATCTTGATGACGCCTCACAACAAATAAGGTCCTAACTTAGAATGCATTGATGTAAATCCTAAGTGAGGCTGGGGTGTATGGTAAAGATAAATTAGGGAGCTTCCAGCTCTAACAGGGAAACTGACTGCACCCTGAGGGATTAAATCCATGCCATAACATTGGCTTAGTTTTGTTTTATTTTTTGTTGTTGTTTTCATGAAACATAGGAATGCAAAGCCTGCCTCTGGAATCAAAGTGAGAGGGGGGAAAAAAACAAACCACCAACTCGTCCAAACGATTGATCATTGCTTTTTATTGTTAGCTTCCCATGGTTGAATGTTCACTGATAGAATTGGTTCAACTCCAAGATGCTGTCTTAAAAACAATTATTGTTTTCCACTAAAATACAACTCTAGCAGAAAACATTAATTTAAGCGATAACCGCCTAAATGCTTCAGTATAAAGAATGTGTGTGCCCCCTCATCTTTGGCTTTAAAAATACCAGAAAGGAATCAGGATAATAAGCAACAGAAGTCATAAAACAAAAGATGTGGTAGAAAATGACAAAAGAGAGGGCTGGTACTGGCCCTGGGGGAATTAGAGGAAAGGCTGGTGTTAAAACGTTAAAGCATCTCATAAAATATTTTCTCTATAGTTTATTGGTTTATTCAGATGCTGGAGCTTAAATATTAACTATTGGGGTTTTTTTCTTTCTTATTCCTAGCTTTCTGTATCATGCATGTGGAACTATTCCTTCATCCAGAAATGCCTTTTTAAATTCTTTATCTCTTTTACTACAGAATATAAGAGACAGCCTTTGAGTGAGGGGTGCCCTCCACTACTTTCTTGGATAATGCTTTTGGAACTGAAAATACCCTTTGCATACTGTTCCTCCACCCTTTGACATCATTCATCTGTTTGTTTGTTGATTGATGAATCATATGTATTGAGTGTCAACTATTGCACCAAGAACTGTGTTAGATAAATGCATAGAATAAAATGGGACACAAAGGGGGTACAGTTCTTCTCTTCAAAGAGCTTAAATCTAATGGTGTGTATAGTAAATTAAACAGACAAATGTTACAATAGAAAAGACGTAGGGAGACATGGAAGGGAGACTAACCCAATTTAAGGACCAGTGATGCTTCCAAAGACCACAAAGTACAAAGACTCTTAGAGGGATCAGATATGGAGAGGGATGGACGATGGTGAGAGGTGGACAGAGAGGGATACAGCAAGGCCTTTCACATGGTAAAAGTGTAGACTAAAGCCAGGGTGCCATGAGGACCCACTAAAGAGTTTAAATCAGGAAAGATACAGGAGTTTAAATACTTCATGAAGACCTTGCTGATCAAAAGGTGAGCATATATTGGAGGTGGGCAGGATTTAAAGAACTAATTTGCTATCAAGTTGTTTCTGGTTCATAACAACTCTATTGGACAGAGAGGAACCGCCCACCGGGTTTCCACAGCTGTAATCGTTATAAAGCAGGTTGCCACATGTTTTATTTATTTATTTATTTTTCCTGTAGAACAGCTAGTGAGTTCAACTCGCCGACCATTCACTTAACCGTCAAGCACTTAACCACTCTACTACACTGGGACTCTTTTAGACCTAAAAGAAAAGGGAAGCCATTAGGTCCCCTCTAGTCCAAAGGTAACTATAGTTGGGGCTATGGCAGTAGTAGCAGAAGCATATAAAAATTCTCAGAGGCAGAGTTGATAAGACTCACCAATTTATTATAGGTAAAAGTGAGGAAGATAAAGAATGGTCTCCTAGTTCTGTTTAAGCAATGTGAAGGATAGTCCCTGGAATCAGGAATGTTAGAGAAGAATCAAATGGGAGAGTATGGCAGGCATTAAATCCATTGAGTTTCGTTTCAGATAAGTGGCATTTGTGTTCTCTTCTGGACATGTTGATGAAGCTATCCAGTGGACATTTGTACATAGTGTGTAAAGGATGTTGAGCCTGATAAATGGATATCAAGGCCATGACTGCAATGTTAGCTAAGAATGTAGATGACAGCTTGTCATTCAACCAGTATGCACCATGACATCGAAGGAATAGATGGAGAAGGAAGACACAAGACGTGGTCAGGGATGTAGGAATAAGAACACAGAGCCACAGATAGCAAAGGAAAGACATTCCCAGGAGAAAGCACTATGTTGAGTGAAATATCTCAGTCACAAAAGGACAAACACTGCATGGTGTCACTGTTGTAGAATGAGGCTGACATTAAGGTTGGGGTAAGACTGAGAAAAACTGGATAAATTATGTACATTGCGTTGAAACAGAAGAGGGATAGAGCAATTTAAAAGAGATATATGATAGGGCGTTATGGTTATCACAAGAGCCCATAGTTAAGGTTGCATAGTGGAGTACATTCAGGGTGATGAGCAGGGGTGCGGGAGGATTGTATACCAATGAAAGAATTTTTCTTTTACTTTTCAAAGAGAGGAACGAACTGGGGGAGGGGGAAGGGGTGGACAGGGAGAAAAGTAAAACAATGAATGAATGGAAATCTAAAATCTCTGTAAATGTTCATTAAAATTAATAAAATAAAATGGACAAAAAAAAGAGAAATGGAAGTCGCGTGGAGAAGAGTTTACTAAAAACTGCAAGAACTATTTGAACTATTGTGAACCTAGGAAGAGCAGTTATCACATAAGTTAAAGTAGTAGGTTCTAGAGTATATGTAGAGATTGAGAAAATAGAGAGGCAAAGAGTATATAACCCTTTCAAGATTTGGGGTTATACTGCGGTTTGTTTGTTTTTCAGAAAGAGGAAGGAGATAGCTGTTGGAAAGGAACATAGAGGAGAGGTAAAATTCTGTACACATTAAAATTCTGTTGGTAGTGATCCTCCAGAGCTGGAGTCCTTAATTCAGAGAGAAGGTGGCCCTGGACGATCTCTAAGTGGAGGGAGAAATAGGAGGGATGGTGCTGCTTCCATCAAAACAGAAGTGAGGAGGATTGATTTCAGCTCCCACTTCCCAAGTCGAGTGGTTGTATGCTACGTGGTGCAATTGGATGCTGTTGTGTGTTGAATTGCATCTCCTCAAAAGCCTTGTTGAAGTGCTAATCTCCAGGTTCTTGCAAATGCAACTTAGAAATAAAGTTTTTGTAGATTTAATAAAGTTGACATTACACTGGATGAAACCGAACTAGTTGATCTCAAGTCTATTCCAATTTTTGGTGACTTCCATTGGGTTCTTAAGGCTGTGAAGCTGAATAGAAAGAGACTCCTTCATCTTTCTCTTGCAGAGTTGCTGGTGGGTACGATTGCTGACCTTCCAGTTAGCAGCTCCGTACGTAACCTACTACATCATCTGGATCCTTCAAATTGGTGGAAGGTGGCCTTCAACCCACTGGCCATTGTCCCTCTAACAAGAGAGAAATTTAGACACACACACAGAGAAACATAATAGACTTGTGAATGTGAAGGCAGAGAATGGAATTATGCTGACACAAGTTAAGAAATGCCAAGGATTGCCAGCAACCACTAGAATTTGGGAAAGAAAAAGAATACTTTATTGCAGCTTTTGGAGGGAGCATGGCTCTTCTGTCATGTTGATTGCACACTTCTAGCCTGCAGCACTGTGAGAGGATGAATTTGTGTTAAGTCACCTTATCTGGAGAACTGCTGCAGCTGCCTAAGGAAGCAAATGCAAATTCTAAGGCAACGCATTCCTCAGGCCAGCTCCCCAGGTTGGCTGAACAATCAAAAATTTATCGATGGAGGCAACTAACTCAAAGCTACCATCAACTTAGGGAAGCAGCTACTACAAAGAACAAAGAAAAGTGTTTTATTTAAGTCCACAACTATTCTATCTATTCCAAGGAAGACAGTAGATTAGGCATCTTTTCTCATATGATGTCTTCCTATCAAAAAGCTGGTAGTGCTGTGGTTAGGTGCTTATTTGCTAAATGTAAGGCCAGAAGTGCTAATGTGCAAGTCACTGTACAATGAAAAAAGTGAGGCCTTTTCCTTGCATAAAAATTTATAACTTTGGAAACTTTTTATGGGTAGATCTACCCTAAGGCAATCACTAAGCAATGAAATTGATTCAGTGGCAGTAGAGTTTGGGGTTTGAGTTTCTCCATTCTTAACTAAGAGTAGCCAAGATTACACCTACAATCACAGATTGAAATATTTGTTACAAAGATCTGTCCTCAAAAGGCTCAAGGCAAAAGGCCTCAGTGGGACTACATCTACCTTCTTGCTGTGCTGGTCAGACACTGTCCTCTCAAATTTAGATCATCAAGAATGTCTCCAGCTCATCCCAACCTGCATCAAGTGTTAAATGATACAAAAAAGACCAAAGAAATGACCCTTGTCTTTATGTGGTGACAATTTAATGTTGACACAAGTGACTCACATGCATGAAGCACCAACAGAATGTTACAAATCACAATGTAATGAGGTGCTAAATTGAATAAGGCAGACTATCAGGCTGTTCTGCAGATCTGAAAAGGAGAAGCTCTAGGTGGGCTGAATTTGTTGAGAAAACTTTGAGGAAAAGGTAGGACCAGTGATTACTTGAGAGCTTGAAATTGTACAAACGGTCCAGGTTCATCAGTTTACCAAAAGATTGGCAGATTGAGCCCAACCAATGAGGCCACAAAAGATGATTTGGGTGATCTGCTTCTTTAAAGGTTACAGTCAGTTAGTGGAATAGCCGAGTGAGCTAACTCAGTCCCATAAGGACAAATATTGTATAAAATCATTATTGTAGAATGAGTATAAGGATCCAAAAGAGGTGGGAAAGGGTGGAAGCAGAGGGATGTGGATGTGTAGGAGGAAGGAGGGATTAATCATTGGATTGTACAATTTGATGGGTAGGTGTGAGGGAATTAAAAGAATTTGTTTGAATTTGTATTTTAATTTTGTAAATAAACTAGTAGGGGAAAAAAGAAAAGAGAAAAAAATGGTCACGGTCAAGAAAGCTCTATGGGGCACAGTGCTACTCCTGAATACATGGGAGCATTACGGGTGTGAAATAACTCAACTGCAATGGATTCTGCATTTAAATAGTTTCGTTACTCAGTTAGTAGTGAAGAGGAAGAATAGCTAAGATTTATTCTCTGTTCCAATGCCATTCTGAGCCTAGAATTTTTCAGCATGGTTGAGAACTTGTTGGGATAAGAAACTAAAGCCCTTAACAGCTCCACAGGGCTCCCTAAGCAGCAGAAGCAGATACAGAGAAATCTACAGCTTCAGTGACAATGTTCCAGTGCTAAATCACTCAAGCTCACAGCACCTGCTGTCGTCTCTAACACCTAGTCTCTGATCAATACACACTTGCTGCCTGAAAAATAAAATGCATGAGAATATTAAATAGGTTCTGTTTGGAGGTTCTAACAGTGTAGTCACTATCTTGTATGTTTAATCTTGCATTTAACCTTTAAAACATGTTCTTTTTAGATTAAAAAAAAGGATACATGCTTATCGCTTAAGTAACCAAATAATTCTACAATGTTTGGTTCAAAAATAGCAGTTCTCTTGTATCAGCACAAATTTCTTGCTTTCTAGAAGCAACAATGTTTTCTCTCATTTTACCTCTTAGTTGATTATTTTGGTATTTGTCTCCAGGTCTATAAATAAAATGTTCTGCTGCTATTCCTTATGTGTCAATTTTAGGCATCATTTATTAAGTTCCTACTATAGACAGTACATATTTAGTGTCTTTCCTCTACTTGCTCAGCCCACATATGAATTCTTTTTTATCCTCCTGTTAAAGTAGGTCATTAGTTAATGTGTACATTATTATGCACAGGTAAATGCTATACCTATAGCAAATAATGGGGGTTTTAAAATTTAATGTATTTAGAATTTTTTCCTGGAATTTTCAGTTGTCTCTTTAACATTTACTTATATTTATATATGTGTCTTTGAGCTGTGGTGCTGAAGAGTATTGAATGTATCATGCACAACTAGGAGAACAAACAGGTTCATATCCTAGAGAGGGTGAAACCAGGCTGCTTCTTGGAGGAAAGGATTCTGAAGCTCTGTCTGACATGATTTGGGCATGTTGCAAGGAGGGACCAGTCCTTGGAGACAGACATCATGCTTGGGAGGGTGAAGGGACAGCACAGGAGAGGAAGACCCTTGATGAGACGAATTGACTCAGTGATGGGGTAGTGTAAGTATGTGTCAGAGATGATAAGGTTGGCTCAGCATAGAGTAGGGTTTAGAGCTGTGGTAAACAGGGTCACTATGAGTTGCAAGCAATTTGATGGTACATAACAATAACATATATCCTTACATTCTGGACACTAATAGCTTTTGATCATTTTCCTGTTGTGCTGCTTAATATCTGTATCCTTGGACAAGTTACTTGACTTCTGTTTGCCACAGTTCTCTCATTTGTAAAACAGGGATAAACGTGCTACCAGACCACAGAATAGTGGTGTCAATGCTCTCTATCTACACAGTACAGAGAACACACAGTGGTCAAGCAAAGTCGGGTTTATTTATTCATGGCCACAAGGGAGAACATACACAATCAAAGCTGTGGGATGCTTTTGTAAAAGAGAGTTAGAAAATGTCTTTTCCAGGATTTGAGCTGCTATTAAAGATTTTAAGGAGAATGCAAGAAAACAGTTTCACTCAGTTTTGGTACCTTAAGAAAGTGGGGCCAATTCTATAATTGAATATCTCAATTTTTATCCAATTCTATAATTGGATATTTTGGTAACCTTTAGATAATTCTAAAATTGGATATCTCAATAAATTTTATATGGGGCAGATGATAGTGAGACTAATGTTTTAATTGATGAAGTGAAAGTCATTCATTTTAACCTGGAGAAGGGCATGGCTTATGTTTTTGTGGCTGGGTCTGTGATGTTGTTTTTGTTATGAAGTCGTCTGTTGTTGATGTTGGTTCACTTTATCGTGGTCACTGAGTGGACTTGCTGGTGTTGGTGTTTTGAAAGATCATTTGTGTTCAACAGGAGACTACCATGACCTATCTGTTCATGTCAAGTTGCCATCAAACCAAATGCAACCCACAGTGGCCTTTTGTGTATCAGAGAATAATTTTGTTCTATAAAATTTTCCATGACTGATTTTCAGAGATAGTTTGTTAGAACATTTTTTCCAAGAAGCTACTGGGTGGACTTTAACTACAAACTTCAGGTAAGCAGCTAAACACATTAATCATTAGCACCACCTAAGGACTTAACACCTCAGCTTAGGCACTAGTGTCAAAGCAGCATCCAGTTTCTTCTGCTTTTATTGTTCTCTTTTCCTTCTTTCTTTATTTAACTGTGAGCGTTAAATGAGTTACCACTTAAAAATATTAGAACAAAATGAGTTTACTAAATTAAGAAATAATTTAAAACTCAATCTTTGCTCTAAAAGTCTAAATTTCCTTTTAAGAGACTTAAGTATATCAAAATGTCATTTAGGCCCCATAATAACCTTAGAAGTTGTTGCCTTTTATTATTGAGAAAATTGAGGCAGAGATTAAATAAATTATGCAAGATGATGAATTTGAGAAGTGACTGAGCTTCAACTCAGTTGAACTCAATTTTTACTTCAGGGGCCACACGGTTATGAAAGTTGCTGTTGTTGGACCATCAAGTCAGAGCCAACTCATAGCTGACCCTCCAGCAGATTTTCAGAGGCAATAAATGGCACAGGAGGAGAGTGCCCATCTTTCTTCTTTGGAGCAGATGCGAATTTGAAGCATGTATCTTAGAATTTACAGTGTAGTTAAGAATATGTTATTGCAGTTGTTAGGTACAGACGAGTCAAGTACAATTCACAGTAACCTTATGAACAACAGATCTGAACCCTGTACTGTGTCATACTCATCAGCCCTTACACACTTGAGTACATTGCTGCAGTCACTGTGCCCTCATTTTGGTTAATTTCTAATTTGGCCTCTACCTCTCATATTATAACTATTCGTGTTCTTCTATTGTTTATAGGGGTTTCAGAGGCCTGCTATTTAAGAGGTGGGTAGCTAATCCTGCTTCCTAGTCTGTTTTAATCTGGGAGATCTACTAAAATCTGGCCACTATGGGTGACCCTTCTGGCATTTGACACACTGGTGGCATAGCTTTTGGCTTCACAGCAATTCACAAGTTACCTTAGTATGGCAAACTGACAAACAAGTGCTGTATTAATAACAGCAATGATAAACAAATAATAATATAGGTATTTAAGCTATGAAATAATTGACAATATGCAAATAATAAAAATATGAAACATTCCACAAATTGGCATGTCAGTTAAGAATATTGTTACTCTTAATTATTATTTTTATAAAGGAATCTATTTGCCAATGACGGAGGCTATCAATTATGTTTCAACTATCACCATTGGAAAAAGAAATATATCTTTCTCATTGAGCTATATAAGTGGTAGAAATTATTGAATTGGTGTATGTTCTACAGGATATATTCTCAACAATTGCCATGAAGATCAGCCATATGTCATTTAGTTACATATGTTGTTGTTGATTGCCTTCAAGTTGAATACGACTCATAGTGACCCTATGAACAAAAGACCTAAAGCCCCTCAACAACTATTGATATTTATCAAAGTTCATATAGTTTCTGAAGGAATATATAATAATTAAAAATATTTTCCACAATGTCTTGTGTTCAACAGATACTTTAGACCTATTTCAGAAGAAACTAGAACCACTTTTAAAGATGGCGATTAGATTGTATATAAAATTCTAGACAGAATTAATGAAAGTTTTGAAAGAAACTCAGGTGATGCTGAATTTCTAGGTAAAAGCTGTTTGAGCGAGAAAGTGTTAAAACAGCATCTATTACTCTCAGTCTCAGGGCTTGAGTAGGACATCTTTTGTGTGTACCAAGAAGCTGAAGATCAAGATGGAATGGTAGAATGTACACAACACCTATCGACCCTGAGATTTTTTTGTCAATATCAAGAATATTTACTGAAGAGGAGCAGTTCTTTGTGTATGCCACTTTCATGCTGTATGTTGCCTCAAGAATTCCTCATTATCTTGACTGTGTGCTCACTTGCACCATGGTACAAAAGAATGTCCCAACTCTACCTAGGCTGGAACTTGCTGGATCTACAAACTACACATGTATGTGAAAGTGTTTATGTATGTGTGCATATATGTGTGAATGTGTGCATTGTAAGAAGGCACAAATGAAAATTAAAAAAGGTCCAACCTCTGCTTACAACAGTGCCAATAACTCAGCAATGCTCAGAAGTCACAAGTGCCATCAATCCCACATTCTCAGGGTGGTAGACTTTGCTTGGGAATCCTAAGCAAGGCTCTCTGAGATTCCTGGGTCAGTGATACATTTTTCTTTCTTGCTGAGAATACCAGATTTTCAACCATGGGTCATATCCAAAGCATACTTCCTAAGTGCTGTAGATATTCTCTAAGAATCTCTCTTCCATAATTGTTGATTCAGTTGCACAGTGGCTCAGAACCAGGACACAGCCTATACTATCCAGGAAAGAGGAGTTGGGGTCAGTGAATATCTACCTAGGCAGATGCAAGAAACTTACAAATAAGCGATATATGATTGGGTATTATGGTTATCACAAGAGTCCAGAATGAAAGTTGCCTAGTGGAGTGTCCTCAGGGTGGTGGTGGTGGTGGTGGTGGATTGTATACCAATGAAGGAATTTTTCTTTTACTTTTCAAAGAGAAGACCAAACTGGTGGGGAGGGGTGGGCAGGGAGAAAAATGTAACAATGAATGAATGGAAATCCAAAATCTCTGTAAATGTTCATTAAAATTAATAAAATGAAATTTAAAAAAAGAGAAATGTTAGAACAAGAAGGAAACTAAGATAATTTTTGAGGTAATTCCTTCATTGACAAGGAGGAAAATGTACCAAGACTACATGACTTATGAATGGTCAAGGGGTGGATCAATGTCAAAGTGTGGAAAACTCCCAGTCCTCTAACATCTACTTCAGACCTTTTCCATCACTTTTATGCTTCCACATCTAGTCAGCCAATAAGCATCATCTGAAGAAAGTATTGAAAGCCTAGTTCCTTGGCCTCATCTGAACTGACTGACTTGGAAAATCCAGGAATGAATCTTGGGATGCATGCAAAATGAACAGTATTTTGTGGTGTCATATTTTTTGCAAATTCTTAAAAATTAAAGCTCAGCTGTCTTGATACAATCAGTTCAGACAATAACCAACCACATGTATAGCTATGGTCCTGTAAGGTTATAGTAGAGTTCAGAAATTCTGATCATGAATGAGGTTGCATGATGAAAGCAGAGCTTTCTACATTCAGTGTGTGTGTTTCATATCTCTTCTTCACAAAGAAATTGTTCTGCATAATGATAGATCTATAATATGTGTATCTTGGTAGTCATAATAAACACTTGTGTTCTTGCTTATGTGTATACTATACTGTACTTTCAATTTTAAAAAGTTTACTGTACAGCAATGCATGCTACGACTTGCAGGCAGCAGAATTCAGCCTTGTGTATTGTTTTCTCTTGAGTGTTGTAGCACTATCTCTGTTTTATTTCCTTTCATATGTGAAATACCTCATGGTTCTCAAATATGCTAAAACCAGTACTAGTGACCATAGCAACAAGAGGCAAAGAAGTAGTATCATGTTGGAAGTGAAAAAAAGATAATTAAACAATACAGATGTAGAAAATTAGTGATGCATTGTTTGTGATTTAGGCACATCACATTCAACACAATCACAACAATCCTCAAAAACAAACACAAATTCTGCAGACTTGTAAAGGATTAACTTCACAGAAAGCTATAAGGCTAATGAAAATAAGAGAGGGACCTATGTAAATATGAGAACATTGCTAAGGACTTGGGTCGATTACCAAACACAAAAGCAAATTCCTCTCAGCCTGTTGGTGATCACTGCTGAGGAACGTTGTTCTGGATACTCAAAGAAAAAGCAGAAAGAGGATATGATGTGGTGCACAGCGTCCAACTCACATAATATTTTATTTTACAGGACAAGTTATGGGCATTAAATATTGCAGGGTGGTACAATGCTTATTATCTCCTGAGTATTATTTCATGAAGGGGTCAAGCTATTGTCTAGTCACTAGAAAGAAATAACAGGGAGCTTCATGTGCACTGAAACATCAAGGTGACCTAGGAAAGAACCTGGAGCCAAGGAGCTCATACAGGAACCAGATCTGAATTGGGGGCAAGACTTTGTGGCAATGATCTCTACGATTAATCTCTTGACCCTAAAATAAATAGTGAAAACTAAGCTATCCCCCCGACAGACCCAGTCTCAACAGCTCAGAGCTTCATCTAGGGGCTCTCATCTGTATTCTCTGCTCTGGCCTTGTCCATCACTTACAATAATGTGTTTAAGAACTGTGACTAAATCTTATCATTGAGAGACAAACTACCATATGAAAGCAGACAAAACAAAATTAAAAATAGGTATCTTAAATATGATTCAGAAAACAAATATATCTGTCCTCCTTCCCCATAATTATCCACTTTTCCATCCATACATGATGAAAAGCAGCACATTAATAAAATGAAGATTACTAAAGACATTAATTTATTCATTTATTCAATAAATAATTATTGAGTAGCTGGTATGAATCCAGTAACGAGGATGGATCCTTGCATAATGGGGTGAAGCTTAGAGGAGAAGAAAAAAAAATCTATAAAGAGCCAAATAAGAAGTTATAATGTAGAGTATTAGGAGAAGTGGGCTAAACAATCTCATAATATATAATGATTCTGGGAAAGAAAAAATATATTATCAGCACAGCACAATCATTGGTGTGCATGATAATTGCTATGAGCTATTCAGGAAATCCAAAATTAGATTAAATTATAGTGAGTATGATTTGCTTATGAAGACAACAAAATTTATGACATAGTTGAGGAGAAATCCTTCCCTAAAAGTAAGATATATAAAGAAATGGAATTTCAGTGACTTTAAAAAAAAATGCCTCCTTCTACATATCAACAGTGAAGAGACAAACAACCCAGTATAAAAATGGACAGAGGACCTAAATACGAATTTCTTCTATGAAGATATACGAATGGCTAACATGCCCATGAAAAAAATGCTCAGCATCGTTAATTATTAAGAAAATGCAAAACAAAACCACAAGGCAATTCCATTTCAGATCCTAGATGATGATTATTATCAGAAAACCTGAAGATGAGTGTTGGTGAGTAGTCAGAGTTATGGGTGCCTTTGTACAAGTCCATTGCCTGCAGGAATGTATAACTGTGCTGGCACTGTGGAAAACAGTGTGGTGGATCCTGAAAACGTTTATTATATAATTATCATACAACGCAGAAGTTCCATTACTAGATAAATACCTGAGAGACCAAAAATCAGAGGCTCAACTAGATATGTGTACATCAATGTTCATTGCATCATTATTAATAGCAAAGAGGTGGAACCATGCCAAGTACACAGCGACAAAAGAATGGATAAGCAAAACATGACACATTCACATAACAGAATATTATTCTGCTATAAGGAGAAAAGAAATTCGCATATATGCTACAGCTTATAAGGACTTTGGAAACATTATTCTGAATAAAATAAGATGAGGATAAATTCACAATTGTCATATATGAAAATCTACTGGCAAAAGCATAGAGCCAACAGTTTATCAGTGGTTACAAGAGGCTGAAGGGAGAGAGAAATGCAAAGTTGTTGAAAGAATGTTGAGTTTCTTTTTTGAGTAATGGTAACTTTTAGAAATGGACACGAGTAATGATAGAACAACACAATGAATCTAGTTAATGATACTGGATTGCTGTTGTTGCTTGGGGTTGTCAAGTCAGCTGTACTAATAGCACAACTTCAAAACTTTGCTCTGTATGAGTCTTGCTAGGTTTGTGCCCATTGTTACAGTTACAATGTTGATCCATCCTTCTACCTTTTCCAGAACAATGTCTTTTCTCAAGGACTGGCCCTTCCCGACAGCAAGCCCTTTGGATGTGTGATGAAGTTTCATCATCCTTGCTTCTGAGGAGCATCTAAGAAAGATTAGTTTGTCCTTTTGGTAGTCAATGGTATATTCACTCTTCCTCACCAACACCACAATCCAAAGAGAACAATTCTTTGGTTTTTGTTACTCATTGTACAACTTTCAGATGCATAGAGAGCACTTTAAAATACCATGGCTTGCATCAGGTGTACTTTAGTCTTAAACTTGATATCTTTACCACTTCAAATTAGTCTTTGACTATAGATTTCCCCAAGGCAGCATGCTTTTTTGATTTCTTGACTACTCAACATGTGTGTTGAATGTGGATGCAAGTGAAATGAAATTATTGACAACTTCGATCTTTTCTCCATTTTCCATAATGTTGCCTTTTGATTCACTGGTGAGGTTATACTGCATTATACAATTAAAAATTGTTAAAGTGGAAATTTGTGTGTGTGTATCTATGCATTATATATATATTTTTTGAACCTTCCTCTTCACTCCTCCTTGTTCCTCATGAGAGATGGAGAAAAGATTGAAACTTACTTAGATTCACAATTAATACCCTTGGTACCAGCAATCAGAAAATCAGGAAAACATACTGTACTGGGGAAATCTGCAGTTAGAGACTTTTCCAAATTAATGAGGAATAATGATGTCCCTTTGAGGACTAAGGTGCATTTGACTAAGGCCATAGTCTTTCCAATCTCTTGCTATGTAGCTGAAAGTTGGACAGTGAATAAGGATGACAGAAGAAGAATTGATGCCTTTGAGCTGTAGTGGTGGAAAAGAATACTGAACATCCCATGGTCTGCCAAACAAACAAACAAACAAACAAACATGCCTTGGAGAGTGAAGCCAGAATGCTCTTTGGAGGCAAAAATGATGAGGCCTTGCCTCACATACTCTGGATTATGTTACTGGTAAGGGCTATTTATTGGGAAAGTACATGATGTTCAAAAAGGCAGAAGGTAGGTGAAGGAGAGGAAGACCCTTAACCAGGTGGACTGGCACAGTGACTGCCTCAATGGACTGTAGTGTGTCAGAAAGTGTGAAGATGGTACAGGATAGAACTGGGTTCAGATTTGTTGTTTGTAGGGTTGCTATGGGTCATACTGGACTCGATGACACCTAACAACAACAACAACTTCTTTGTTTCTATTTTCACCCAAATGATGATGTGAAGGGTCACATAAGTGGTCTTGCCTGGCAGAGATGCTTTAGTTTTTATTAGAAAAGCTCTTGTGGCTAAGTGTTAAGGAGTAGTTCTGCCAACCTAAAGGTATGGGGTTCAAATACACCAGCTTCTCTGTGGAAGAAATATGGGCAATCTTTTCCTGTGTGATTTACTGTCTTTGAAAGTCCTCTGGAGGGTCAGCGATAAATCAGTTCTGCCTGTTGATACATAACAACAGCCTCTAAATGGCTGTCTAGACAAATGTGTTGCATCTGCTTTTCAGTTTCTGGCTGTTGGCTGTAAGGGTAGATTCTACCATTTCCCCTAGAAATTTTGATTATGAGAAATTGCATTTAAGGTTTAATGTCTATGAGGCATGTGGTTTGCATGGTTCTTAAAAGAACTTAGGATTATTTAGTCAAAGTCTGTCCTTTGACTATGCAATTCTTGAACATTTGTAGACTTTCTTTTAAATAAAATCTTTGTTTTTATCTTTCATTTTATGATTATTGTTTATCTTTTTCCTTTGATGTCTCCTTTTTGCTTTGGTATCCAGGAAGTTTAGAATCAATATTTCTGTTGTACATAATGGGAAACAGATAGTGGATGTGTGTTTATGTGGTTTCCCACAAACATGTGTAGCCTTGAATGTGATCACCAGGCCATGCCAAGAAATCTAGAAAATAGTTACTTAACCATCTATTGGAAGATATCCATATTTGTTCACATTCCCCCAAAAGGTGATCCAACAGAATATGGAAACTATCAAACAATATCATTAATATCAAATGCAAGAAAAATCTTGCTGAAGATTATTTTAAAATGGCTAGAACAAAGAACTGACAGAAATTCAAGCTGGATTTAGAAGAGTTTGTAGCAAAATGTCTATCATTGCTGATGCCAGTTGGAGCTTGGCTGAAAGCAAAGAATATTAGAAGGACATCTGTCTGAATTTTATTAACTATGCAAACTAATTTTATTATGTAATTCACAATAAATTATGACCACCATTGAAAAGAATAGGAATCCCAGAACAATTAATAATGCTCATGTGAAACCCATACCTAGACCAAGAGGCTGTTGTCTGAATAGAACAAAGAAACAGTGGTCTAAAATCAAGGAAGGTATGTATCAAAGCTGTATCCTTTCTCCATACCTATTCATTCAGTATGCTGAGCAAGTGATAAAAGAACATTGATTTTATGAAGAAGAATGTGGCATAAGGATTGAAGGAAGACTCATTAATAGCCTGTGTTAAGCAGACAACACAACCTGGCTTACTGAAAGTAAGGAAGACTTAAAGTGCTTGTCACAGAAGTTCAAAGGCTACATCCTTCAATATGGATTACATTTCAGCTTCAAGAAAGCAAAATCTTCTCCACTGGACAGATAGACAACATCATGATACAAAGAGAAAGGATTGAGGTTGTCAGTGATTTCATCTTGCTTGTATCCATACTCCATATGCTTGGTTCCAGCAGTTAAGAAATCAAAAGACATGTTGTATTGGGAAAATCTGTTGTCAAAACCTTCTCCAAAGTGCTAAAGAGCAAGGATGTCCATTTAAAGACTAAGGCATGTCATGGTCTTTTCAATTATTTCCCATGCATCTGAAATTTGAACAATGAATAAGTATGACAGAAGGAGAATTACCATTGAATTGTGGTGTTGGAAAAGAGTACTGAATATATCCCATGGACTGCTGAAAGACCAAACTAATATGTCCTGGAAAAAGTGCAACCAAGATGCTCAGTGGAAACAAGGATGGTAAAATTTCTTTTTTTTTTATGCCATTGAGCAGAGTACTCCTCATAGTGACCCAATGATTTGAACCCTATCCTGTGCTGTGCCGTCTTCACCATTGCTGACATGTTTGAGCCTTTCGCTGTAGTAATTATGTCAAGCTACCTGGTGGAAGGTCTTTACTTTTGACAGCCTCCATCGTTCCAAGTATGATGCCGCTCTCCAAGGAACAGGATCTCCCAGCATTATGTCAAAAGAGTATGAGACAAAATTTTATTACTCCAAAGTGAACTCTGACTGCACTTTCTCCAAGACATATCTCTTTGTTCTTTTGATAGTCCATGAGATATTCAGATATTCATTCTTCTCCAATAGCATGACTCAGTGGCATCATTTCTTCTTTTCTCATCCTTAGTTATTGCCCAGCTCTCAGATGCATAGCAAGTGATTAAAAATTTCATTGTCTGAATCAGGCACACCTTAGTTCTCAAAATGGTATCAGTGTTTCAGTGCAACAATGAATGAATGAAATTCCAAAATCTCTGTAGATGTTCATTGAAATTAATAATAATAATAATAATAAAAGAATTAAAAAAAATGATATCAGTGTTTCTCAGTAATCTGGAGAGGTAGGTCTCTTAGTGCAGATTTTCCCAGTGCAATATATCTCCTGATCTCGTAACTGTTGGTACCAAGCATATTGATTGTGGTTTCAATCAAGATGAAGTCATTGACAGTTTCAATCTTTTTTCCATCTAACACGACGTTGCCTATGGTAAATTTTGTTGTATGTTGTCAAGTCAGAACTGACTCATAGCTGACACTCTAGCAGGTTTTCAGAGGCAGTAAATTGTATGGTAGAATGTATTGACCATCCATCTCCTGTGAAGCATCTGGTGGATTTGAACCGTATACCTTTGGGATTCAAGCACAGGTTTTTAGTCTCACATAATTTGGGCTTGTTAGGAAGGACCAGTACTTGAAGAAGAACATCATCCTTGTAAAATTAGAGGTTCAGTGTAAGAGAGGAAGACCTTCAACAAGATGTATGGGCACAGAGAGACGAGGATGGTGCAAGACAGGACAGGATTCAGATCCACTGTTCTTAGAGTCACTATGTGTCATAGTGGACTCAATGGCACCTAACAACAACAACAACAACAACAACAACAACAACATATCTATCTTATTACTATCAAGTTGAAACAAACTCATAATTGACCCTTCAGAGGGTCACTGGAACTACTGTACACTCTATTCTCTCTCTCTCTCTCTCTCTCCCATCTCTATCTATCTTAATCTATGTGGTGTGCTGTTGTTGTTATGTACTGTCCTGTAAGAATGAAACTCATAGCTGACCCTCCAATGAGTTTGCAGAGGCAGTAAATCACGTAGGAGAGACTTCCCATCTTTCTCCCATGGTGAACCAAGGGCATTTGAGTTGGCAGCTCAACTCTTTACCATTAAAACACCAAAGCAGCTCCTTCTCTCTCTCCCTCTCTCTCTTATATCTATCTATTTATGTATACATAAAGATATCTATCTGTATCTACATGTCTTGATATATATATATATATAT
>NW_006399783.1:5440856-5471893 GCF_000299155.1 Elephantulus edwardii | reverse complement strand
TTATTTATATTTATTTTTATAAGATGCCATACATTATTGAGGAGGGACAAGTAAGGGCATGGATGAATGAATAAATGAATAAGCAAAGTCCTTGCATTATAGTGCGAGACAATTAAATAATCATTGGGTGATCCAGGTAACTCAATTCCTGGACAACTCCAAGCAACCAGAAGCCTGGTGATTTTTAGAGTCTTCATTTGTGAATTGCCTTTGAAAATACACAAGAGTTATGTAATGCCCCTAGTTACAAAGTAAGATGCTTAACTAGGAGAGATCTTTTTGCCATATAGAATCTACCAGAAGCATCTTAGTAGGTCCACCTAGGCTACAAGTCTTCTAAATGGCATAGTATTGTTATGAAATGTTCCAAACTCCTTTATGGAAATTTCTAAGAGAACCGAAATTCACTGTATTATAAGGAGAAATAAACCAGTGCTTCTGGATCGTAATGTGACCCTTTCTGTAGGTTCTGCCTCATATGCTAAGAGCGCACTGCAAACCCTATTTTGATTTGGAAGGTTGTCTCATTTTTCCAACTGCAGGAGCCTCCATTATGCTGCCACAGGGATCCAGACTTTTTTTCCAGATGAGTTATTTCATAGGATTTGAAATTATGCTGCTATATACAAGAAACGTCTCTGGAGCTAACCTGCCCTGGCAGAAGGTCAGAACACAGGATGAGCCACTTGCTGGGGCCTGGCTATCTGGAAGAAAATGCTTGAGGGGAAGGGAAATGGTGTTCTTTTAAGTGCCTCACTGGCTGTACTTGGGCACCTGCTGGATTAGTGGAGATTGAGGGTCAGAGCAATTTGGCTCCAAAGGTGCTGAGGTTTTAGTACCATACACTAAAGCTGCACCACAGTCATAGAAAATAATGGCAGTCAAGTTGTAAAGGTAAAGCTTTGTTTTTGCTTTGAGGAGGTTTTCACATTGGGAAGAAACATTTTTATATTTTGCCTCTTTGGAACAGGGGCAGCTTGGACAGGAAATGTGTGCAGTGGAGCCCCTAATGATGGACCTCACCACCATCAAGTAATAGCAGCAACAAAAAAAAAAAAAAAAAAAAAAGGAGGACAGGAAATCATTTTCAGCTGTCAGGTATGGGTGATGTATTGGAAGGTGTTTTATTTCACCCAAAAATGAGACAAAGATCTGTTACTGCTTCCCTAGAATACAAGGTCATTGCCAAGAATGCAACTTAGAAAAAACCCTCTGTGCAATTAACCAGCTAAACACAACACAACCAATCATACGGGTGCTTTGTTTGTGCCACGACACCTCCCGACAACTCAGCCCCTTTCATCAAACTCAATTCCAAATACTCAAGCACAGCTCTGCACTTTACATCTTCTCTGTCAAACTCCATTTTCAATCCTTTATGTCAAATTTAAATTCATGGCAACTGCATTCAGATCTTGATAGAATCCCCAATTTGCCCTGGACCCCAAATCCATTCCACAAGACACATACACACACACAGACACACACACACACCTGCACACGGTAGTGAGCATGCCCACAGACAGCCACTCAATCTGTTCTCACTTTAGCTAAGCCGGAGTTAAGAATTTTGAATGACTGCTCTTTGGCCAGTGCTTTAACAAGCTCTGAGATAAGTACCCTGTGGAAAATAAGGGTATTGTACAATGGGGTCTTCACCCCTCAGGTGAAGAAATCATATCAACACAACTCTTGTTTGGGATGAAAACAGACCTTCAAATTTTCTGTGATATTTTCCCTCAGTATTGAAGCTTAAATTGCTATCAATCTTAAGCGAGTTGAACAAATTGATGTGAGTGATGAGAAAGGGCTAAGTTTGACACTGAACACACAGATATGTTGTGTCCACCAAAATGAGGTCTTGATTAAGGCATAAAGCCAACAAAAATAGACAATCAGCAATTTACAATCTGAAACATTGTCCAAAATATAAGAAATCTCTCATAGTGTTATCCCTAAGAAAATATTCTAGACTGACCTCTCCTGGAAATCACCTTTGCTTGGTATGTGTGTATATATATAAAAGGATATAGCTTTTAAAAAGCTCATTTTCTCCCTAATAATTGTCTGTTTTTAAAAAGCTATCAGCAGGTGCATCTCATTTCAAAAGCCTCTTGTCCTTCATAACACCATATTCATCATGATTACATAGAATGAAATAAAAAGTAGCAAAACATAAGCGAAGGTAGTTCAATTAAATGCAACATAATCTCTACGGGGGGTGGGGGGGGCGAGGGGACAGGGTGGATGGTTCCACAGCCAAAATCAGGTTCTGATGAAAGAAAAAAGGGAATATATTTCCACATATTTTTAATTATATAGTATTTCCTCAAACATGATTTTTCATAATATATTCCATTAAGTTAACATCATATTTGAACAAAGAGCATTTTCCGATTTCATTTTAAGCCTGATTTTGAGCAATTACAGTGTCATTGTTCTGTGGTAGAAAGGTTGAATTCATTTACTGTGTGGTTATGCTAGTTATGATTGATGTCTCTTCTCCAAATGATAAACCAATCACCCCAATGATGTAATGTCATTTTAAGAGTGCCATAATCACATTTCTCTCAAACTAGAAGCTCTGATGAGTTCTAATAAAGATTTATGGTAGATTAAAGGCCTTCATAATATCAACAATGGATTGCTCATTTGATGAGAGATTTGATTAGGTAATTTTTTGGAGAAAGAATATGAGTTTACTAAGTTTATCAGGCCTGGCTTTGAAGAAGGCCATGGGCCATTTTAAGTAGTGGTCCACCCTTCCATCTCTGGAATGAATCATCCTCAATTTGCTCTGGAGACCTGTCTAATTGTAAAGGTTGAGGCTAGTGGTGGCCTACAGTCATGAAGAGAGCTAAAACACAGTCTCATCAAGGAAGACTCCAGGCAAGTGAAGCTTCATACTGCTTTTGAAGAGATCTATCAGTGGATGGTGTGAACGGCCAATTAAAAAGACACCTCCAAAGTCTTTGGGCCAGGAGCAATTAATTTCTGCAAATGTCTCTCTTTGGGTGAGGATTGTTTAAACTCTGGCATTGTCTGTTCTTATTTTCAAAGGTACCAATAAGAAAATACAATTAAGGCATGCTTTCTGATAGGTCAAGTAATTGTAACTAAATTTTAGAGAAAGAGAGCTGAGGCCGTAGCCACAAAATCCTCAAGACATGGGACAGAGCCCTGTGCCCAGTCCCTCTGCCTGTGAATGTGAAAATCACAAAAGCTATGGATTCAGAGGCAATATTTAGCATTGTACCACACAGTCAGCTTGTTAAATTCCAGGAAAGTGGCACAGTAGGGTGATGGGAGAGGTCATCCCCGGACTTGGCAAGACATTCAGTATTCATGTCAAGGGATCACATTTTAATCAAAAAAATCATCTAAACAAGCAAGGAGTGAACAGTCAGAAGCCAAGTATCAAAAAACAAGGGATCTGAGATGCACACAAATTGGGTGTGTGAGGGCATTCAGGGTCACTCGGCTCTGACCAGAAAGATAGGAATACAAATTTCAATATTCCAGTGTCTCTCTGCACTTCACCTTTGAGACCAGCATTCTGTCACGTGCAGCATTGGACAAATTCCTCCCACAGAAGGAACCCCAGGTCCTGTTAAGACAAGCAAAGCCTGCTCAGCGGCTGCAAACTTCAACAAAAGTATCTGGGAACTGCAACGCCTCAAAACAAGTGTATTTCACCTTGATGCTCCCCACAACACCTTCCTCCCCACCCTTATTTCAGAGTTGTCACTCTGTTGGAGAATTAAGAACAACACACACACAAAACACCACACAGTGAGACACCACAGAGTTTCCTTACCACTGCTGGAGGCTTGCTGGGGCCCTGAGCATGCTCTGAGCAGGTATGAATTGGGGGAGAATTCCTCATCGGGGTTGGTGTCCATGATTTGATGGGAGGTGTTGCTGTCTAGCAATGGCATCTGGCAGCTAACTGGTGGAGGATTATGGGAGCTAGGCAGCTGAGCAGATGGAAGGAGGCTAGACGAGGATGTAGGTGGAATGGGACGACCTGGGAGAGAGGACAGAGGGGTCAAAGGTCAGCAATGAGTGTCATGAGAGCATCCGCAGAAAGTTACATTGAAACCAGGTCCCAGTATAAATATTTCTTTAAAAATGAAATGTTCCCTGTGTCTTTCAGAGTTTCACCAAAGTTCAGATCCATACTACCAACAGTTGCATGTGTCAGAGGAGGGTATAGGCTGAAATATCCAGCGACATATATGAAACGGAATCAGTGTGGGCGTTGTCCACTTTTCTCTAACCTAAGCTCCATCACCTCTCACTAAACTTTACATGTCTCCCTACTTCCACTCTTGCCATATGGCCTTCTGTTTCCCATCTTCCCTGATTCTTCTCCATTAGAAGCCAGAATGACATTTTATAGTTAGATAGGAGATCAGCCACTTGATTGCTTACTACCCTTCAAGACTTTCCACTGCCTGTAGAAAGAAATCTAAAACTCCCAGTGAGGGCGCTCATGTTCGTTCTGGTCTACAGCTACCTCTCTGATTTCACCTTTAATAGTAACACTTACTACTCCCTCCTTGGTCCATTGTTCTCTGGCTAACACACTCAGTTATTTCTGTTGCTTAAATATAGCATGCCATTCCATCTTCCAAATCTTAACACACCCTGTCCCCTCCTCCCCTAGCCATAGGCACAAGCCTGCTTCTTTGTTTCATTTAAGCCTGCTTTGTTTGTCTTTTAGGAAGTTGCCTTTCTGTCTATTTTTATCCCTTGTTGTTTTTGTGTGCCACTGAGTCAGAGTCTACACCCAGCTGACCCTGCAGTGTGTTATCAGAGGCAGTTTAGCCACGTGGGAGGAGTTTGCCCATCCTTCTCCCATGGAGCAGCTGATGGATTCGAATCATCTGCCTTTGGGGTTGCAGCATGGCTTCTTACTCATAGGCCACCAAAGCTCCCTATTTTACTCCTTCTTGCTGTTGTTGTGTGCCATTGAGTCGGAACTGGCCCATAGATGACCCTCCAGCGGGTTTTCAGAGGCAATAAATCACACAGAAGGAGACTGCCCATCCCTCTCTCACAGGGCAGCTGGTCGATTCAAACCACATGTTGTTGGGATTTGGTGAGCAGTGCAGCTTTTTACCACTAGGCCATCACTTAACATTTCTCCATATCCTTTACTGCTGTGTGAAAGCGCATATGCCTATTTTATTCACCTGTGAGTCCTCAGTGTTTCTCTAAAAGATAGCCCCTGCTGAATGAATTGACAAATAAATAAGGTCCACTCTAACCAAATTAATCAGGTTTGGGGGAAAAGTAGAGGAAAGGTGGAAAGGGCGAGATATTTGCATTCCTAAGCGTTAGCCAAAGCCCCCATTCTCTGCATCATGAAGTGTTTGTTAGACATCACGGGGTGGGGGTGGGGGGACGCCTACAAAGAGGAACAGCCATTCCAGGCCACGCAGAGAGGGCCAGCCAGCCAGCCAGGAGTCAGGCAATGAGTTGGAGCTGCCCTTGGGTCAAGCAGTTCTCCGCCTACATGGAGGGCTGCTGCAACCTCCCTCTGCCGTGGCACAGAGCACCTGGCAGCCAAATTGCTGAGTGAGGAAAATCACTGTGTGGACTTTCACCCTGACATCTCCAGGCCCTTGAACTCGCTTGCCTGCTGGTTTATTCTTGTAGGAAGCTCTGGAGAGACAGCCAAGAGCAGGAACCCAGGGCCTCTGCCTTAGCTCCGAGTGTGGAGAGATGGACGAAGGGCTGGAAAAGGATTCTCGAGCATCAGGGCCGTGTTTCAACTCTGGAAAGAAGTGTCTAAGCAGAGTCCCCCCCTGATTTTAGGTGTACCGCATGATTACAGATTCTCTTAAAGCTTGTGATTGGATGCTGATTTTGGGGTTGCTTTTCTAATTGTGTTTACTGATCTATTCCCCAGTTGTTTAAAATGGTTTTATTTTGGATCAGTAAAATATATAATACCTTCTGTAAATCACTTTGTTAGACACTGAGGTATCAAGAATAGACAATGTCTATAGTCAGAAAGCCCATGGTTTATGGAGAAATACACACCTGTAACTGTATCATTTCAGTTAGACATGATAAAGAGTTGAGTGGCATGTGGTGCCTGGTGCTACTGGGGCAGAGAAAAAGGATTCTTTGTTCAGGCTGGAAGAGCTCTGGTGTGCAATGGTTAGATAATTGACTGTTATCCAAAAGGGCAGCTGTTGACCCCAAAAGCCAATATGTGAGGGAGAAGTAGCAGTATGCATTTTGTAATGATTTACAGCCTTGGGGACCACATGGGGAAGCTCCACTCATCCTCCAGGGACACTGAGTTGGAATTGACTTGATGATAATGGGCTGGTTCTGGCCTGGCTAGCAAGAGTTGGGGTGTTGAGTGAAACAAGAATTCTTGGAATAGAAATCTTGGAAAGATAAGGAATAGGACTTCCTGTGAGAGATATATATCATGGACTCTATCAGTGAGTAGACTATATCATGGAGTCATCCCGTCACTTGCCAATAACTCAGTGGAATTAAAGAGGAGCAGAAAGTGATGGGAGGAGGTAATGATACATAACTCTTTAAGGTCAAGGGCTCCTGGCCAGTAAAGTGATCAAAGTGAAGTCACAACATCTTTGAAACAGATCAGTAGCTAAATGGAGCTCAATTTAAAAAAAAAAAATTAGTTCACTCATAATTATTTGGTGCCTGATATTCCTGCCAGATATTCTGGAGAAGGCAGACTTAACCCATCACAATTGTAGCAGAAAGAGTGCTAACATTTAATCAATAACTTTTCCCTTCGGTTGCCCTCCACTAAAAGCTATTATCATTATTATTATTTTAACTGCTCATGTTTACTGTGCAATGACTATTCGCTAAACTAGTCCCTTTACAAACATTATCTCAGTTAACCACGAAAACCCTCCCAAGCCATAATTATTATCATCACCACTTTATAGACAAGGAAACTGAGGCTTAAAAGGGTTAGTTACATGGCATAGTTAGGAAGTGGCAGAAGCCAAGAGTTGAATTCAGGTTAGTATGACCCAGTATCCACTCTCTCACCACCTTGACAGATAGATATTTGTTCAAACAGTAGAGTGACGAAATGGAGAAAGATGCCAACAATGGCAAGGGAGGGAGGTGATTTATGGGAAATTATGTTTCCAGTTTCCCATCTCCCATTTCCATGCATTTTTCAGAAATTTCAAGAAAGAAACGTATCTTTGA
The DNA here is from genome assembly GCF_000299155.1 of Elephantulus edwardii. NCBI lineage: Eukaryota > Metazoa > Chordata > Mammalia > Macroscelidea > Macroscelididae > Elephantulus > Elephantulus edwardii. The sequence continues at coordinate 5,464,675 of NW_006399783.1, read as the reverse complement.
ATAAGGATTTACAGTAGCTAATGAAGACCCTCTATGACGTGGATTGATTCAGTGACTGGGTTAATGGTGGTAGGTGTGTCAGAGACAATCAGAATGGCACAGGATAAAGCAGGGTTTAGGGCTGTTGTACATAGGGTCGCTATGCGTCACAGGCGACTCGATGGCACATAACAACAACAACAACAACAACAGTGAGCTCTGGTGGCCTAGTGAGTAAAGAGTTGTGCTGGCAACCCAAAGACAGAGAGTTTGACTCCAACAGCTACTTTGTCAGGGTAAGGGAGAAATGGGCAATCTCCTCTTACGTAATTTATAGCCCTTGAAAATCCACTCGTGGGTCCACTAAAAGTCAAGTTTGTCTCCATGACACATGACAACAGCATCCTACAGGGTTCAAAGCATTTCTTGTCATTTTGGTGTGGAGTTCAAAGCGGGTCTTTCAGAATCTGTCCTTTGCGTTCTTCCAGGCTCCTGAAGGCGGGAGTTCCCTGACCAGGGTGCTATGAAGTCAGTAGTGATGTTCACTTACCAGCCAGGCTCTGGGGGGAACAGACACTAACCCACAATCAATAAATTTTTACATTTGTATTATTGAGGCATATCTGGAACTGCATGTTGAAGAACAAGGATGGCTAGAAGCCAATTTCTAAATTCCTTTGAGTGACTGAGGTGGAACTGAAGTTCAAGTGCAATTTTCCAGGAGCCTGATATGATAGTTGCTGTGAAATCATTCTTTACATGAACTTTTTGAAATTTTGTTCAGCATGAATTCATTTCATACAGAACAGACAGAACTGCTTTTTAATTTATACAAATACAGACAATGGAAGAGCAGTCATAACACAATGGAAGCACGGGGGTTACTTCAGTGTATTGAGAATACACATCACAGACTTGTCTGATTCCGTTATTTCCCTGCCCCCCTTTCAATCCATGCTGTAGTCACATCTTAAACTCTGCTTCCAGCTTCCTGCTATGGCTTGGGAAGTTTCTCAGTCCCAAGATCTGCCCCAACTAAATGATTCTCTACTGGCTCTGTCATTTGTTAATTTTGTTCATTTGTGCTATATTTTCCCTAACTATTCCAGCTGAAAGAGACCATCTGGACAAGCCCAAACAGGTTCCAAAATCAGGAGACCAAGCTGGAATGTATGCAGGCTAACTTTTAGACTATGTATGCTTTCTTACAGAATTACTTAGAGTTGGGTGGGCATGTAACCAGGGCAGATAGAATTCCTTCTACGTATAACAGAGTACCTCTTTTACACCCCCCCACCCCAAATACTTGAGAAATTCTATTTGGGTATTGGCAAGACTTTGACTCAAAGTCATCAGGCGTGATCAGAGCATGGAGAAAGGCATCATGCTTGGTAACAGCAGGAAGAGGAGCACCCTCATGAGATGGATTGGCGCAGTGGTGACAATGGATTCCAGGACAGCTCTGATTGCGAGGACGATGGAGGCCTGGGCAGTGTTTCGTTCTGCTGTGCCTTGAGTCAATTCAAAAGTATCTAAAAGCAAGAGAGTCCCTAGCAGTTACACAAAATAGTGGGTTTAACTCCTTTGATAAAAACCAAAGGAGGCATGCAAAGGTGGCACTATGTCATTCATTAAGCTCATAGGATATTGTGTTGTAAGTGGGTAGGTGTGTATGTGTGTATTTTCCAAGGCACCCAGGTAAATCTAAGTCTCGTTATCTTTGTATTAGATTTCCCATGACCTTAAAAATGGAATGAGTTCAAATGTTCTAATTTATCTATTTCCAAATGAATAAAGTTTTGCGAGTTTCAACTCATGAAATGGTCCTGATTTAAGAAAAGAAAAAAGAAAAAAAAAGAAAGGTTTCTATCCAGACAAAGAAGTCCCATATTAACGTTTTGACATTGAGGTGGCTAATTGGAGGCTGACAAAGTGCCAACACCAGTTACAACAATCATGGTCATGGAGGCAGGGCCACGTAGCAGGATAGTGTTTTTATGCCACCCATGTTGATGGCCTTTATCTATTATCTGCCTTAGTGTTTCTTGAGAACTTTGTCTGTGGTTAAAGCCCCGTTGTTCTAACCTGTATTGTCTCAATTACAACTCCATTTCCCTCCTTGTATTAATTTGGATTCAGACATACCAGTTCTCCCACCCAATGTCAAAGGGCTACAGTCTACTCAAAGCAATAAATATTAAAAGTAAAATTGCTCTTTTGCCCAGCCTTGAGAGTTCCCAGAACTCATTTCCAACAACTGGTTCCTTTTACATTGACAAAATTAGCGGAATTAGGTATTAAAATGTTCTCTGTCGCCATTACACGATCGGTCTATGTAGCGACAGGGTATTTGGTGCAGCAAAGAGACATTGCAAAAGGCAGTGGGGTAAGGAGCAGGGGAGACTACCTTGCTGTGGAGAAATGTATTCAAACAATCAGTTTGGTGACAGTATTACCAATGAAAAAATAATAAATAGGAAACATTGTCCTTGAGTTGGAACTGATGCCTCACTGACCCTCCAGCATGTTTCCCAGGCTGTAGTTTGCCCTTCTTTCCCCCAAGAAGCCTCTGGTGGATCTGTTAGACCCTGGTCTAACCGAGCAACTTCCTGCAGAATATGTCAGCATAAGTAATGTTTAAAATGTTCATGATCTTGTCCTTTGCCAGAAACTAAAGTACGAATTTTATACATACATGTCTCTTTTAGGCATCACAACTTTGTGTGAACTAAATGCCATTATTGTTTCCATTATAAGTGAAGAGATTGAGGTTTAAATGTACTATTCCCTCCCCCCCGCCCCAGCATTTCTCTATTATAAAAAAATTTAGAGCTGGGATTTAAACCCAGACACACTGACTGGAGCAAGGTTAAGTATTTGATGGTTAACTGGAAGGCTGGTAGTTCAAACCCACAAGTAACTCTGGGACAAATACCTGATAATCTTTTCCAATAAAGCTAATACCTAGGAAACCCTTTGAAATAGTTCTACTCTGTCCTGTAGGATTTCTGACTCCAAAGCCTGAGCTATGAATCATTAATTTTACTATTTCCCACAATGTACAAGAGTAAGTAAAAAAAAAATGAACCATGACAAGATCTTGAAATTCATTGGTTCTCCTCTGGAATGTACAATTAAGGTCATCCTCGAGGGAGGAAATGAACCAGGAACAGAAAACAAGACTCCTTCTGAAATAACCAAAATAATTGTACACACAGAATAGATTATGCCTTGTAAAGACACAAAAAATTAGTGAGTCAGAGACTGAAAATCCTCTGTGGGTCTGATAAGTTCAAGGACTTAATAAAAATAAGGCTCTTGTGTTAAAGTTCAGTGTAGCAAAAAGACTACATTAACGCAGAAAATTTAGTTGGTTTAAATGATGTAAACAACTATTCTAATGGCATATCCTAATTTTCTCCCGACCTACTATTTATTCAGACTTGTGACTAAAATTATCTACATTTTTCTCAAATGTTTGAGGTGGTAAAGCCCTTAGTATTATGGAATTAAAAGGCTATGTACTGCATACATAGGTAAAGAGATCTATTTTCAATACTTGATATACTGCCCTCTTTTGCTTGCATTCAATGACTCTTATATTCTAGAAATATGGTCTTACTTGCCCTTGAGTTCCAAGAGAAAATTATTCAGGAAAGGGCATTAGATTTCTCAAGTTCTGTCTTGTTACGGGCTCTGAAGGTACAGAGGGCTATGTGATTGGACATTCTTCATCAAGGCAAGATGAGTTTTCCCAGAGTCTCAGAGAAACCATTTACGGCGGGAAGCACCATCTATTTATAAGAAACTTGTGGGTCTCAGAGAAAGGGAACCTGGCCTATTTGTGCCCAATAGAACATGGTTTACCAAAGTTTTCTATCATCAGCATTGGAGAGGATTCAGATTGACTTCAAATGGGCAACAGGCCTTAAATTAACCATATTGACTTTAGGGTAGGGTGCTGGAGCTCAACTTCTTGTCTACCCCTCACTTTGGACTAAAGAAAGTAATTTCAATCATATGTCACATAGAGTGCAAAGCGACCCCAATGAACACTCATCTTCTGTTAACCAAGTGGAGGAGCTCTGGTGACGTGCCTTCCACGTTGTGCTGCCAATCCAAAGGCCAGCAACTTATACCTACCAGAAGCTCTACAGGAGAAAGATGAGAAACCTCTTTTCATAAAGATTTCCAGCCTCAGAAAACCAATGGAAGGTCACCATGGGTCAGAATCAAGTTGAAAGCAGTAGAGCTTGAGTTTGGGGAATTGGAGTTGGACCAATGAGTACGTATGGGTTTTTTCACCAAGTGTCCATGAAAGTAGATCCACAGGAAATTCCATCTGTGTTTGCTGAGGAACACAGTGGCCCTAGGGGCACCTCACACGTGTCTCCCCCAGCACCAGCCCTGACCAGATACGGATGTTGCCTCTGCTGGAGGGAGGGAAGGGTGACTCTCATGGTGACACTCCGTTTGACTTACAACGTTAGAAATCTTAGTGGGAGAAGCTCACACTCTTTCTGTCATGGATTGGTTGCTAGATTTGCATCTCCCACTTTGCAGTTAGCATCCCAACACATTAAGGCCCCCACCCAATGAATACAGTATTTTAACTTTTGTAAAAAAATTTGTATATTATATATGTATCAGACTCCTTTGATTGAGTCTTAAAGTTATATGAGAGCAGTCATTTTTACCCACCAGGTGACAAAGGGCACTACCCAGTGGGTGATATGGAGATATTTCTGATTGTCACAACCTGGGTGGAAGGGAAAATACTATTAGCATCTGGCAAGTACAGGCAGGGACATTACTAATCATGCTAGACTACACAGGATAGACACTCACAACAAGCAATGTCTAGCCCAAATGCCAATAGTGCTATGGAAGAGAAACCCGGCGTTCGATTCTATGATAGTGGCAGCGCTGTCTTCTAACTGATAAGAATTTGATTTGCTCAGCTTTTGCCCCTACTCAGGAAAACACCCAGCTAAGAAGTTTAAATCACCACTGGGGAATTGAAGTTAAAGGGAGGGAAAACTTCCTCAAAGCAAGCCGAATTAGTCACCGAGGGAAGTTATAGCATGGCTTTCTCCAGAGGTGGGGGAGCGCTATATGTCATGAGAGAGTTCCACAGCCTTTTTAAAGGCAGGAGGTTCCGGGAAGTGTGTTCCAACTCCATTTAATGCTGTTTAAGTTCACCTGAGGAGTTTTCATTATGACCTCTTATGTCTTCTCAACGAGGCAATATCAGTCTAACCAGGTTTGCTCTACTCCACATCATCCTCTTTAAAGTTTTTATTTTCACAACAGAAGACCTAATTGCCCTCTTCACTCACACTTCATTGAATCCACTAAAGCCCAGTTAAGCATTTTCTTGAAAACAAATCGTTTTCAAATGGCCCTGGCAAACTATCCTGATTTCACACAAGCGATTACACATAACACTGGCGGAAGATGTGCCAATCTGCTTCCATGAAGACTTATAGCCTTAGAAACTATACGGGGCAGGGCTTCTCTGTCCCAGCCGCTTGCTTTGAGTCAGAATTGACTTGATGGCAACAGGGTATGAGTTTGGGATCACACATAACTTTGGGAAGGCTGACTTGCTGTTGGACTTGCCCCAGTGAATGGGCCTCTTTCAAGAACTCAAGCTTGAACTGTCTTCACAGCTTGGGGCTCTATGCACGTAGGTGTCATTACTATATCACCAACAACTTGCATGTTTATATATCACATCTTCCTGGCAGTATTGCACTTTGGGAGTTGTCAAATATAGATCCGGCTATAGATGGAGGATGGAGTCTATTTTTGAAATAATGTGATTTCTATGATTTTCTAATGCCAGTGTTCTCATATTTAGGAGGCAAAATGCATTGAATCTGTGCTGTTTGCACTCTTAAGGACACAAATCCACCTCATTTGTCACAGCAAAATGGTTTATTTGAAGGCAATGGATCCTCAAATTTCTTAATGGAAATTCTCAGTTGCTAGGTAACATAAATTAATGACATCCTCTAGCTCTTCTAAGATAAGATGGTGCTATTATTTGGTCTAGGTCAGTGCTTTTCATAGAATGTTCTGTGGTAAACAGACTTATATCTACACTTAATTGTGCTCATGACTTGTACATGGGTCAAGAAGCAGTTGTACAAACAGAAAAAGGGGATACAGGATGGCTTAAAATAAGGAAAAGTATGTATCAGGATTGTATCTTTTCTCCATATATACTTTCATCTCTATGCTGAAGAGATAATTTTAAAAATTGTACTATATTAAAAAGAATGTGGCCTTAGATTGGAGGAAGACTCATCAACAACCTACGTTATGCAGATGACACAACCTTGCTTTAAAACACTTACTGGAGAAGCTTAGACTATAGATTTCAATATGGGTTACACTTCAACATCAAGAAAACAAAAAATACTCTTAGTTGAACCAATTGTTGTTGTGTATTGTTGAGTCAGAATTGGCCCAGAGTTGACCCTCCAGTGGATTTTCAGAAGCAGTAAAGAGGCACTGCATAAGATGGTCCAACCTTCTCCTGGGTAGCAGCTGGTAGATTTAAACCACATTCCTTTGGGATTATACTGCAATTTCTTACCATTAAGCTACCAGAAGTCTTGGCTAGACCAATAAGTAGCATCTTAATGGAGAAAAGATTGGCATTGTCAATGATTTAATTTTTCTTAAATCCACATTCAATATCCAATCCATGGTGGCATCAGTCAAGAAATTGAAATAAACGTTGCATTGAGTCAATCTGCTGTCAAGGACTTCTGTAACGTGCTCAAAATTGTTTCAGATACATGTGAAAATTTGAAAATTAATAAGACCAAAGAATAACTGATACCTGTGCCTTGTGGTGTTCATGAAAACTATTGAATATACCATAGAATATAAAAAAGAACAAAGTATTTTATCTTGGAACGAATGCAACGAGGAGGCAAAGATGGCAAAATGACTTACATTTCTTGGGCATGTTCTCAGGAGGTATCAGTCTTTGCTAAAAGGCATCATGCTTGGAAAAGTAGAGCATCAGCCAGAGAGAGAAAGATTCTCAGATGGACTGACATGATGACTGCACCAGTGGGGCAGGTGTGGTGGAGGCCATGAGGGTGGCACAGAAGAGGAAAGGGTTTCCGTCTATTGCTCATAGTTAGGAGCAATGCTATATGCATTGTAGTTGACTTCACTTGTACCTAATAACAATAATAATATATTTTTACTAGCTTCTATCAAGTTTTTTCTCAATTTGTAGTGACTTAATGCACAGTGGAATAAATAGCTGTATGATCCTCCACAGTTCCTGTGAGTGGTTGTGTTTGGGACTGTATGACTCACAAGTTGATTTGTAGAAAGAGTTCACCAGGACTTTCTTCTTAGACCATTTCCATCTGGAAACTCAGTGTCATAGCAACATGCAAGTCTCTACTGACAGATGGGTGGTGGGTGCACATAGGTTCCCTGAATAGAAATGCGCCTGTTTCTCCCTCATAGAATACAAACACCCTACCACTGAACCACTGCTGCCCCCACACTGCCTGTTAAATGGATCCATTGAGTTTGTAAAATGTGCTTAATGCAACTGAGAAGTGGAATTTTAAAATTATGCTTCATATTAAGTAGCCAAATGACTACTATGTTGGAAAGACTGTCTAAATATTCACTCTAGATTCCCAGTTAATGAACTTTGTAACTTCTGAGGGAGTATATTCTGAGACCAGCCTATTTCCAAATGTACAGATTTGCTCATACCATGATCATTCTTTCAAGTCTCTCAGGACTTCCTACTGCCTGCCTACATAACACAGTTCAAACTCTTGCATGGCATTATCTCCTGTTATGCCCCCTTCTTCCCTGTTCTTTCACCACATCATACCATTGGACTATTGAATATGCATCTTTCCTTTTTCATATTTCCTCTTCTGTGTGGAAGGTGTTTTCTTCTCTTTCATAGTCTCAACCTTCTCTTCAAAATCTGCATAAGTACTCAGTTCAAGTACCATCTTCTTTCTAAGTCTTTCCCAATCCCTTTATCCTATGCTATACCTCTACCATGGCACTGGGACACATGACTGTAGTTATCTGTCTTAATGTCTGGCTCATTCTTGAGATTGAGTGAATGTAGAGACTCTGGATTATCCAACTTTGTATCCTAGCTCTCATCTGTGTATACAATAAATAATAATATAATTGGCTGATTATAATAATTTATTCCACAAATTTTTATTAGATGCATACTGAGTGTGTTTACCACTGCCTTTTTCCCATGCAATAACTTGCTGTTGGCTTCAAGTTTTGGGTACCTCAGATGATTTAGAAAAGATTGAGACTGTCTATTAATTCATCTTACTTGGATCCATGAATGAATAACAGACTATGGCTGACTCTGAGAAGAATGGGAATCCCAGAACACTTGATCGTTCTAATACGAAACATCCTTGGACCAGGAGGCAGTTGTCAGAACAGAACAAGGGAACAATGCATGGTTCAAAATTGGGAAGGGCGTACGCCAGGGATGTATCCTATCTCCATACCTTTTCAACCTATATGCAGAACAGATTATCCGGGAGGCTGGGCTCTATGAGGAGAAATGTGGGGTCAAGATTGGTGGACGATTCATCAACAATCTGCATTATGCGGATGACACAACCCTGCTTGCTGAAACTGAAGAGGACCTGAAGCGCCTGCTGCAGAGTGTCAAGGACTGAAGCCTACAATATGGATTGAGACTCAATGTCAAGAAGACAAAGATTCTCACCACTAGACCAATTGGCAGCATCAGGATGGATGGTGAAGAGATTGAGATTGTACACAGCTTTAGTTTGCTTGGCTCCACAGTCAACAGTCTTGGCACCAGCAGCCAGGAAATTAAAAGGCGTATTGCCATGGGAAAGTCTGCTGTTAGGGACCTCTCCAAAGTACTGAAGAGCAATGGTGTCTCTCTGGAGACTAAGGTGCGTCTGATACAGGCCATGGCCTTCGCAATCACTTGATATGCATCAGATAGTTGGAGAATGACCAAGGAGGATAGAAGGATAATTGATGCCTTTGAGCTGTGGTGCTGGAGAAGAGTATTGAGAGTACCATGGACTGCTAAGAAAACAAACAGATTTGTCCTGGAAAGGGTTAAACCGGGTGGCTCCTTGGAGGCAAGGATTCTGAGGCTCCGTCTAACATACTTTGGACGTGTTGTGAGGAGAGACCAGTCCTTAGAGAGGGACATCATGCTTGGGAGGGTGGAGGGACAGCGCAGGAGAGGAAGGCCTTCTATGAGGTGGATTGATTCAGTGACTGGGATAATTGGGATGGGACTGTCAGAGACAGTGCGATTGGCACAGGACAGAGCAGAGTTTAGGGCTGTTGTACATAGGGTCGCTATGAGTCACAAGTGACTCGACGGCACATAACAACAAGAACACTTGGATCCACAATCAATACACTTGGTATCAGCAGTAAGGTCATCAGGATACATGCTGCATTTGGAAATTCGATAGTTTGGGATGTCTCCTCAATAAGAGGAACAATGAGTCTGAGGACTAAGGTGTGCTTGATTTACACCATAGTCATTTCAATCACTTGCTATGCATCTTAGACCTAGAAAACAAATGAGGATGATACAGGAAGAATTGATGACTTTAAATAGTGGTGTTGGAGAAATGTACTGAATACCCCATGGTCTGCCAAAAAATAAACAGATATGTCTTGGAGTAAGTGCAGCCAGAGTGCTCCTTGGAGTCAAAGAAGATAAAACTTCATCTCATATACTTTGGACATGTTGCTAAGAGAAGCTATTGCTTGGAGAAGGACATCATGCTTGGAAAGGTAAGGAGATGGCAAGGAGGCAGACTCTTGAGCAGGTGGATTGACACAGTAAAGGCAATAATGGGCTTGACTGTGTCAGAGATTGTGAGGATGGCACAGAATAGAACAAGTTTCAGATCTGTTGTTCATAGGGTTGCTAGGAGTTTGACTTGACTTAGTGTCATTCAACAACAACGGATGATCTGGAATTTGTCATTTTATTATAAATATTGGACTGGATATTTTGTATCACATTTTAGATTAAATAGTATTGTTTTCACCCATGAAAAGGATATTTCTCTATATATGAAAGTATCTTGCAAATGGAAAAGTGTTCGGCAAGTGATAATTGTTTTAATTTTCATTACTGGAAGATTGCCTTTTCTGAGGCTTTGTGTGCAGAAAGCAAGCCATTCTAAAAGGAAAATCTGTGTTTTGCTATGTGCTTTAGGGACAAGAGAGATAAACAAGGATACACCACCAGAGCTTCCTCTATGTTGCAGGTGCCAGAACAATTTCATCTCTCTGCCTTCCACACTCATAGTTCCTCATCTGTTCCTCACTGAATGGTGCTCAATGAGATGCTGGCGATTAGGAAAGTTGAGAGTGTAATCATTAATAGCCAATCAAAACCCTGTAAAGATCTCCTCAGTGATGCAGAAATGTTTGGAAGCTGGAAACTAGGATGGGACTGAAATGAAAAGCAGCTACCATGGGGACCATTCCAACTCTTGGAGACCCTGTGTGTCAGAGCAGAGCCGTGTTCCGGGGGTTTCCAGTGACTAGCTTTGTGGAGCATAACTCCAAGTCTCTCTTCAAGGGACCTCTGGGTAGGTGGAAACCGCCCCCTTTCCATGAGCAAATGAAAGCATTCTCCACTTAAAGCACCCAGCTTCTCCAAGCCAGGAGCCAACAACTAGGCTGACTTTCATTGCAAGCTGTACAGTTAGTAAGAGACCTAGATCCGAGTCAGAAGATCAAGGTTCCTTATGAGGATCAACTGCTGCCTAACTGTGTGATGTACACTAGTTTGAACTTGCTTGGCATCATCTCACACATACCATTGTACTGTGTTATCACCAAGCAGGAATGTGATGACACACTCTATTCTTAAGAAGATTCCTATTCCACTGGACAAGACTCACATTTCCTAACACTTGCTGAGCATTCATGATGTCCCAGGCAATATGTGTTGGATTCCATGGATTGGAATTTTTCTAATCCTTCTTTCTAGTAATCCTATCTGACTGGTCCCATGTGTCCTATTTTACAGATAATGGCAGTGAAGCTCATCTAGAGGTCAAGGGGCTTGATTCTAATCCAGCTCTTTCCCACCAAGCATGACGTGGCCACAGTAAGTCATTGTATCATTCACAACGCAAAGGTAGAAGAGTGACTAATTCCAATTAGCATAAGCCAGGAAGTCCAGTTGGAAAGGGTATTCTTGTGGGGGTGAGTGCACAATCTGTAGTGAGCGCTCTTCCATCTTTTGAAATGCCACACATTCTGAATATTCTCCTGCTCACGTGGAGAGCGTAGAGATAAATAATTGGGCTGAGACACTTGGTGAGGTTGTGTCTTGGCAAAAATTTACACTCATTCCCACCTTCCTGATGCCAGGTTTCTCTTCTTCATGAAGGTCAATGTGAACCTTCATGTTTTTCTCCAGAAGCCCCCAGAGGCAGGGACTCATAGGGTGGTGTTCTCTGAGTGCCCACTTAGAACAGCCTCTAGGGAAACCAGGGATCAGTACAGACAGCTGGAGAAAGGATGTGGGAGAAAGCATCTCTGCCTTCTAGGGGCAAAAGGAAGGATGAGTGAGGAAGGTGCGAGGAGAATTAATGCTACAAGTGGGAAAATTATAAAAACACTGGTCAGATACATCATCCATGAGGTTCCAGGGCACTGTGTGCTGGGTTAAGGACTCTGGTGGTGTGGAACCTCATATCTAGTGCCTTACACGTAGTGCTGCTAATGGAAAGGTCAGAAATTCGAATCCACAAGCTACTCCTTAGAGAGAGATATGCTGTCTCTTCCTCTAAAGAATTATGGTCTTGGAAGCCCAGTGGAGATTTTGGTTTTGTTCTGCATCTGAAAGAGCACATTGCTCTGTTGTGGCTGAGAAGATGTGGAAGGAGCTAGCTGGTGGACATGTGCATGACATCCATGCAGCCAAGAGGTCTTTTGGAGAACTAAGGTTCTTAGTTCAGCTCATGAGTAGTTTACGTGTGTGTGTGTGTGTGTGTGTTTGTTTGCCCTGTACACACACACATACAGACTCTTAAACCAACTAGAGTCAGCAAAATTAGTACACAACCACAGGGCACTGTTGGGCAAGTCTCTATTTTTCATAAAGAATGCCTTTCTCGCCTTTTACAAGCCCGTTTAAAGACCTGCAGTGCATCCTGGCTACAATTCAAAGCCCATCTAATGAAAGCACCTCCACTGTCAGCAATGTTAATGTCACTTTAAAGAGTGTGAAATGTTGCTAAATGTGTCAGGAAACAATTAGATAACGTAAGAGGCATGTTTCCTCAGTGCACAGAGAAATATATTATGCAGGCTGGAGATAAACGCAAAGTTTTCTGAGCTCCAGCATATTCAGCACTCTCCCTCTCTCTTTAATCCAGCAGAGAAATTGTTTGGCAAGAGTAAGCCCTGTTTCAAATACTTGGAAGAGGGAAAAAGGCCTGCTTTGCCTCTGACTGCTGTCGCCTGAGCCCTGTGCTATCAGGCTCAGCGAGATACAAACAGTCTTCCACTCAAATTAAATGTGTGCCCTCCTAATTAGCATTATAAATATAGGTTTCTCTGAGCCAGAGTTGATAAAATTACAGTGTTGGGCTGGAAAGGAACCCAGAGCTCTCCCAGGCAGACACAATGGCCGAGGCGTTTGCACAGTTAGAACAATGTTCCCCAAGCCTGCCCCTAGTCTTTGGAGGTCAGTCTGGGGAAAGAAGGTAAATGCCAGACGGGCTGATATTAGGACAGGCAGCTGCAGCCAGATGATGCAATCTGTACTTTGTGTGTGATGGTGTAAGTTTTGGCTTCTAAACTCAGGGAAAAATGGTTCTTATAGCAAAGCTTCTATGTGGAGTTCTGTTAAATCAATCACTTGTGGTGTTCCAAATAAGGGCCTCACAACCACAGGCAACACAGGACCAAAATGGAGTGTTTTCCCTTGTTGCCAACCCAGGAAAGCCCTGATGGTGCAATGGCTAAGGTGCTTAGCTATTGATGGAGAGTTTGGTGGTTCAAATGTTCCCATTTCAGAGTCAGAGAAAAGACAAAGACTGAGCAGTCTGCTCGTGTAGGATCTACCATCTAGGAAACGCTCTGGAGGAAGTTCTACTCTTTCAAATGGGATCACAACCAAGACCAGCACTGCTCTCCGTGGTCCTGAAACATCAACTCACTGAAAGTGCTTGTTATCTTTCCTCCCTCCAGCAGCCCTGCAGCAGGCCGAGCAATTTCTTTGGGATAGGATGAAGGAGAGATGAAGAAGACAGAGAAAATAAGGAGCAAACAAAGAGAGACATAAGCAGAGGCTTTGGAATAAGCACCATCATTGAGAGATTGTCAGGAGTAGAAAAGGAAAATGATTTGACAATGTTTTCAAATAATCTCAGTCACCAAGAAAAAAGCCACTACCAAAGATGCTGGTGTACTGAAAGACTGAAAGTGAGTGAGGGATCTATGTGTTGGGTGACGCAACAGTGTGCAACTTTAGACTTGAACAGACAGGTTTGCGTGGGCAACCAACAAACAGCATTGCATTAGAGGTGATGCGACTGAAGCAATACCAAAGGAACTTATATAAAATTGCTTCGCCTTTTTCTTATGAAAACTTGCTATATCATACAACTATAGAGCATGGACAATTGAGGCTTGCACCTCAAATCTGCTTTATATAATTCAGGTAGTTCTTTCATAAGAGGCTAAATCTTAGAAATTTGGGTGGGGTTAACCTGTTGACCATTCTTCTCACAAAGTTTTTATTTAGAATAGATTTCTAGCTCTCTCCTCTTTAGAGAGCTCTGTTTGTCTAATGGTAAGGAGTTGCACTGTCAACCCAAAGGCAAGTGGTTTGACTCCATCAGCTGCTCCACGGGAGAAAGATGGACAATCTTCACCTACACCACCTCTCAAAAGCCCCTGGAGAGTCTGAATTGGTTTCAACTTGATGGCACATAACAACAACATTCTTTTTGCAAGAGTAGTAAAGGGTCAAAGCCTTATTAAATACTCAGAGTCAAACATTTTTGTTGTTGCTATGTGCTGTTGAGTCACCTGTGACTCATAGTGACACTGTGTGCCACAGCTCTGAAGCCTGCCCTGTCCTAAGCCAGTCTCACTGACTCTGATGCACCTACCCCCATTGCCCTAGTTATTGTATCAATCCATCTCACTCCTCTCCTGCACTGTCCCTCCACCCTTCCAAGCATGATGTCCTTCTCCAAGGATCAGTCATTCCTGGATACTTGCCCAAAGTATGTGAAATAGAGTATCTAAGCAAAAAGTGCATACAAGTTACTTATCGCTAAGATAATATCTGGACCAACTGCTTCAGCTTGCTGATAACAAAACTGTGGTTCAGAAAGATAAGTTTATTTTCTTAGACCACGTAGTTGGTTAGTGACATTAGAGTCTAAGAAATTACATTTCTCTCCAAATATTCATGTTGGAGGACAAGCAAGGAAACAAAAGTTCAAGGTAAGATGGGGAAAAAAATATGGCTTTACAGCAAACTATATTAGTGGACTACAATTCTATCATTCTAATACAAGATGTATGAAAATAATCTCTCCTGCCGCTCACAATCCTGCATATCAGATTTAACATTAGACTCTGTCCTCCCTCCCTACTCCCCCACCCCCCCAAAAAAATCTGTTCTTTGGACTACTGAGTTTTCTCAAGATGCAAGCAGAAAATAGAAGTTTCAAGATCAAATAGCATATACAGTATGAAATGGTATGGGCAACATGTCCAGATCATAGCTGAAAGAGTCCCACTGTACTTTTTATTGGTGTTCGCACATCTGAACTGGTTACTCCATGATATTTGGGGCTGACATTTTGAGAGCCTAGTTAAGGTAGATTGTCCAGGAGAGGAAATTCAGTTTGATATGTTCTCTAGAAATCATCCAGTAGGTTAAAGGCCCTTCAGCTCTTGAGCCTGAAAAGAAGTCAGGGGAGCTTTATCAATCCACAAATAATTGAACCATGACCTAGGGAAGAAGAAATGGACTTTTACAAGTTGAGTAAAATGTCCTTACTAGGAGCGATGAAAGTTAAAAGAGGCAAACCAAGTTCAGAGACTATTGCAGTTTACTCTGCTGCTGTTTTATTTAAAATTCTATTTGGTATCAGTAGCTACTTGATACTACACATAGATAACAAGCTTAGCAGCTAACTTAAAGGCTAGGTGTTCAAGATACCCAAAGGTGCTTTAAAAAAATAACTTTGTGATTTGGTTCTAAAAATAAAATTGAAAACACAGTTTTTTGGGGGAGAAAAAGCTCTACCCTGATACACACATTGTTGATTGATACACAAAGTGTAAAATATGCTTTTTCATTCATTCAACACATATATTTAACACCTGTTGTTGTTAGATGCTATCGAGTGGAATATAATTCAGAGTAACCTTATGAATAGCAGCTCTGAAACTTGACCTATCTTGTTCCTCCATCATCATCATCATCATTTCTGACATATTGAGCTCATATGCCAGTCACTGTGTCAGTCCATCTAGGCTGGTCTTCCTCTCTTTCACTCTCTCCACCTTTCTAAGCATGATGTCCCTCTCCAAGGAACAGCCTCTCCTAACAATATGCCCAGAGTATGTAAGATGACGCTGTGTTGTCTTTGCCTCCAAGGAGCACTCTGGCTGCACTTTCTCCAAGACATACCTACTTTTCCCTTTGGGAGTCCAGGGGGCATTCAGTTTATGGGATATTCTTCTCCAACATCACAGCTCAAAGTCATCAAATCTTCTCTGTCATCTTTATTCATGGTCCAGCTCTCAGATGCATAGTAAGTAATTGCAGTGCATCTGGCTATAATTCAAAGGCCATCTAATGAAAGCATTTCCATTGTCAGCAATGTTACTGTCATTTTAAAAGACCATGGACAATCAGGCATACCCTAGTCCTCAAACTAACATAATTGTTTTTCAGTCATTTGCAATTTCAATACAGATTACATCTCAACACCAAGAAAACAAAAATTCTCACCACTGGACCAATAGGTAACATCATCAGTAGGTGGAAAAAGATGGACGCTGTCAATGACTTCATCTTACTTGGCTCCACAATTACACATTTAGTACCAGGCAGGAGATCAGGAGAAGTATTGCACTGGGAACGTCTATAGTCAGACACTCCGACAATTACTGTTCAATACCTGGTACATGTCAAATTCTCTTCTAGAAATTGAAATTGTTCTAGGTGGTCATTTAAAGTGTATTATTATTGTATTTTTAATTTTATACTGATTTATTTACAAAGCTTGAATACAAAGTGTACTATTATTGTTGTTTAAGTATTCCACCTTCTTAATACCTAATAAAGTTCTTGCACATTAGAAGTTTTTCGTAAATATTGTGGGGAACAAGGGGGATGGAAACCACAGAAAGCTTAGTAATAGCAATTACTGAATAACGTCATAAATAGAATCCTTGTAAAGGTTCCTGCCACAAGAGTTATTTTAGGAATCCCAAGTAGACATTCTGAGTAAGGTCAAAGGCAAGGTTTTAAGGTTTGGTAACACCTACCATTGTAAATCCTTCCATTCCAGTTCCACTCAACTCTAAATCCTTATAATTTTGTGATATTCCTACTTGCCTGGGGAAAAGGAGACGGGGAGGACCACTTAGAAGAAATATCAAAATCCACAGTCTGCCCACTTATTCCCTCAACACACTTGACACCAAAGACACACTTCCTTTCATGCCTACTGCATGTCTGAGAAATTGTATTTCTTGCTGAAAACGTAGGCCCATCTAGACTCAGGCATTCTAAGTTGACTTAACTTGATTTTAAGAAAACATGTCACTATGTTGAAACTTAAGCTCAAATTAATTATAACAAGTGTAATTTTTGGCCAACTTTAATCTCATGATTCAACATTTCCCCTCCTTGATCAGTTTCCAGAGCTAAATGAGAGCCTATAACCATTCTCAGTGTAATAACACTTTTTCGCTTTTATGACTGCTTTCATCTGTGGATCTCAAAGCACAGGGAAAATAGTAATTAATGTTCATCTAGGAGGTAAGGATGCATTTACTCAGATTATATGGCAAAGGGTTGTAGGTAGTGGTGGGGGGCCGATGTCCAGGCCGAAACTGGAAGGGTGGGCTCCCTTTCTCACCTACATTTTCTTAGATCCAGGGAGACTGTATTTTAATATTAATCTGAGTAGAATTGGCAAATGTATGCCTAAACGAGTTTCTCTGCAGTATAAAGGTAGTGAAAATAACTGATTGTACAGAGATAAAAGGGAGAGTTGGGGGGATTTCCATCAGTTACTAGATTAGTCATCAAATGAGATTCTCAACCCATTCTCTCTCCGTCTCTCCCTCCCTCCCTTCCTTCTTCCATCCATTCATGTCATGTTCTTTGATTCTTTAAGATATTTCAGGTACTGTTCTATGGGCTGTGGCTAGGAGCACAAAGCCAAAATACTTCTCTTCCTGGAGCTTTAGAGAGGACAATAATAATAAAAGCAACAACAAATGTATTCACAAATACACCTACACATGCACAGACATGATGGGCTATTGGAAAAATAAAGAAAGTAAAAAAGAAAGAAAAGAATAGGAATGGCAGGACAAGGGGTAAGAGGTGGATTCTGCTGAATTTAAAAGTGAAGTGAATTTCACAGTGAAGATGTTGTTTGAGAAGAACTCCAAAGGAAATAAGAGAAGAGCTCAAGCAGTTATTTGGGGGAAGAGTGTTCTGGACACAAGGAATTATACAAACACTGGCTCTGCGCTGGTGACCTTATTGGTGTATATATTCCAAGAAGAGCAAGCCAACCAATGAGTCAAGGCTGAAATAAAAGATGGAGAAACAGGGTAGTATGGGCTCCTGTGATGTTTTTGCCTGAACCCTGGTAGAGACAGGGGTCTCTGCGGGTGCTCAGGAAGGAGAGAGCTAGGATGTGACATAGAGTTTAGCAAGGCCCCTTTGCTCTGTTCAGAACAGCTCTAAGGGAGGGATGAGCAGAAGCTGGGACACCCAGTAGAAGGTGGTTGCCATAATCCAGGCAAGAGATGAAAGGAGCTTGGAGTACAATGGCATTGATAATAACACGGGGGGCAAGGGGAGGAAAGATTAAATTTTGGATGTGGTGATTTAGTGGCAAGGAGCTGCTTTTGCCTGTTAACCCAAAGGCATGCAGTTAGAATTCAACAGCTGCTCTGAAGAAGCAAGGTGAACAATCTCCTCCTGTGCAATTAATTGCCTTAAAAAACTCACGGGCAGGTCACTGGGGGCTCTAACTTGATGGCACATGACAACAGTAACAATGAAGGTAAAGGCTGTAAGTTTTGCTGATCAATCAATGTGAATGTGAGAGGAAAAGAGGAGTGAAACAGAGTTCAGTCTTTGGCCCAAATAAGAGCTATCAAGTCTTGTATGTTTTACATGCAGTTTGTTTTGGCACAAAACATAAACTGTAAGACGTCACTAGATAAAAACCCATTCGTAATGTTAGACCATCAATTACACTTCTGAGATTGACAGAAAAAGAATTTGTTCTCATCATGATTCAATCAACACAATTCTTTCTCAGCCACCTCCCCCCACCCCAAAAAAGGGGTTAATGAAAGCTTCTCAGTATTTTAGAAAAGAATTGGTCAGACAGGAACTCATTTAACACAACTTTAAGGAAATTTAATAAAACTGAAATTGAGTCGAAGACCTGGTGGTTCAGTGGGTTAAATATTATGTTGCTAACTGAAAGTCCAGTGGTTGGTATTGGTAAGCTGTCTCTCTGGAGAAAGTTGAAACACTTTCCGGCCATAGAGCCTCCCGGTCTGGGAAACTGTATGGGGCAGGTCTACTTTGTCTTATAGAATCTCAGTGAGTTGGAGTAGATGCAAACAGAGTGATTCTGTTACTAGTTTGTTTAAGCTGAGAAAGTTGAATTTATATCTGTGGGCAGGAAAGACACCCACATACCTCAGAGTTACAACTCTCCATGTATGCAGGGATAGGAATGGTCCAGAAAATAAGCTATCCTCTTTTCTGCCCCTTCCCCCTCCAAACCCATATTCACATGCAGCACAGAGCAGTAAATTAATTTTGGTCCTGTTCTCTGATTTCTCCTTTAGCTTGACCTGATTTTCTTGCAAGCCTCAGGCACAGTTAATTTGTAGGGAGTGGTGTGTGTATATATTAGAGAATATGTATTCGTGAGTTCGTGTGATGGGGATCTTTGCTGAAATATTAATATAGCACTTTTTATTATTATTTATAGGAAAACTATGTCTTCGGGGCTTTTAAAATAAAAGGAATGGAAGATAGGTGATGTGAAATTATTTTTTAGTGCTCATACCCTTTGGTTGATATATAAATAATACAAATGAAATGGTAAACAGCATTAAGGGTCCAATTATTGAATAAGTAGAAATGTAGATTCAGTCTAGGACAAAGTTCCTGGTTGTTATCATGATAGGGAATAGGCTATTTATGTAAAACTCAATATGCTTTCCCCCTAAAAAGTCTTATTTGAATTTTGCTGTAGTTGAGTTATTTTATCACAAAACTGGAAGATGAATTTCTATCTATAATGTTTAAAATCAAAAGTTTGGATAGGAAATGGCAACAAGTTTACAAGCTCAGGCTGAATGGAATCAAAGGAAAGCAAGTTACAATTGTCTATGGAACTCAACAGTTGCTTAATTGGTTTTGAGTGACCTCCATTCCAGACAAGAATGCAGATTAATGGTGAGGAAACTGTTTAAACTTTTCTAGGCAAATATTCCAAATCTTGTAATGAAATGCAAACATTGGCCTTAAAACTGCAACAAAAGAAACATGGTCCTCAAATTGTGAAAGCCATTTCCTTTAAAGAATGTTATGAGGGTGAAATTTTCTCTTCTCAAACTGAGCTTCGATTAACATGAATGCCTCACCCTTGTAATCTCCCATAGGGTTAGGGAACCTTATTTATTTAAATTGGTTGGTCATCCCCCGAGAATTCTACCAATGGAGTGATACGAAAACTCATTAGTGCCGTTTTATTTTTAAACTACACAGAACAGTCTCACACAGAGTATGATCACTTTCTGAGGAGCCTAAAATTTTGCCCTTCTGCAGAGCATCATTTGCAAATGGATGTGCATGAATAAATCGTAATACCCATTCATCCACCAAACAGAGTTTTCACCTTCCGACTTTCCCTAAGAGTTGCTCAGCTAACCCCAAGGTCCCCCCTCCCACCTGGAGGTTTGAATCCACCATCAGCCCTGTGGGAGAAACATGGGCAATCTCCTATGTGTCAGAGAGCTGGACAGTGACTAGGGATGATAGAAAGAGGACTGATGCCTTTGAGCTGTGGTGCTGGAAGAGAGTATTGAATATACGATAGACTGCTAGGAGAACAAACAGGTTTGTCCTGGAGAGAGTGAAGCTGTACTGCTCCTTGGAGGCAAGGATTCTGAAGCTTCATCTGACATGATTTGGGCACATTGCAAGGAGGAACCAGTCTTTGGACAGGGATATCATGTTTGGGAGAGTGGAGGGACAGCGCAGGAGAGGAAGACCTTCGATGAAATGGATTACTTCAGTGATTAGGGTCATAGTAGTAGGCGTGTTGGAGACAGGGAAGTTGGCACAGGAAAGAGCAGGGTTTAGAGTTCTTGTACACAGGGTTGTTATGAGTCACAAGCGACTTGAAAGCACATAACAACAACACAACAATCAACAACAAATACCACTATGACTTGGGGGCAACCTGATGGTGATAAGAGAGATAGAATACTAGTTCAAAGAGCTCTGGAGGCAATATGTTACATGGAGAACTGGTAATCAAAAAATCAGTAGTTTGAATCCACCTCCAATGTAGAAAGATGGACAATCTCCTGCTGGAAAGATTCACAACCTCAGAAACCTAACGGAAGTTTGCCATAAATCATAATAGACTCTCTGGCAGTGAGTTAATGCTATTGCATTTAGATCTACTAACAAACCTTGACATCAGGTAGGACACATGAAGTCCTTTTTGTCTAATTCTTCAGCTGCTTAAATTCTATGAATAGTACACACAGCTTCAAACTCCATGCTGAAAGGAAATATAAAGGAGCCAATCACATAGATTTGCCTTCTTTAAGACTCATACTGAGTTTCTGCTGTCAAGGCATGAAAGCAGGGGGGAAAAAAGCACCAATTACTATTAAGCCCAGTTCAAAAGAGATCAATGCCTGGACTAACAATTGGGTGCTGTCAAATGTTAAAACCACTAAATTCTCATCTCGTTAAATCATGCGATGGCCGCTTCGTCTTTAGTTAAATAGGGATAAATAATATAAAACAATTTACAACTAAAAGATGCTGGGGTTTTGCAGCTGCTGAATGTCTTTTGGGGAGATTAGATTCTATAATGAGGAGATATAACCATCATTTTATAAAAGCTGTTGCTGTCTTGGGAAAAACACCACTGAATACGATTAGAAAATGCCTTTCCTTCACAAACCTATTACAGTCATGCACTGATTGCTTGGCATATGCTTAATGATATCTTCATAGCTGAAAAACAATAATTTGTTACTGTAAATCTTGACATAATGTATCAAGTTCAACTGTGCATTTCCTGGTTCTACCTTTTACTTAAGCAGCTTAGACTCAAAAGTATTACAAAGGGTGAAAAGTAGAATACCTATATACAATTTTAACTGTCTATCTCTATCTATCTATCTATCTATCTATCTATCTATCTATCTATCTATCTATCTATCTTAATGATTTAATTATAAACTTTTCTTATATAATTTACATATCATTTCAAGTATCCCCAGATGCTTGATTCTCCATTAAGAGTATCAAAGACATAGTAATAGGGAGATGAGGATTAAAATGTGGCAAAATTCTGTGTGTAGTAAGTTGTCGTGCGGTTCCATGCAATCAAATACAACTCATAGCAACCCTATTAACAAGAGATCTGAACTCTGTCCTATTCTTTGCCAACCTCATCCTCACTGACACGCTTGGGTCTATTGCCACAGTCATTGTGTCAATCCATCTCACTGGGGATCCTCATCTCCTTTTTGACCCTCCACCTTTCCAAGCATGATGTCTATTTCCAAATAGTAGCCTCTTCTGAGTCAGAACTGACTCTATCTGACAAGCCAGCCCATTTTCAGAGGCTGTAATTGTCATGAAAGGATATTACCCATCTTTCTCTTGAGGAGAAGCTGGCGGATTTGAACACAAATCCTTACCACTAGGCCAGCAGAGTTCCCTAAAGGGAAAAAACACCCACTATGATTGTCTGTCTTCCTTTGCTTTTAAAACCAGAGAATCAATTAAGGCAGAATCAGCTGATAAAACTCAAATGGTGAGAGACATATTTCTAACAGAAAACTCTTTGGCTTCTGAAAAAGGAACACAGCATTCCTATTTCGTTGTCCCCCTCATCACCTCCGTTCCCAACAAATGAGCTGCGGGGATCTCCAGCTGTCCCCAGCAGAGAGACCTAGACAAGTTTTGTACCAGAGGACCGCTTTTAGCTGTCACTGCTTTCCACAAAGGGAGAGACGCCCCCACTCACAGCTTAATCCCCAGAATGTTGTTATTCTTTATAGTTCAAAGTCAGTCCTTGAACACTAACTAGCAGTAGAACAGGAAGGCCAATCAGGAGCCTCTCACAGAAACTTTCTTCCATTCAGAGACAAGACGAGAAGGGAAGAAGGTAATGAGTGTTCTCATCTTATCAAATATTTCTATGCAGCATGGCACTACAAAAAAAAAATATTGTTTTATATTCTTTGTGAGGAGCTTCAATTCCAAAGGCACGCTGTTCGAATCCAGTAGCTGCTCCCCGGGAGAAGGATGGACAATTTCCTCCCATTTGTTCAATTAACTGTCATTGAAAACCTCCTGAAGTACCCAACAACAATAATACACAAACATACACACACAAAATTTGTATTTATAGATATAACATTTATATTATCTCTCCCTGATGATGTAGTAGATAATGTAATGGGCCGTAAATCAAGCATTCCCATTCACTTGGCACTCCAGGGGAGACTGATGAGGAGTCAGTCCCCTCCTTCTGTAAAGATTTACAGTCTTGGAGATTGTATCTGTATCTGTATCTGCATTCTGTATCTGTATCTGTATCTGTATCTGTATCTGTATCTGACTCGGGTGCCTAGTGATAAGATCCTGTGCAACAATCCCAAAGGTACAAGGTTTGAATCTCCCAGCTCCTCCATGACAGATGTATGGGCAATCCCATCCCATGCCATTTATTGCCTCTGAAAATCCTCTGGAGTGTCAGCTATAAGGTGGTTCCAACTCAATGGATAATAACAACCACCACAACAATTCCCGCTTGGGCAATATATAGCCTCTGAAAAACCTGTTCGAGGGTCAGTTATATGTCAGTCCTGATTTGATGACAATAAATATAATAGTCATATTATCATGTACATATAAGCAATGTAATATGTAATTGAATACTTTATATTGTTGTTGTTGTTATGTGCCATCAAGTAGCTTGCGACTCATAGCGACCCTATGTACAACTGCCCTAAACTCTGCTCTGTCCTGTGCCAATCGCACCGTCTCTGACACACCCATCCCAATTACCCCAATCACTGAATCAATCCACCTCATAGGGGGCCTTCCCCTTCTGCGCTGTCCCTACCAAGCATGATGTCCCTCTCCAAGGACCTGTACCTCCTTGCAACATGTCCAAAGTATGTCAGATGGAGCCTTAGAATCCTTGCCTCCAAGGAGCAGCCCGGTTCGACCCTTTCCTGTTTGTTTTCCTAGCAGTCCATGGTACACTCAATACTCTTCT
>NW_006399783.1:5410182-5439487 GCF_000299155.1 Elephantulus edwardii | reverse complement strand
AAAATTGCACTGGAGTGCAGAGAAGCCAAAGCACAGGGAAGAATTCAAGATACTAAAGAGTTGAATAGAAGATTCCAAAAGGCAGCACGAGACGACAAAGTAAAATATTACAATGAAATGTGCAATGAGTTGGAGTCAGAAAATCAAAAGGGCCAAACTCGCTCAGCATTTCTTAAGCTCGAGGAACTGAAGAACAAATTCAAACCTCGAGTTGCTATAATCAAAGATGCTTTAGGCAGAATATTAAATGATCCAGGAAGTATTAAAGGAAGATGGAAAGAATATACTGGGTCGCTGCATCGGAAAGAATTGGCAAACATAGAAGAATTTAATGAAACAACACATGAGCAAGAGCCTATAGTGATGAAGGAAGAAGTTCAAGCTGCTTTGAAGGAAATAGCAAAAAATTAAGTCCCCAGGAATAGATGGTATACCAAGTGACATATTTCAGCTAACAGATGCTGCCCTGGACGTGCTCACCAAGTTGTGCCAAGGAATCTGGGGAACAACCACTTGGTCAACTGACTGGAAGAGATCTATACTTTATATACTGCTGAAAAGAATTCAAAAATGGTTAGAAGTTTAAGCAGCATTTAGAAGAGGCCATGGCAATAGAGATATAATTACTGATATCAGGTGGATCCTAGATGAAGGTAAAGAATAGAACTGCAGAAGAATATTTATGCTATAGTGACTATACAAAGGCATTTGCCCACTTGGATCATAATAAGTTATGGCTGACAATGAGAAGACTGGAAATCCCAGAGCACTTGATTGTGTTCATGTGAAACGTATACCAACACCAGGAGGCTGTTGTGTGAACACAGCAAGGGAACACTACATGATTTAAAATAAAGAAGGAAGTGCATCCGGGTTGTATTTGTTCTCCCTGCCTATGAAATCTGTATGCTGAGAAAATGATTTGAGAAGCTGGACTCTATGAGGAGGAATGTGCTATCAGGATCAACTCATCAATAACCTGCAGTATGCAGATGACACAACCTCACTTGCTCACTGGAAGAGAGAAGGATGTGGAACACTTGTTGCAGAAGATCAAAGAATGCAGCTTTCAATATGAATTGCATGCACCTCAATATCAAAACAAAGATTTTTACCACGGGACTGAAAGGCAGTGTCATGATGGATGGAGAGGAGATTGAAGCTGTTAACAGCTTCATCTTATTTTAATGCACCTGATTCCAGAAGCTGGGAAATCAGGAGACATATTGATTGCACTGGGGAGAGTCTGCAGTTAGAGACCTCTCCAAATTATTGCGGAATAATGATGTTAGTTTGATGACTGGTGCATCTGATTCAGGCCATAGTTTTTGAGACCACTTGCTATGCCTTTGAGAAAGAGCTGGACAATGAATACGGATGACAGAAGAAGAATTGACATCTTTGAGCTGTGGTGTTGGAGAAGAGCACTGAACAGCCATGGACTGTCAAAAGAATGAAACAATATGTTTTATAGAGGGTGCAACCAGAGCGCTCTTTGGAGGCAAGGATAATGAAGCTTTACCCCACATATTTTAGGTATGTTTCCAGGAGGGACTGTTTCTTGTAGAGGGACATGATGCTCACAAAGGTAGAGCATTGACGAAGGAGAGGAAAACCCTTAACCGGTAGATTGACACAATGACTGCTGCAATGGGTGCTAATGTGTCAGGAAGTGAAGAGCACAGAATAGGACAGGCTTCAGATTTCTCGTTCATAGAGTCGCTATAGGTTGTATTATATTCGAATGACACCTAATAAAACCACCACCAACAACGTATGTATTACTTACTCTGTGTAATGACTATTTTTTTTTTACATTAGCTCCATGACTTTCCTTCCAAGACAAATAGCGTCATACTAGGAGTCAGAATTTATGAGTCAGAGGACAAAGAAAGAAACAGCTGGCTCTCCCTTACTGAGTTCTTCCATCCATTCAACTCAGCAGATAATCACACAGATCAGCATCACCCTCCACCCCCCACCCCCGCTCTGGTAACGCTCCACTGACTCCAATCAATATAATTTCCAAGTTGGAAAAATGGAAATCTCCAAATTTGCACTCAGGCTGGTTCATGTTATACTAAGTAGGTTGCGAGGCTTTATTCTTTGCTCTTTGGCTGGGTCTTTTGGGGAAAAATATCTCCTGGGATTAGGGCACCAATTAATGGCATTGCTCCTTAGAGTGATGTCACTTTGAAGACTAAGGTGTGCCCAACACAGGCCATGGTCTTCTCAAGCACTTGCTGTGCATCTGAGAGCAGGACAATGAATACACCACTAAACCTATGGCTGTGGAGTTGATTCTCACTAATCTTGGCCTCGCAGGGTCTCTATGGCTGTAATCTTTACTGAAGAAGAGTATCACACCTTTGTTCCTAGCAGTGATTGCTGGGTTCAGACTGTCTTTATTAGCAGCTGAGCATTTAACCCCTCTGCTGCCATGCAGATAGGTGCAACACCAAAACAAAGCCATCCAGAGGCTCGTTGAGGATTCAAAATCGTTGCTATCTCCTCTCATTCATATTTGGAGAACAATTCCTTCAAAGTTACAATATCCTACCTGTGAAGCCCCCATCCTCAGAAGGAGCCTAAAAAGAGTTATTTACCATTCAGAGACTGTCTTAGAAGTCTCTGAGGAGGGTTTCTTTCTGAGAAGGGGAAACACACTGGTCTATTCCCCAGTTCTAGTGCTCCTTTCTAGAGAACTGTTGGCCTGGGTGTAACCCACAGGCTTAACGTGGCATGCAGAAATACATATTTTTGCCCAATCCAAGAAGGTATTATGTTTTGGGTTTTTTCCCTTTCTCTCCTTCTCCATGAACTTTACCACCTATGGTTAATGTCTCTCTATTTTAGCACATGAGCCAATGGTGAGAAAGGAAGAAGTCCAAGCTTCACTGAAGGCACTGGCAAAACATAAGGTCCCAGGAATTGATGGGATACCAATTGACAGGTTTCAACTAACACATGCAGCCCTGGACGTGTTTCACAATCTGTGCCAGGCAATTTGGAGGACAGCAGCCTGCCTGCCTGCCTGCCTGCCTGCCTGCCTGCCTGCCTGTAAGAAATTCTTGTTCCCTTTTCCAACAAAGGTGATCTGACAGAATGTGTGAATAATCAAACAATATCATTAGTATCACATGCAAGCAAAATATTGTTGAATATCAGTTAAAACAGCACTTGGACAAGGGTGGAGTAAATTTGAGTCAAATGAAGGTCCCAAGGAAATGAGAACGCTCAGCTAGAAGAATTAGGGGCTTGGACAGGCAAGATCTTGTGTGGACATGGACGGGTTCCACCCACACATACATTTTCATATGGAAGACAGCTTGTATCTATTCTGTGTGCTTATGAGACAGAATGTGGCCAAATCATAGAAAAAGACAAGAAAAAGAGTTTGGGAGGACAGAAGAAGAGCTTTTTAAATGACTTGGTACACAAACAGAATCTGCTTTCTGCTGTGCGAAAGGGAGTGAGTTCACCATGGGTGGAGGCATTGAAGTCGATGTCAGATGCCCCGTAGAGGCAATATTAGAGAAGAAACTCATTCAGGGATAAACTAGATTAGATGACATCTATGGTCCTCTGATCTCAAAGTCTGATGCTGGGCCTTTGCAGCTTTTAAATGTGATCCTGAATTTTATTCCTTATAATCGTATTTTAGAGGATGAGGAAGGGGAGAAATCAGGTTCATTTATGTGGAGCAAAAGATGCCACTTAGGGGAAGCCCAAAGAGACATTTTTTCCCAGTAAAGTGGTCCCTGGTGAACCTTAGCCCTGGGAATGAGGTTTGTATGCATGTCCTGGGCTATGCTTTTATTAATCAAAGAGACTCAGAATCGCTTAACCTTCATGTTCTCAATGTTATTTGTAGCATTTTTCTCTGGCTTCATCTGTTCTAAAGTTCTTAAAAGATTCTTGTCACCACATAAGCAACACCTGAGCATTCTATAAAACAACTCCTCAGCACTTTTGGCTCCCTGAAGGTAAACATTTTGTAGCAATCGGAGTGCAGCTGGCAGGACAGGACTTTCTGCGACCTCTCTTTCCTGATGCAGGGGAGTTTCCAAATGCAACCATCTACTGGTCAGACATGGATCCATGCAGATGGAGGTAACATTTAGGGTAACATGCTGGATTAGACACTTCCAAACTGCTTTGCTCTATGTGTAAACACCATTTCAAATTTATTAACCCAGGATGGATTGGGTGCTGAAAGTGCGGCAGGAACTATGCTGGGCAGAAGGAAAAAAAGAGTGACTCCAGTCACAGACCTATCCTTGAGGAGTTTACTGTGTCAAACACAAGTCAACAAGCTGCTCTATCATCAACGGACGATGCACAAAGTTAACATGCTAGACTACTGACTGGATGACTGGAGATTTAACTACCCCAAAGTGCCTCAGCCTGGTGATCAGCACATCTATTCAGATACAAATGCAACAAAAGGAGTGGGGAACAACTCAATGACAACTGCTTCCTCTTTTTTGAAGTTGTCAGTATGGAGTAGCTATTACTAAAGAGATTGAACTAAAGCAAATGGGAACCCAGAAGAACTGAAAATCCAAACTAATTGCTGTCATGTTGATTCTGACTCAGAGTAACTCCAGAGACAGAGAAAGAATTGCCCCACAAGGTATCCACTGTTACATCCTAACGGAAGCTGACTGTCTCTCCTCTGTGGAGCTGCTGGCGAGACTGAACTACTGCCAGCATTTCGATAAGCAGTCACATGTTAAACCACTGTACCGTCAATGCTTCCTTTACCCAGAAGAAGATGCAAGTGACACTGCCTTCCATCTGGAGGAACTGAAAGAAATTTGATAGAGAAGATGGCGTTACAGCTAGTTGTAATTAGGCCAGTGGAGGTTAAAAATCAAGGTTGGAAGGAGAACTTGGGCACTGGCTGAGTGAAGAAGTGACGAGAATAGAAAGATCACTAGAAGAACATCTGGAACTACTTGTAGTGGCTCCTTACCTTGCCTGCATCTGAGAAGCTAAAATTTTGGCGCTTCTGTTCTAAACTGAGCTATGAGAAAGAGAATCCCACATGCCTGCTCCCCTTGGATGGCCAAAAGAACAAGTTTCTCTTAGAGCAAGTGCAATCAAGGTGCTCCTTGGAGGCAAGGATAGTGAAAGTTTGTCTGACATATGTAACATGCTATATGGAGAGGAAAGGTGATGACCCTACAACAAAAACAACCTTCTAGGATCATTTTGAATACAAAAGTGAAGCACTGGTTTATTGTTAATTATGTGCTTTAAAGTTGGAGTTCACTCCTAGCTGACCCTTCAGTGGGTTTTCAGAGGTTGCAAATAACACAGGAGAAGACTGTCCATCTTTCCTCCACAAAGTGGCTGGTGGATTTGAACTGCTTACCTTCTTGCCGGTAGTGCAATTCCTTGCCACTAAGTGACCTCTTCAAAATATTAAGGAGTGATGATGTCAGTTTGAGGACTAAAGAATGACTGATTCCGGCCATGGGCTTTCAGATTACTTGCTTTGCATCCGAGACCAGGGCAATAAATGACAGAAAAAGAAACGATGTCTTTGAGCTGTGGTGTTGGAGAAGAGAAATGAATATCCCATGGACGGCCAAGAGAACAAACAGATGTCTTGGAGAGGGTGCGGCCAGAGTGTTCTTTTGAGGCAGGAATGATAAGACTTCACTTCACATACTTTGGACATATTGCTAGAAGGGGTTAATCCTTGAAAAAGGACATGATACTGGGAAGGGTGGAGGGTCAACGAAGGGGAAGAAGACCCTCAACCAGGTGGATTGACATGGTGACTGCTGCAATGGGCTCTTGTGTGTCAGGAAGTGTGAGGATCTGTTCATAGGTTTGCTATGCATCTTATTTGACTTGATGACACCTAACAACAACAACAAGTGACCAGAGCTCCCTAACATCAGAGTTTAAGTATTTAAAATACATGAATGTGGTGTCTTAAGGTTTTGGGGTTATGAATTGATAGTTCTACAACCTGGAGAATGACAAGTCTATATATATGCCTATCAGTCTGTCTTTCTAAGAGCAAAACAAAATAGCTACAACTCATTATTGTTGTTGTTATGTGCCATCAAGTT
This sequence comes from Elephantulus edwardii, assembly GCF_000299155.1. Classification (NCBI taxonomy): domain Eukaryota; kingdom Metazoa; phylum Chordata; class Mammalia; order Macroscelidea; family Macroscelididae; genus Elephantulus; species Elephantulus edwardii. Next base: position 5,433,398 of record NW_006399783.1, on the reverse strand, counting down.
GACTACCACTCATAGCGACCCTATGAAAAATGACACACCTGATCCCATTGCCACAGTCAATCCATTTCTTCCAGAGTCTTCCTCTTTTGCACTCACCCTCTAACCTTCCAAGCATGATGTACTTATCCAAGCACTGGTCCTACTTGGCAACATGCCCAAAGTATGCCAGCTGGAGCTTGAAAATACTTACTTCCAAGGAGCAAACTGCTTTTACCCCCTCTAGGAAAGACCTATTTGTTCTTTTTGCAATCTGTGGTATGTTCAATACTCTTCTCATGCATCAAGTCTTCTTCTGTCATCTGTTTTCATTGGTCAGCTCTCACATACATAGCAAGCAATTTAGAAAATCATAGACTGCATCACGTACACTTTATTCTCTAAACTGACATCTTTGCTCTTTAGATTTCTGGAGAGATTCTTGACAACAGAGTTTTCCAATGCAACTTGTCTTTTGATTTCCTGACTGCTCGTGATGATACACATGGACCTCACCTGATGGACGACTCGAGAATCAAATTGTTCATATCTTTGGAGAGTACCACTGAAGATGGTCAATATTAGCTATAAAAACCAGGCCACGTGAGGGCTGTGGAAGAGACCATCAACTGCAGCTCACTGACTGATGATGAATTTGTATGATTCTTTATAGGAAAGGGTCACTAGGCCTTTCCTCCATGGCGTCACTCACTCACACAATGCCATGGAGTCAGTTGTGATTTAATGCTGCCTCACCACTGGCTTTCCAAGGCTGTAAATTATGTGAGAGGAAACGGTCACCTTTGCCCCATGAAGCTGCTGCAGGCTTCAACCCAGCAGAGAGGCACAGCCTTTGAAGGTCAGCAGTGCAGCTCTCTGTGGATGACTTCATTGGAGCTCACTTGGTGAAGCCAAGGAGTTCATAACACCAACCTTTAAGTGAGTAGGTGAAAGCAAACCATTTGTGTCACCCAGAATGGCTCTGTGGAGTCCTGATGGCACAGTGGTTAAAGCACTCGGCTGCAGACTCGGCTGGGTGGAACCTACTAGTACCGGCAGTCAGCTTCACTATCAACATACCTCCTACAAAAGCCCGTGGATCTGCTCTACGCTCTCCTACAAGGTCTCTGTGATTGGACTGCACACAGCAGCAGTGGGGCTTTTCCTTTTCTTTCTGGTTTCATTTTCAGTGGTACTTTTGGTAACCTGCTTTCAGGTGGAGCATGCACTGCCCTTATCAGTTCAGGTCTTCATTTACTCAGTGAGTCAGAATCAACTCATAGTTGACACTTAATTGGGTTTCCAAGGCTTCAGGCTGCGCAGGAGGAGACGGCTCATCTTTCTTCCTCAATGCTGCTGGTGGATTCGAACCACTGGAGAGGCATGGCCTTTAGATTAGCAGTGCAACATCCTATGGACTATGCCAGTAGGGCTCTTGATTTCAGAGTGGACCACTCTCTCCTCTTATTCCATATGCCAGGTTGCTTCTGTCATCTGTGTGACTTGCCTAACACTGGCATGGCTTCTATTAAAGAGAATTGCAATTTTTTTTTTAAATTGAATCCCCTCTCTTAGTGCTAAAGTGATACATTGTTCTGAGCTGCAGCATTAATGAGGGTGATTAAAGAACAGATCTTTGAAGTTAGAGTTATTTTTCACACAGCCATTTTAAATGAAAATAAATATCATTCCTCCCCAATCAAGAATGGACTAATGGTCTGAAAAATTTGGAGCGAGCGAGTGAGCGAGGAAAGTAATGATAGTGAGGGTTTGTACTTGAAACAAAATAAGAGACACTTCCATATCAGTTGTGCAACTTAAGTGGTAAAGTAAATTTAAAAGAAATTTTTATTTTACTTAAAACAATCAGCAAACAAGACTAAAATTTCACATCCATATGGATTTTTCTGGCAATCTGTCCACTCACTATCTAGTCCAAAATATAGCTTGTTTTGTTGAAACAGTTGTGAGGAGTGGCTGATAGATGACATTCACTAACTCAGAGAGAGGAGTGGGCGAATTAGGAAGAAACAAGGCACAAGAGAAAGAACCAGGAAAGACTAGAAAGACAGACATGAGGAAGGAGAAAACTCTACGAAGGATTTTTATGGCTATTCTCAAATTCCTGAAATAAAATTGAGATAACGTGAAAACTGAAGTTGAGGTGAAATGTTGTTGTTAGGTGTCAAGAGTTGATTACAACTCACAGTAACCCGATGAACAGACCACAGCTTGGTCCTACCCTTCATGAACCTCTCGACCTCCAACATGCTCGAGCCCACTGTTACAGTCACTGCCGGTCGGTCCATCTCACTGAGAGTCTTCCTCGCTTCCACTGACCTCCTCTCTTCCCAGCGAGGTGTCTTTTGCATGGACCAGCCCCTCCTGACAATGTGTCCAGAGCATGTGACTCAGGTATGTCCTGACAACCTGCATGCAATGTTGTTGTAGTTGTTCGTTGTAGGCTTTAAATGGGAGCAGACTCATAGCTGACCCTTCAGTGGGTGTTCAGAGGTAGGAAATCACATGGAAATCACATGGAAAGAGACTGCCGGTAAATTATATGGAAAGAGATTGCTGGTAAATCACATGGAAAGAAATTGCAGTCTTTCTCCCTCGGGGCAGCTGGTGGGTTCAAGTCCTGCGCCTTCCTTGGCAATGCAGGTCCTTACCACTAGGCCACCAGATCTCCATCTCGTGCAACAGAGATAGTCGTTTAAATATATTACGGCAGAAAAGTCCTCCTGGTGCAAGAGTTAGGAAACTTGCGGCTAACCAAAAGGTTGGCTGTTTGAACTCACCCAATATCTTTCCGGGAGAAAGACCTGGCTCCCATATAACATATTCCAGCCCAGAAAACCCTGGAAGGCAGTTCTCCTCTCTCCTAGAGTGTCACTATGACTCAATGGCACATTTCAACAGATTGGCAAAAGAGAATCATGAATATAGAAACAAAAATGACTTAATATTTAAGAGCTTGAAATCCACAGTTAAATGGGACATGTCTGCGGAGGGATTTACTACATTTCCGTTGGAAATGGCAACTTAAAGGAGGCAAGTTGCTCCTTTCCCCCCCTCTTCTCTGTTGAAAGCCATTTGCAACTGCACCCTGGTGAGTCAGACCAAAAATTACCAAAGCCAGCACAGAACGATGCTGCATAGGAATCTGAACGTTGTTTACACAATTAGAAGACACTCACGTGCACATCCCATAAATGACAAGGTTCCCGCAGCAAATTAACAAGAACAATTTTCCCATCTCAGGAGCTGTCAAGATGGGCCCTGTTGGCCAATTTATCTTACTCTAGCACATCTCTGGTGCTTGTCAATCAATATGTGAAACATTTGGTGCTGATTGCCATTTTTCTCTCCACTTCCTTTTGCCTCTTGTACCAGGCAATTTACTGCAAGTCAATCAAGGTCGAAGCCGACCTTGTTTAAATAAAACACTGTAGAGCTCTTTTCACACCAACAATTTCAAAGACAGAATGAGCTGTATCTTTTACATTTACATTTATACTACTTTCTTCTTCCTCCAGTTCTTCTAAAATGCCATATTGGAGTTATAAGTCATAACTAAAAGCCACCAAGAGACTGAGGAAACTAAGTTGAGCAAGGGGTGAAGAGATATCTACCTCTGACACACATACTCTCACTAGAAAAATACTTATTTGACCCATAGAGCTGTAATATCATGAAAGGGTTCTTCCATTGCTGACCCTGTCTGCCATAACTGAGCTCTAATTTGAGACAAAGCTACATCCACTTGCTGTTATTCATATGTGCATGGTGACACTGTATCACTGGCTGAAACCTCCCGGATACTGTACCAGCCTCACAGTCACCATGTTTCAAGCCCATTGTATCAGCCACTGCGCCGACGTACTTCACTGAGGGTCTTCCTCTCTTTGATCCTCTACATTTATAAGTCTCACAATGTTTGTTTCTAAGAAGTATTCTGAGCAAACAACATAACCTACGTTATGTGAGTGTGCTCATCCAGGGTAAACAATGTCAAATGTCTGTGCTGTAGATCAGACACTACAGTACTTCTAGAGCTGGCTTCCATCATGTTTCTGAGGTGGTCATTTACAACGGCAAAAGACTACCCAGAGCAGCTGGTGGATTCGACCCACTGGACACACATCATCTTTGGATTGCCAGTGCAACTCATTGTGGACAATGCTATCAGAGAGTTTTAGGACCATTTAGTGCTATTCCTTATTGTTATGATAGGTCAAGCATCAAATCTTTGTTGTTATTCTCATTATACTAAAAAAAAGGAAAATAAGTAGAATAGAGGAAAAGGGCAAGCCTCTCACAAGTTCTTAAAAACAAAGCGATTACAGATTTGGTTTTCAAACCATCTTTTCCCCTACAAACCATCTATGACCTCTATTTTTCTGAATCAGCCTTTGGTTGTATAGCAAAAATATCTTAGTACTCTCCTCCCTGCTGCTGTTAAGAATGCACATTGAAATCAGCTCTGGCTAAATGTGATGCTAAAAAAAAAAGAAAGAAAGAAATACTTGAGGCTGGATATAGAGCTTAATGAAAATAGTAACAGCTCACCTGCTAAAGTAGTGCCATGCTCCCAAAATGGTTCATTCGTTAGAAAAAAATATTTTTTATAAGTGTCTACTATATATACCCACAGCAACAGTTTGGTGTTCTCAAAAGTGTGATTGCTCTCCCTTTAAATATAAAACAAACAAACCTCCCTCAAAGTTTCAGAATAAGAGTGACTCCCACCTTTTACGCCAAATGCAGTTCATTGGGCTTAAGTGTATCTCAGGTTAGCCCGCAGCCTTACTCGTTTCAGCATCTGTCAGACTGTGCATACACGCTTTCATTTGACTGTTATTTGTTGAATATGTTCTATATGTTAAGTCTGGAAGGGACAATGGACAGCGGAAATAGGGAATCATTTCTTTCATGAAACCCAGCGTATATGATGAAAATAACAAGACTGTTACCATCTAGTGAATTCTGACTCACGGTGACCTATGTGCATCAGAGCAGGTCTGTGCCCTAGAGTTTTTACAATAGCTCAGATCTTTCAGAAGTTCTAGATATTGCATTGCCTTCTTCTGAGTCACTTTTGAATGGATTCAAAGTTCCTGTATTTCAGTTAACAGTCAAGGACTTATCCATCTGCACCATCTAGGGACTCCAGGACAAAGCATTAGGCACTAATTAAATCATTACAGAAGTGAAAGTGTTGTTACAAACTGAGATAATTGCTCACAGGCGGTACTTAATGGTGGTCTAAAGTAAGCTGGGGATTTAAGAATGAAATGCTTCAAGAGGACAAAACCATGACCTGGAATTCTGATTGGCAGGAGATAAATGACGTACCATTTGTTGTTGTAGTCGTTATATACCGTCAAGTCAAGTCACTTACAACTCATAGAGACCCTAAGCACAATAGCTCTGAACCCTGCTCTATCCTGGGCAGAATAACCTTATGGTCTCTGACACACCAATCCTTATTATCCCGGTCACTGAATAAATCCATCTCATCGAGGGTCTTTCTCTCCTGAGCTATCCCTCCACTCACCCAAGAGTGATGTTTCTCTTCAAGGACTGCTCCCTCCTTGCAACATGCCCAAAGTATGTCAGACAGAGCTTCAGATTCCTTTTTTCCAAGGAGTAGCTTGGTTTCACCCGCTCCAGGATGAACCTGTTTGTTGTCCTAGTAATCCATGATGTATTCAGCACTCTTCTCCAGCACCACAGCTCAAAAGCACCAATTATCTTTCTATCTATCATCCCTAGTCATTGTCTAGCTTTCTGACACATAGCAAGTAATTGTGAAGACCATGGCCTGGATCAGGTGCACCTATGAGGTTCCTTAAAGTGTGGTGCACTGGCCCAATCCACGGATGATAAAGCAAATACAGAATTTGAGAGCAAATGGTTTGAAATATTTATAGCAACTTGGCACTGTCATAATGAAGCCCTTGATCAGTAGACTCAACTATTTTATCTGGATATAGATTTGTTTAGATAAAGACAATCTTGCATGGTGGGTTACATATGGTGAGAACAACATGCTATGTAGAGAGGAATAATATCTAAAAGGTCTTTAATGGCAGGGTAATAAAATGATTCTTCAACATAGACAACTGGAGGAGCTCTAATCTGAGAATGAGAGTGTCATCGTGCTGTTTAATGTTCATCCAGACAAATGCTCGACTTCATTTAGGTCACCAACCAATGAATCCACTACTGTCAAGTTGATTTTGACTCATAGTGATCCTATAAGAAAGAGTAAAACTGCCCTATAGGATGTCTAAGGCTGTAAATATTTGTGGGAGCATCTTTCTCCACATAGCCGTCAGTGGGTTCGAACTGCCAACCTTAACATTTGAAGCTAAGGGTTTAAGTTACTATGCCACCACAACACAGCAGATGGTAAAGGTCCAAGTGCCTCCATATGAGATGGCAGAAGGATGACTGAATTCAGGAAGAGGAGTGAGACACAGAAGCATAATCATGAGTGATCTTTGGATAATAGAGCTGAATTTGGTCAAACGAATTCATATTTTCTTTGGTTATACTTTATGTGCAATAAAATGTGAACTACTGAAGAGGGCATGATGTCATAGGGTGCTGGCCATATTCTGTTCTTGATCTGGTGCTGCTGATATGGTATGTTCAGCTATAAAAAGCCACTGGGCTGTACATTTACGATGTATGTACTTCGTACATGCATGCATATAACACTTAAATTAAAAGATCATGGCATAGAGCACTCATAACTATTAAAAAGACAATAAAAATTTAAAAGGCAGAGGAACTGTTTCAGATTAAAGGAGACTAAACAGACAGCACAATTCAATGCAACATGAGATACTGCAATAAACATCAGCTTGGAAAGAAATAGTTGTAAAGGACATTATTAGGACAATTCATGAATTTGAAATTCAAACTGAGAATTAGGTAATAGGCCAATGCTAACTTTCTTGGCTTTAAAATCTGTACTGTGGTTTAATATGTGACTATCTTTGTTCTTAGAATAAACAAGCTAAAGTATTAAGGAGTGAAAGGGAATGATACCTCTATCTCATTCAGTTCAATAAAAAGAACACGTGTGTGTGTGTGTGTGTGTGTGTGTGTGTGAGAGAGAGAGAGAGAGAGAGAGAGAGAGAGAGAGAGAAACTGAGAGAGAAAAAAACAGAGAGAGAGAGAGAATATAAAGAAAAACAGAGAGACAGAGGTAGAAAAATCAGTAACTAAAGAGTAAAGGATGGAAAGTTCATGACAAAAGCCAAACAAAAAGGTCTCATTGCTACTGAGTCAAAGTTTACTTTTAGTTGACCCTTTAGCAGAGTTTCAGAGGCTGTAAAATGCCTGGAAGGAGATCGCCCACTTTCTCCCAAGGGTCTAATGGTGGATCCAAATCACAAGAGAGGTGTCACTTCTAGGCCAGCAACAACTTTCTATAGAGCTCTCTCATCAGAGAGCTCCCTACAGGACAAATGTTGTTAGGTGACATCCGGTCACCTCTGACTTATGAACAACAGATCCAAACCTTGCCCTCTCCTGCACCATTCTCACCATCTCCACCATGCCCAAGCCCACAGTTACAGCCACTGTGTCAATCCATCTTGTTAAGGATCTTCCTTTCTTCTGCTGACCTCCTACCTTTATTAACATGATGGTTTTTGTTTTGTTTTGTTTTTACCAAAGGCTGACCATTTTGATAACATGCCTAAAGTGACAAATGGGCACCTATGAACAATAGGTGAATTACTAGAAAGGCTTAAATGGTGTATGGGCATACCATAAACCACGTGACTTTTCTGTAATTTTGAAATTGTATAAAAATTGAAAGCTCAATCAAACTATTTTTCAGATGAATGGATGGCTCGGCTAGGTCCTATGAAGTTCCTCCAACCAACTGGATATTTTGTGCAAAATAAAAAAAAAAAAGCCACGTTGCTAAGGCCTTACAGAATTAGGAGACACTGGCACAATTACCCTTCAAATGGAGGGTGGGCAAACTTGACAGTCCCCGAGGCAGACATGATTTCCAACATAGTGTGGCATATTCTGATAGAGCAGACATTCTCTCTCTCTCTCTCTCTCACACACACACACACACACAAATTAATTTGTGATCTTTCCTATGAGGCTGAGCATCTTATCTTGGGGTGCTCCTTAATGGTGCGTGGTATATTTTATTGATGTTTCTTTTATTCTGGTGTTTTTACTTCCCTGTGATTATATCTGTTGTTACTCTCTGTCTATTTCAAAATGCTATTCTCTTGTGAGACTAGGCACTGCTTGGAGGCTTAATGAGGCTTCTATATTGTTTTCTGATTTATTGGGTTCTCAGTTAACAAGTATGGGGGGAGACAGGAGAATTAAGGTGCTCCAGGAGAAACTTAGCAAACAGAGTTTGTATCAAACTCACTTTTATTTTTGTAGAATTTGCCAAAAAGTGGTATTCAGTTACAGTATATTCAGTATGGGGGAGTTACACCCATCCTTAAGCCCTTTCGTCATCCCTCTTTCATACTTTAAAGTATCATTATTAGATCCACGTGTTACAGCAAAATACTAAGCTGTTTATTAGCTTGGCATAAAACTCAAGATGTAAACTCTGCTTTTCCCACTACGAAACATGTGGTCAAGTAAAATTTTTATTTCTTTAGGCTCAGATTCTCAGAATAAAACTTTTACCCATTTTATGTATGCCTTTCCCAATGGAAAGAATTTTCTGGGTTTTACTCTAGGTCAAGAATTAGGAGGATAATTCTATTTCCCCTTCAACCATGGAAAATGTCTTTATCCCTAAAAATAACAACAAAGAAATATTCTTTCTCTATGAGAAACCACAAAATCCACCAGTGCTCATTGTTAAGGAGATATATATAATTGATGATAATGAAATAATCATTTGGAGGTATATGATGATCATTTTATATGTTTTTCTCAATTCTTTAAATACTGACACACAGTCTTTCATTTTTAAGAAAAAATGGTTTTAAGAAATCCATATTGCCAAGTTCTATCCAATTTCTTTTATTTTCTTCTCTAAAAGCCATGATGGCTTGGTTTTCTATGCTAACAAATGTTCTGTGGCAGGTTCACCGATTTACTGTTATGCACCCTTTTTAATTATGGATGTATGAAGGAAAATTTCACTGAGGAATACAATAAATCACCAGCAAAATTATTTGTTAGTTGAATGAACTGAATAAACAGTTGGCTTCGGGCAAAGATTCGTCTGGCATCTCCTAAGCTGTCCCACATTTTCCTTTTTTATTTCCACACCAAGCAGGACCCGGTCTGTGGGAATCAACTGGGGTGCAGATGCCTCAGAGAAGATGGAGGAAATGGAGGGGTACCTGGCATATGGAAGTGCTGAGTTTCGAATAAAATAATTCCTGTCAAGTTTTAACAATAATCATAGCAGCACCTTTTATAAGCATGTATTTAGTGTATTAAAGACTGCATGCGTGGTATAACCAAGTAACTCCAACTCCACCTCATTGCTGTGGAGTCGGGATAGGCTCAGAGTGGACCCTCCAGTGGCTTTTCAGAAGTGTCTTTCTCCACTGGAGCAGCTGGTGAGTTCATCCCACAGCACCGTAGGTTTGGCAGCACAAGTCTTTACTCTGTAGGCCACCAGAGCCTCCTATACTCAGCTAAGCACTCAACTGGCTGAAATGTTGATGGTTCAAACCCACCCAGAGGTGCCGCAGTAGAATACTTGAGAAAGTCTTGGAAACTCTGAAATATAATTTACTTTAACACCCATGTGATTGCCATGGATCAGTCACCCCAGTGGCATATTGGATTTTTATTTTTTATTTTTGTTGAGTTATTGTGTACTAATGCCATCTTGATAACTTTATTTTTAAAACCAAGAAAAGAAAGTAAAAAGAATAGAAATTAACTCACCTTTAAGGTAGAAAATGGCCACCCCAGAATTCAAACCAATTCCTATTTAAGTTCAGAGAGCATAGTCACTGAGTAGCTATAAATTTCCTCAAAAGAAACAGTTCTTCAAGGATACTATCATGTGTTGTTTAAGCTTTAAATAGGTGAATCCAAGTTAATGGTTGAACATAGATCTACAGTTTTTGCTTACTTACACAATCACCTTTCTCTCCATCGGGGAGATAAAGAAAGTAAATATCCAGAGAGCAGGAGTAGTTATTGTGTGGTATTAAAAAGAAAAAAAATCAAACCCCTCCCCAACTCTGCTGAGCTGCTCATCAAAAATTAAAATTTCCAATCCATTCAAAGTGTCTCAGAAGAAAGGACTGGCAATCTAATGCTTAATAATTAGCCACTGAAAAATATAAACAGTACAGTTCTCTTCTGACACATGAGTTGCCATCAGCAACTAGCATCTAACTGGTTGTGTGAGAAAACCAAGTTTGAAACAAAGACCATAAGGTATGCAAAGAATAGACTGGGATGAGACTCACAGAGCATCTTGGGAGAGGTGAGGAAATACAAGTAATAAGACGGTTAGTTTCAATTTGAAAGAAAGGAATGTGTCAGGAATGATAACAAACTGTTGCTATTTTGATAATAGATGTCTCCCTTAGAGTCACTGGCAGACATTAACACTGGAAGCCTCTGTGTAGGAATTCGTTTAGTGCCTTTCCTTGATGGCCTTGCTGAACTCCCCAGGAAAGTTATGAAGAAACATGGCCACTTTGAACACATTCATACAAATAGAACTGACAGTTTTCAAGCAAGGACAAATGTTTCAGCTTTGAACTTCCTCCCACACCAGCAAGTCAGCTGCCTGAACCTAGTCCCATAAATACCTCACTCAAAGCATTTATTTAAAGGTAGTTAAATGGACCCTGGAACTCTGATTTTGGAAACAGGTGTGAGATGGTAAGCTCCCATTCCAATATCTAAGTCAGATTTCTGAAGATCTCAGCAGCCTCTTTGGTGCCATTAAGTCTTTGATTCCTAATCCACATGTTGATTAGACATTGTTTTATGTTTGCTACTACTAATTTGTGTGGCAAGAGAATTGCTTGTGATTTAGTGTCAGGCTAGTGGCTTGTATTTCTTATGAGCCTTTCACCTCAGTTCTAAACTATGTAGAAGTTCCCAGAAGGTTTCCTTCCCTGGGACCTTTTGAGGGGAACTAAGATAGGAATCAAGGGGCTCTGAGTGGAGGAGGACGATCCAAGAGGCCCCTGGGGCAGTTTGTTATGGCTTCAATAAGTTGCACTGAGAGATGAGATATCCCTTTCTACCTACTGCAAATACGTAAGAGCCTGAAGGTGGCAGGAACAAAACAAGCCTTCCTTCCGGCAGCATCGGAAGGAGTTGTGTGGTCATAGGCGCTGAACAGCTGGTGTTCAAAGAGTGGGTATTTTTTTTTTCTTATTGAGGGGTGGTGGTGGGTTTTTTTTTTTTTTTTTTTAAATGTATACTCTTGTCTTTGTCAATAAAAATGATGTGAATAATTATTTTTTTATAGAAAAGAGGATAGAGTAAATATAGACTTCACAAACACCCATACATTAATAATTAGATAAAAAGTTTGACTTCTCTATTAATCAAATAAATACCACTTGTAAGAATAATGAGATGCAGCTCCTTCTTTAGAGAATGAAATGTTAATCTTCGGGCCTCAGGATCATGTACCCTCCAGGAATGTGAAGGTCAATTAGCATGAAATGGTCCACAAAAGTTATGTTCTACATTGCACTTTAGTGAGTTGTTGAGCTGTGATTGATGTCTTAAAAGCCTGCAAGTAACTATCTAAGGTATAAATATTGGTCTCTTTATATCCAGTACAAAGAAGAGAGAAGACAATCAAAGGCCTAAGAAACAATTAGTCTGAAGGAGTAAGGAACCTACAGATTGAACTCCCACACTCTGTCACCAGAGGAACGAGATGGATAGTGCTGGTACCACTGCTGGTTGCTCTCAGAGGAATCGCATTAGAAGGCCATAGACAGAATGGAAGAAAACGAAGGCAAAATTCCAAATCATAAAAGTGACCTGAGTTGCAGTTGTAATACAGATTGGAACAAAATTCAGCTCTGTGGGTCAATATTCAACCAAACAATAGATATGCTTAGAAGGTGAAGAATAACACTAATGTGTTATTCCATAGAACAAGCAACTATACAGTATCAAAAGGGCAATATTCACCCAAAAAGAAAACTCAGAAGGCAGGAAAGGATAGGATCAAAGAATGAATGGAAATGAGACTTCCAAAAAGGAAGTGTGGAAAAGTTACAATGTTGTTGTTAGATGACTTCAAGTCAACAACAACTCACAGCGACCTATGAATAACCAATCAGAACCTTGTCCTATCCTGTGTTATCTTCATGATCTCGGCCTTGCTCAAGCTAAATGTTAATGTTAATGTGGGCATAAAACAAGATTGAAGGAGATCATTCATCTTTCTCCCATGGAGCAGCTGATGGACTCGAACTGTGTGCCTTTGGGATTGTAGTGCAGCTTCTTGTTACTAGGCCACCAGAGCTCCCTATAGATATATTTATATATCTATACATAGACATATTAATATATAATTGATATTTCAAATGTATATTTATATATAGATCAAGCATGATGAGATGCTATGTTTTCTTTTTTACTTTGCAACTGGGTGAACATTTTAATGAATGTTAAAACCCAGTGTTGGAATAAGTATCGAGAAGCTAGTAATCATAATACCAATGGAGGAGTTAAATTGGAATACAACTTTTTTTGGAAGTTTGTTTGGCTGTATATAGCAGTATTTAACATTCATTCAAATTTTGGAACATATTCCAGAAGTAATTATATAAAATGTACATGAAATAGTCACAGCAGCTTATCATATCACTTTTCCACTTTCTTTTAGTGCTAGAAACTGATAAATATCAAGAAGGTTTGGAGAGATTCAATAACTAATGGTGATTTCATATGTTGAATCTTTATGTAATCCTTCAGCCATATTTTAGAATAATATTAAGCCATGTGAAGAAATAGTTATATTGCCAAACACTATAATAAATACACACATATATTTGTACACTTATGCATAAATATTTTTCTCTATGTACTTGCAGATGACACAACCCTGCTTGCTGAAACTGAAGAGGACCTGAAGCATATGCTGCAGAGGGTCAAGTACTGCAGCCTACAATATGGATTGAGGCTCAATGTCAAGAAGACAAAGATTCTCATCACAGAACCAATTGGCAGCAACTGGATGGATGATGAAGAGATTGAGATTGTACACAGCTTTAGTTTGCTTGGCTCCACAGTCAACACTCTTGGCATCAGTAGCCAGGAAATTAAAAGGCTCATTGCCATGGGAAAGTCTGCTGTTAGGGACCTCTCCAAAGTACTGAAGAGCAATGGTGTCTCTCTGGAGACTAAGGTGTGTTTGATACAGGCCATGGTCTTCGCAATCACTTGTTATGCATCAGAGAGTTGGACAATGACCAAGGAGGATAGAAAGTGAATTGATGCCTTTGAGCTGTGGTGCTGGAGAAGAGTATTGAGAGTACCATGGACTGCTAGGAAAACAAACAGATTCGTACTGGAAAGGGTTAAACCGGGTGGCTCCTTGGAGGCAAGGATTCTGAGGCTCCATCTAATATACTTTGGACATGTTGTGAGGAAAGACCGGTTCTTGGAGAGGGACATCATGCTTGGGAGGGTGGAGGGACAGCGCAGGAGAGGAAGGCCATCTATGAGGTGGATTGATTCAGTGACTGGGATAATCGGGATGGAAGTGTTAGAGACAGTGCTATTGGCACAGGACAGAGCAGTGTTTAGGGCTGCTGTACATAGGGTCGCTATGAGTCGCAAGCGACTCGACGGCACATAACAACAACACCAACAACACAACTTTTTTAAATGGATCAAAATTTTTAAAAAAGTCTTAAGAAAACTGAGTTTGAAACAAGGAATGCTTAATAGGCAAATATATATATGAATCAGAATTGCTTTCTAGTTGGTTATTATGTCATAAAGGTGATTTGTGCTGTGTATGTGTGTGTATGGGTGCGTATAGGTGTCTTTGGGTATGTGTTTTTATGTATTTCTTAACTAGGAATCCTGTCTCTTTTCTGATGTAACTGAATTATCCCAAGGAATCCTATGGAAAATGGATATAATGGGATATATTCTTCTCTTTTGCCAGAATGTAAACACTGATCCCAATGAAACACATGAAGTATTGTAATAAAGGCTTTAGATAATGCCAGAACACTCAATTATGGTCATATGAAACCTATATCTAGACCAAGAAGCTATTGTCTGAACAGAGCAAGGGAACACAGCATGTTTTAAAATCAGGAAAGGTGTACATCAGGGTTCCATCTCTTTCTATATCTATTCAACCTATGTGCTGAGCAAATAATTTGAGAAGCTGGACTCTATGAAGAAGAAGGTAGCATCAGGATAACAAGACCAAAAAAAAGTTAAAATTATAATGTTCATCCTTTTTTTGTTAAGGTATTTTCAACTCCAGGATGGGTAAATCCAAAACTACATCATCTCACAGCTGTGTGGGTCCTTAGAAAGATATCACATTTGTTACAGAGGCTGCCACCTCAATTTGACAGTCCACAAAATCCTAATCGTGTCCTCCGGTGGTCTTAGATGCTTCCAGTCTGAGTTCCCTGCAGGGCAAGGCCTGGTCTGAAGCCCTTCAGTGAATGGGACTGTTTGTTAACTCCAACAGACAATTATGAAGGGCAATTAAAAATTCAAATTATGTTAATAGGCCAGAGAAAAATGACTGTTTGCAGAAATCAGTGGCAATTACCAGACATAATGGTTCTCAATTAGGCTGGAGGGGATTTTTAGTCATTCATAATTCACTATCTTAAATGTATCATAAAAAAGTAATTGTCACTTGTTAATAAAACTTACTTAAAAACAATGCAGCTATCTTGTGTATAAAGTAACTCCTCTCTTCAATAGTCTTTGAAAGTGTATTTTTTTTAATTTTAAAATGTAGCTAAGGCTCATTCAAGAGAAAATATGTTCATATGGATGTGTTAAAAAAATAAAATAAATCCATCTCTAGCTCTTTTACTTTTACTCCCCAGGGGTAACTATTGTTTTATCAACTTAATGAATATTTTTACTCCAAACACTTATTTGGTCTCATTAAAATGGAATTTGAGGGTGGAGGCTTGGGGAGATTGCTCAAGGAATATGCTGTATTGATATTTTTAGTCAATTAAAGGTGAAAACATAAAGCTGTTATCTTGTTGCTTCTGTCATGTTTGTTATTCTCTAAGGTTTTTTGGATTTTTTTATATTCATATGCAGCTTGCTTTTCTCCCAGGAATATAGTCAGCATTCATGCATGTCCTTACAATTCTATTTTCAAGTAATACAGTTTGCTATATAAATTGCACTGTCCATGAAATACGATTCAGAGATCCTGTCCATTTGGTTCCAAGCCCTTAATTTTTGGTACTTTAGGGAGAACCAAGAAGGGAGGAAAAGAGAGCAGGGAGAAGACTGGTGAGTAAAAGATTAAAGGAATGATCTTTTTCTCTTTCTGAGAAGTCAACTGCTATTGCCTCTTTGCATTGCTGTATGGATCATGCTAGCAGAATTACAACTGTGTTCTTAATTTTCTTACCAAACTAAGAAAACGTTACTGCATCTCCCAAATTGCAGCCCTGCATCCAACAGTAAGACTGAAGCTGAGATGAATGAGCTCTCTCTGATCCCTCATAATGGTAGCCTCATTCTTGTCAGTCAGAGTTAAGAAGTATTTCCAGAAATTTCTCAAAGAGGAAGCCCTAGGGTACTCTGGGTTAGATGTGTTGTAGATATTACCTTACTAGATTTCCCTCATTACCTGTTGAAGAGGGCATTTACATATTCTAATGTTGCAATTTAGGACACTAAATGTGCAGTGGAGGGAACATCTTGATCAGGGAGACAGTGGGGAAATAGTAGTGTTCGGGTTTGAACCCAAATATGCATTGCTCCATAGTTTGCATATTCCCTTCCATCATTCTGTTGTTTCTCTGCTGAAATAATACAGATACGAACAGTTTGACATGTTCCAGTTCATTAAATGACTGCCTTTTCTGTGTCTGTCTCTCTTCCTGATAAGAATATGAGGGTGATGTACACTCACGATATGGCCCTTATGGAAATGATGTCAAGCTCATCAAGAAGAATTAATGAATGACTTGGAAAAACTTTTACTGTTATTATTGTGTGCTGCCATGTGCGCTGTCAAGCTAAAACCATCCCACAGCGGACCCTGCAGGTTGCCAGAAGCAGTTTGCATGAGAGGACATTGCTCTTCTTTCCCCTGTGGATCAGCTGATGGATTCGAACCACTTGCCTGTGTGTTGGCAGCATGACTCCTTACCACTAAGCCACCAGAGGGGAAAAATCTTAGGAAATTTAAAGACATAGAAAATCAACCATTAATCATAAATTATCCTAACTTCCCACATTTCTCAAAAGCACCTGGAGCCTGTGCTTGCTTGGAAACAGCTTCCAGAGAGAAGAAAGTTGCTACTACTAGGCAACTACACTCCGTCCTTTATTAGACTCATACCTTAAATGTCTTAGGGAAAGAAATACCCAAAAGAAGCATTTAGGACAAAAATTGTGTAATAAGGCTTACAGAAGACTGACTTCTTCTTACCATTCATATTTCTGTTCAAAGTTGACCTTTTCTGACCTGTTTTCCCTTCCAATCTCTCTCTATAGTTAACTACAGAAGTACCTGTTCCTCTCTATCACAATCCCCTACTTTGTGTCATTCCAGTCTAACTTATTCTCTGATATTTTTTCTTTTTGTGCTTATTTATACATATCTTTGCTTTTCTGGAATATAAGTTTCCTGAAAGCAAAGCCATTGATGTGTTTACCACTGTATCCCTTTATGTATCTTAGTAAATGGCACATAGAATTATTTGTTGGATGAATGACTGAAATCAAACATCTTTCTTTGTTGGCAGCTCCCATATGGCCACAGCATAAGCTAAATTTTCAGGTATGTGACTTTCCTTTGCAAGGAGTCAAAGGACATAAGAACAATTAGGTCATAAGTAGACAGTATCTGGAGTTAGTGACTGTCATTGAAGCCAGGAGAAGTGAGATAAGTGACAACAGTTTGAAAAAGAGGGATAAGCAATGAGCCTTCTTTAAGTCAAAACTGTAAATTGACTCTGACTCATGGTGACCTTACTGGGTCAGAGCTTAACTATGCTCCATGGCATTTTCAGTACTTAATTTTTTAGTAATAGATCACTGGGCCTTTCTTTCAAGGTGCCTCTGGGAAGACCCAGACGTTCATCTTTTCAGTTGGTCAGTGAATGTTTAATCATTTACACTATCTAGGATCTCTCAGTGTTTATTGTGACTCTAATTGAGACTGACAGGATCCAAAATCTCAGTTACAAAAAAAAAAACAGCATCATCTCTGATGTCAGTAATAGACTGACTGATATTTGTGGCTGATGCATTTTCAACGTGATTGAAGTTCTTTATGCTGAAGTGGTATACTCTTCATTGGCTGGCAATTAGGCAAAGATTGGGCCCATCAACATGAGGGAATGAGTTTTGTGACTTCCTTTACTAGAATTATTTGTGGCATGGAATCAAACTCAATATTCTGCTCTTCTTGATTGACCGTTGTTGTTACTTTTTCTTCTTGTTATTATAGTTGATCTTTTTGCTCTGGCAGACTGAGGACATTTTTATTATCAAGGACACATTTCTGGCTGTGTTGTACATCCTTTAACCATTTGATATTGTTATTTGTCTGCTTGTTTGGTTTTATTTGTATGCATGTAAGAGAGCTCTGCTGGCACAGTCCATAGAGAATTGTGTTACAAACTCAAAGTCAGTATTTATCTAGCAGTTCAAATCAACCAATAACTCCTCTGAAGAAAGATAGGCAATCTCCTGTCATGTAATTTACAGCCTCTGAAAATATGCTGGAGGGTCAACTATGAGTCACTTCTCATTCAACAGTGATATATATGTACACACACACACACACACACCTGGCTTATAAAGTAAACGTTGTGTTGATAATTAAATAATTTCTATTCTGTTTTTTTCTTTTGTTAATAGCATTGTAATGTTATTTGAGAGCAGACTTAAAACAATTAAAATTATACATTTTTATGATAAAAGTTGTGATTGATGAAATTTTTTTTAATAATGAGAGACATCTATACAATAAACGGAAGCAGGAGTGGCATCCACTTTCTAAACAACATGTCTCTGGAAACTCCATGAACTTTGATAAATGTCAATAGTTATGGAAAGGCTTCAGGCCTTTTATTCATAGGGTCTCTATGAGTTATGCTCAACTCAAAGGCAATCAACAACAACAACTTCATACAATAAAGAAGAAATATGCCCTGTTTTCTTGTCCCAACCTTGTTTCTTCATCTATGTCTCCTTCGTCCAGGAAAACTAGTTTCCAGATATAACCATTCTGGGTAGTTTGGTGTCTGTCCAGTTGTATGCTGATAAACCCTTAACAACAACTCTCTACAAGAAAAGCTCTCATTTGTAGGATTTGCCAATTTCTGTGGTGTGAATCTTCCCACTATCTCCAGTTTTAAGCTAAGAATGTGATGGAACTGGGAAGGGAAGTTACACAATCTGCTCTTACAAGCTAGAGCAAGCCAGCACAGCCCATCACTCGGTGTGTCCTTCCAAATATTCCGTTTTTCCTTTCTTCCTTCCTTCCTTCTTTCCTCCAACCTCCCTCTCTCTCTTATCTTTTTTCCTCCTTTTTCTTCTGATTCTTTCTTTCCTTTCTCCATATCATCCTTGTTCTTTCTCTCAATCCATCCTTTCCTCCTTTTTTCTTTCTAATCTTTCCATCCATCCATCCATGCACACTTGAATGC
Source organism: Elephantulus edwardii (assembly GCF_000299155.1). Taxonomy (NCBI): domain Eukaryota; kingdom Metazoa; phylum Chordata; class Mammalia; order Macroscelidea; family Macroscelididae; genus Elephantulus; species Elephantulus edwardii. Next base: position 5,414,571 of record NW_006399783.1, on the reverse strand, counting down.
GTTCACAGACACGCAGGAATTAACATCTTACATAAATACTGCATTTTGTTTTGCAACTTCTATTTCCCCCTCATAATCCAGAGCAGCTATGTGTTTGGAAGATTTCTCGACATTCATTGTTGTAACTGGAAAAACCTGTGTTATCATCTCAGCAGCAACACTGCCATCACTTGCACTGCCTAGAAGCGGATATGAGTCCATGAGGGGGCGTGCACATACAGCACACACTATAGTCTATCTATTGTATGAGGGAGTAATTCATCATTGGACAGCAGGTTCTGCTCAGATGGTTTATTGTCCTGACCTCATTAAAACCATGTAATCCACGCAGTGCTGTAAATCTATGCCTCTAAATACTTTCCTCTTTAATTTTTTAATACTGCACACATGAAGGGAAAGGTTAAAGCCAATTAAAAGAGATACAAATACCATTATTACTGCCCTGACAAACAGTTAGTTATTGGATTTGGTCATTTCAGTTTAGAAAGCCATTATTTTTGTTCCTGAATGAATTAGTAATCAAGCTGTTTATTGACTTCTCTCATCTCTGAGAGGCTAAATGTATATATATGTATTTGCTCCATTCTCTCTCGCAATTGGCATCATTCCTACACACATAAAAATTACAGACAACTTAAGGTCTAAGTGCAAACAGTAACAGCACAGCTGCATATGGAAATCCACATATGGACAGGATGGTCCAGGAAGACAAGCGCCACTCAAAATCATTCATATGCAGCAAGTAGTCGTTATTGTTGTTGTTTCCCCCACCCATTAAGGCTATTATGTGATAGTGACAGATGCTTAAAAGCATTTAGAGCTGAAAGAAGAGTTGAGAAAATTGCTGCAAAAAGATTGACAAATGATGATCTTTCTGTCCACAAGGTTCTTATTTCCTGGGCAAAAATGGACTAAATAAAATAAAGAAAAAGAATCATTAATGTTGGAACATGGCATTGTTTCCTGATTAGAAAACCCTAAAAAGCCTTGTCTTTGAGTTGATTTCAGTTGACAGTGACCCCATGTTGCTGCTGTTAGGTACCATCAAGGTGGCACCAACTTAGGGACCTCTTACATTACAGAACAAAGCTTTGACCAGTCCTGTGTCATCCTCACAATTTCTGCTGTGCTTAAGCTATTGTTGCAGTCACTATGTCAATCCATTTCCTTGGAAATGTTTCTTTCTTTCTTTTTTTTTTCCCACTGACCCTCTACCAGGCATGAAATCTTTCTCCAGGAACTGTCCTTCTTGATAATATGCCCTGAGTATGTGATCACAATAAGAGAGAGTAAAACGACCCTGGGAGAGTCCAAGGCTGTGATAATTATAAAAAATTGATTGCCACATCCTTCTCTAAAAGAATGGTTACTGGGTTCAAAACAGCAACCTTTCATTAGTAATCTAGCACCTTAATCACTACCACAAGGGGTCCTAGGAGCTTCTGTGTTCTATTACATTTGATGAAAAATGTGCTTGTGTATGAAAATGCTATCATATTGTAAAAAAAAAAAAACACAAACCAAAAACAAAAAACCAACAAAAAACCTCCAGCACTTAACTGATTGCAACTGTTTTAAGTTTGTCTGGGAGAGAGTACACTTCTCCCTTGACTCTCTGTTCCACTTCTCCAGTAATATACTGTTCGTTCTGTAGGATCTGAGCTAACCTGAGGATATATTGGAATGTGACTACGTTGTTCAATTGCCCATTTAATTGTCGATCCACAGGTACAGAGTACTTTGTAAGGCATGATCAATTGTGGGGAACAATAGAGACCACAGTGTTGGCTGGAGAATAAACTCATGCCCACAGACTGACATCCATAGGCATTTATACAACTGATAATTCCTCTAAGTGACATGCCAATTTCCTTGGTATCCTTCCATTTCTAGCCAGAAGAGGTCAAACCAAACTACACAAAACAAAAACAGGAAAAGGAAAACCTGCAGAAAAATATCGAATGACATGTTCCAAGGAAAGACCAGAAGCACACAGATTTAGAATTAAACTGGCAACATAGAGCAAGACAATGAGAGGGTGATGAGAGAGCAAAAATCTGGAGAGAATTGGAGCATTTCTCCACTGTCTTTCCTCTGTGAAGATCAGAGCAGTGGCTCTCAAAGTATATCCCTTGAACATTGATCGTATCTGAGAACTTGTCAGAAATGCAAATTCTTAAACCCACTCTAGACCTACTGAATATAAAACATGAGGTGGGGAGGGCATTGATCTGTGTTTTAGTAAGTTCTCAGGGTTATTCTGATGCCTGATCAAGTTTGAGAACCTCTCCTCTAGGGAAATAAAATGCTGTGTGGTGAAAAGTTAAGCCTGTGTTGTTGAAAATCTGGTCACTTGCACACATCCAGAGGGTCATCTTAGAAGAAGAGCCTGGTGACCTGCTTCTGAAAGGCTGTGCATCTGGAAACCCTAGGATGTGCAGTTTTACTGTGTAGCATGTGAAGCTGTCGTGATTCAAAATCAAGTTAGCAGCATGTGGTTTGGTTTACAGTTTTTTGATCTATGGGTTACAGTTTTCTTAGTACTTTCATTAAGTCTATCCTTTGTAAAGAGTCAGAAGCATTTGAAATGGATCAAACTCCCTTTCACTTGGTTGTATGTTATATCATGCACCACTATGCATTTTACACCTGGTTTGTCACATGTCCTGCTAGATTGGAAGCTCCCTGAAGTCACAGGCTTATTCACTTTTTAATTACTACTGACTTGGCCCAGTTCTAAAACATACCAGGTGTTTAGGAAGTTACTAGCTAAAGTGGCTTGATCACCATTTTCTGAAGAAAGAGTATCGAGTAGATTGCAGAAATTATAAAGTCATAGTTATGGCAATAATAACAAAAACAAATTGTGCAATAGCACGTCCAGAAGGAACTGCTAGCCATTCAATCTAGCTTTAGAAGAGAATACAGAATGAGGAATATATCATTGTTGATATCAGACAGATCTTGGCTAAAGCAGAGAATACTAGAATGATGATTACTTATGCTATATTGACTGTGGAAAAACATTATACTGTGCAAATCTTAATAAATTATGGATGACACTGAGAGGAATGAGAGTTGAAGAACACTGATGATGGTCATGTGAAACCTACACAAAGATCATGATTTTGGAACACAAGGGGAAAACTCATAGCTTACAATCAGGGAAGATGTGTGTCTGGGTGGGATCTTTTCATTCTATTCAATCTATATGTGGAACAAATAATCTGAGAAACTACATTACATTACAGAAGAGATTACATTAGAAGATGAAAGTGGTATTAGGATTGGAAGAAGACTCATCAAGACTTGTGTTATGCAGATGATACAACCTTGCTTGCTGAAAGTAAAGAGAACTTGAAGAATCTATTGACAAAGCAAATTGAAAAGCTATAGCCTTCAGTATCAATTAAACTTCAACATAAAGAAAAGTCCTCATAACTGGACATATAAGCAACATCATGATGAAAGAGGAAAAAACTGAAACTGTCAAGAGTTTAGTTTAACGTGGATCCATAGTCAGCACCTATGGAAACAGTGGTCAGGAAATCAAAGGTCCTATTGCATTGGACAAAGCAGCTACAAAAGATCTTTAAAAGGTGTTAAAAAGCAAAGCTGCCACCTTGAGGAATTAGGTATGCGTGACTTAGCCATGGTATTTTCAGTCACTTCATATGCACATGAAAGCTGGAAATGCATAAATAAAACCAAAGAAGAGTTGATGGCTTTGGTTCATGAATTGATTGCCAGAGAACAAATAGATCTGTTTTGGAAGAAGTGCAACCAGAATGCTTTTTGGAAGAAAGAAATGGTGAGATGTTATCTCATGTATTTTTTGGACATGTTATCATGAGAGGTAAATCCTTGGAAGAAGACATCATGCTTAGTAAAGCAGAAAACTAAAAAAGAACTCACGACCATCATGCTGGTGCCAATTCATATTAACCCTCTAGTTGGTTTTCAAGACTATCAATTGTAACAGAAGGAGATTGTCCATCTTTTTCTACTAGAGTTAATGGTGGGCTTGAACTAACAAAAAAAAAGAAAACCTTTGATTTATCAGCACAACTTGCTATAGACTACATTGCTAAAGCAGAAATCAGAAAGGTTCTCTTTACCAAGGTGAATTGATTCAGCACTGAAATGGACTTAAATGTAGCAACAGTTGAAAGGATGGCACAAGACTAAACACTGTTTCATTCTATTGTACAGACCATAGATTTGAATTAGAACTGCATTTGGCATTTGGCCAAGAACAAACTGGGAGGAGGGTAGAGAGAATGGTGCAGCGGTGAATGAATGGAAACCCAAAATCTCTGTAAATGTTTATGAAAATTAATAAAATATAATTATAGAAAAAAAACCAAACAACCATGAAAGTGGTAATAA